>NC_082709.1:182372001-182674501 GCF_030144855.1 Hypanus sabinus | reverse complement strand
CAATGATTTGGATGATGGAATTGACGGCTTTGTTGCAAAGATTGCAGATAATATGATGATATGTGGAGGGGCAGGTAGCTTTGAGGAAGTAGAGAGGCAGGACTTAAGCAGATTAGGAGAATGGGCAAAGAAATGGCAGATAGAATACAAAGTTATGAAGTGCATGGTCATACACTGAAAGGGTAGACTATTCTCTAAATAGAGAGAAAATACAAAAATCTGAGGTGCAAAGGGACTTGGGAGTCTTGTGCAGGATTTCTGAACATTAAGTTGCAGGTTGAGTCTGTGGTGAGGAAGGTAAATGCATTGTTAGCATTTATTTCAAGAGGACAAGAATATAAAAACAAGTATGTAATGTTGAAACTTTATAAAGCACTTGGAATATTGTGAGCAAGTTGGGCCTCTTGTCTTCGAAAGGATGTGCTGAAACTGGAGAGGGTTCAAAGGAGGTTATGAAAATCATTCCAGGATTGAATCATTAACTCTCACCATAGAGAGAGTTAAATGTGCCAAGTTCCTGGGAGTTCACATCATGGGTGACCTCACCTGGTTCCTTAATTTCACTTCCCTGAACAAGAAGGCACAACAGTACCTCCACTTCTTAAGAAGATTAAAGCAAGAAAGGCTTGCCACCACCATCTTAACTGCATTTTACAGAAGCACCACTGAGTGCATTTGGACAAGTTGCACCTCCATCTGGTTTGGGAGCAGTTGAGCATCGGACATGGCGTCCCCACAAAGGACTGTGAGAACAGCCGAGAGGATCACTGGGGTCTCTGTACCATTCATCGGGAACATTATCAAGAGCGTTGCATACACAGGGCTGTTAGTATTAATAAGGATCCATCTGGCATCATCTTTGACTTTCTACCATTAGGCAGGAGATTCTGATGCATAAAAACAAAAGTCAGGATGGGAAACAGATTTTTAACCCAGACTTTTGAACTCTGGACCACATCATATTCAAAGTGTCACTGGTTAATTTGTTCTGTACCTTACAATATTTAATATTAATGCACTTTAGTTTGTTATTAATGTGTGATTCATCTGTAGATTTTATTCTTACCTTCATAAGTTATCGTGTGTTATTTATATTATGTGCTTTACACCCTGGTTCGAAGAAACATTGCCTCATTTCTGTATACATTATATACATGTAAATAGTTAAATGATAGTAAACTTGACAGACTTGACTTAAATGGCTGTTAACATGAAGAGCATCTGATGTCTCTGGGCCTGGATTCACTAGAATTCAGAAGAATGAGGGGTGACCTTATTGAAATCTATTGAATGGTGAAAAGCCTTGACAGATTGGATGTGGAGAGGATGTCTCCTATTGTAGGAGAGTCTAAGACCAGAGGACACAGCCTCAGAATAGAGGAGTGTCATTTTTGAATGGACATAAGGAGGAATTTCTTTAGCCAGAGAGTGGTGAAACTGTGGAATTCTTTGCCACAGGCAGCTGTGGAGGCCAAGTCTTTATGCATATTTAAGGTAGAGGTTGACAGACTCTTGATTGGTCAGGGCATGAAGGGATACTGGGAGAAGGCGGGAGATTGGGGCTGAGAGGAGAATTGGATCAGCCATGATGAAATGGTGGAGCAATGAGCCAAAAGGCCTAATTCTGCTCCTCTATGTTATGATCTTATGACCTTTATCATGATGAAGGTGCTGTTCGTGTTGGCCTCCTGCATCAACTGATGTTAGAGTGTCTGTCCTTCCAGCTGATCCTCAAAATCTTTCATAAGGTCGTGTTGTTTCTGTACTGTAGGTGGTCCATGATTCAGCTCCATACAGTAATGTAGGAAGTATGACTGCTCTATAGATCAAAAGATTTGTTTGAACCTGTAGGTTGTGGTCTTCAAAGACTCTTTTCCTTAATCCTGCATAGGCTCCACCTGCAGTACTCAGGCGGTGGTTAATCTCTGAGTCGATGTCTGCTGTTGAGGAGAGAATGCTGCCAAGGTAGGGAAAGTGATCTATATTTTCACTGTAATCGCCGCATTCTGCCTCGTCTCTCGTCTTGAATATAGTCACTATTAGAGAAGTCCTGAACTCTGAGGGCAGTTGTACTTCTTCCTGACCTTCACGGGCAAGGCATGTTTGTGCTGCAGGAGTGCTGGTCCACTTTCTTTAAGGATCTCTGCTGGGATCCCGTCAGGACCAGTGACTTTGTTGCTTTTCATGCTCCTGATAGCATCATAGGCCCCTTTCACACTGTGAGGATCCTCCATCTCTTCTCTCACAGGAGAGAACTTAGAACATTGCAAAGGCCTTTTGGCCTAAGTTGTGGTGCCATACTTTTAACTAAGATGAATCTAACCCTTCGCTTCTAAATATCTTTCCAATTTTCTACCATGTGCCTGTCGGAGAATCTCTGAAATGCCACTCATGTACCTGTCTCTACCACCACCCACGGCAGTGCATTCCACACATTCACACACTTGTGTAAAAAAATTATCTCTGGGTCCACATTATACATAAACTAGACTTGAAGGGCTGAATAGTCTCCTGCGTAAAGTTTATAAAGACTTCTGCTGGAACATGACAGGCTTGGAGAATCCAAGAAATAATCACATTCTGCCCTTTGAATATAACCAACCTCATTAGATGAAATTTTCTAAGATAACAAAGATTCCAGCTATTTTTTACAGATGTACCATGGAGAGCATCTTGACTGGTTACATTCCTGTCTGGTTTGGAGATGCCAATGCACTGTATTGGGAAAAAAAGCTACAGAGGGTTGTAAACTCAGCTAGGTCCATCATTGGTATTAGCATCCTCATCGTTGAGGACACTTGCGAAAGGCAGTCCCTCACGAAGGCAGCATCCCCCACCCAGGACATGCCCACTTCTCATTACTACCATCAAGGAAGAAGAACGTACAGGAGGCTGAAGTCACACAACATTTTGGGAACAGCTTCTCCTCTGCCATCAGATTTTTGAATGGTCCACGAACCCATGAACACCACCTCACTATTTTGCTCTCTTTTTACACTACTTATTTCTTTTTTTTATATTTCTTGTTGTAACTTATAGCAATTTATTTCTGTATTGCACTGTACTGTTGCCATAAAAGAACAAATTTCGTGACACGTGTCAGTGATAATCAATCTTATTCTGATTCTGATTCAGTAGCATCTCAGCTTCCTTAGCAACCAGTCCAGACAATATATGGTCAAAGGATGGTCACCTCTGTTAAAGGTCCATTCTCAGCTCCATTTGGCTTAAGTATTCTTGATGAAGAGAGCAGATGATTTCTACAAAACTTGAGCCTAACTTGGCTTATTGAGCACTGGATAGCAGAAAATTGGAGCATTTTCTGATAGAGGGACTTATTGATCGCAGCACAGAGCAAAGAGGCCTGCTAATCATCATAAAGTCAAAATCATTCATCTTAAAACTCTCAACGATGCTTTCCTGAAACTGCATACTAATCTTTCTTCCCATTATGCACTTTATAATGCTTTTCAGATGATTATCACAGCAGGTTACCGGGAGAGAAAATCATTCCTCTTATCTGGGTGGAGGCTCTGAAGAAAGATCCCGAATTAAATAGGCACAAGTTGTGGACATAAAATTTAACAGAGGCTATTGCCAAAGAACAAGTGGAAGGAACAGAATATAAAGAGAAGCAGAAATAGCAAACCCGTGGACATCATACGCATGAGTTGAGGTTCTGAGTTCTAGGGAAAGTTTGAATAGAAATAGAACATAGATCAGTACAGGAGAGTACAGGCTCTTCAGACCATGATATTGCAGTGACCTTTAAACCTACTCCAAGATCAACATAACCCTTCCCTTCCATTCATATGTCCTTATAAGAGTCTCTTCATCAATATCATCATTATGTCCCGAGACGTTTAATGTGGATGATAATTGTCTTCCATCAGCCTTTAATCTGAGGAGTTCTAATGAGTTCTCCAAAACCTTTGCCTGTCCATCCCTTAAATGTCATGGGCTGTTGACTGCAACTTTCTCTACCATCAATTTTTCCTGTCACTGCAAAATATTCAATTTTCTCTTTCCTCAGTACACGTCCCAAAAATTCCAGCTGCTGTTTCCTGATTGATGATGCCAACTTTCTTCTTATTCCAGCTTTTCGCAGTACTTCTGCATTTGCTACTCTGTCCTTCCATAATATTTTCATCAATGTTCTCAAAAAACCACATTTCTGTAGCTTCGAGTATTCCCTCATTTTTCTTTGATATTGTGCAACGTTCGCTTCCACATTAGTGGAATGATGTAGCCCTGCAACTCTCTGATTTTTGTACCCATAGAAATAATGTTACTGTTTAGTATCTTACATGTCCCTAATGTATCTGCCTCTATCACTATCCCTGGCAGCACATTCCATGCACCTACCACTCTCAGTGTAAAAACCTATCTCTGACATCCGCCCATTATACTTTCCTCTAACCACCTTAAAATTAGGCCCTCTTGCATTAGCCTTTCAGCCCTGGCCAACAGCGACTTGTCTGACTCATTCCCAATCAGTACCAGAGTGAAACAAGGCTGCGTTTTGGCACCAATGCTCTTTGCCCTCTTTTTCAGCATGGTGCTATGGAAATCGAAAGAGACCACCCACATCTGGATCTGCACTATTGGAAATATCTTCAACCTCTGCTGCCTTCTCACCCAAACAGAAACCATTCAAGAGCCCATTCTCGAGCTACTATATGCGGTGGACTGTGCTCTTTTCGCACACACAGAGGACGTGCTACAGGCTGCAGTCACTCAATTTGTCAAGGCTGCAAGAGCTTTTGTGAAGAAAGCAATGATCCTCCATCAGAAGTCCCTCATGACATTTATAACCCACCTCAGATCATCATTAATGAGCACCTCTCTCCATGTCTGAGCAGTTCACCTACCTGGACATGATGCTATGGAAGTAAGAGACATTGACAATCGATTCACCAGAGTGAGCAGTGCCTTCGGGCACCTCCAGAAACATGTGTGGAAGAATCACCAGCTTTGTCTGTGCAGAAAAACCCAGGAGTACAGGGCAGCCCTCGTCATAACACTGCTGTCCGGCTCCAAAGCCTGGGTCTTGTACCACAAGCAAATCCGGCTACTCGAGTGCTTCCATCAGCGCTGCCTCCACTCCATCCTAGGTATCAGCTGGCAGGATCATGTCTTCAACAACAATGTCCTGGAGAAAGCTCAACTTCCAAGCATTGGCTACCTTGCTGTTCAGGCAGTTCCACGGGCCAGGCCATGTAGCTCATACAGATAACTCCAAGTTACCAAAAGCAGTACTCTATGGAGAACTCACTCAGGGCAAGAGAGATTCTGGAGCCCCGCGAAAGAGGTACAAAGAACAACTTAAGCAGCAACTCTCTCAGGCAAGTATCAAGGTCAATGAGTGGCAGCAGCTGGCTTGTGACAGAGACTGCTGGGGAACGCTGATCCATGGAGCAGCCAAGAATTTTGACGAGTACAGAAGAGCGACTGCTGAAGAGAAAAGGAGATGTAGAAAGGATCCAACTACCTGTGCCCATATCCCAGCTGTCCCATGTCCCTACTCTCCCAGAGTCTGCAGATCCAGAATTGGCCTCTGCAGTCTCCAACAATTGTGCCATTGTTTCTGAGGACTCTTTTTCCTTCCTGATTTTTGCAAGCGAAGAACCAGTGATCATAAGGCACTGGTTACCCACTTTATTAATGCCCCTTATCATCTCATACACCTCTAATGAGTCAACTCTCATCTTCTTTTGCTCCAAAGAGAAAAGTCATAATTTGCTCAACCTGTCTACGTTCTTCCTTAATGGATTGTGTAATGAATTGATCTGTAGAATCAGAATCAGGTTTAATATTACCAGCATACATCATGAAATTTGTTAACTTAGAGGCAGCAGTACAATGCAGTACATGATAAATATAGAAAAAATAAGTAAGTCAATTAAGTACATATTTGTATATTAAATTGTTAAATTTCAAAATAGTGTCAAAATACAAATAATAAAAGTGAGGTAGTGTTCAAGGGTTCAATGTCCTAGGAATCGGATGGCAGAGGGGAAGAAGCTGTTCCTGAATCACTGAGTGTGTGCCTTCAAGCTTCTGTACCTCCTTCCTGGTGGTAACAGTGAGAAAAGGGCATGTCCTCATTGATGAGGGTCCTTAATAATGGATGCTGCCTTTCTGAGGCAACTCTCCTTGAAGCTGCCTTGAATACTATGGAGGCTAGTACCCATGATGGAGCTGACTAGTTTTACAACTCTTCGTAGCTTTCTTCAATCCTGTACAGTAGCTCCACCACAAGCCCCCCCACCCATGTCAGACAGTGATGCCTGCTGTCAAAATGCCCTCTGTAGTATATATGTAGAAGTTTTTGAATGTCTAAGGTGCAAACCAAATCTTCTCAAACCCCTAGTGAAATACAGCTGCTGTCTTGCCTTCATTATAGTTGTATTGATCTGTTGAGACCAGTTTAGATCCTCAGAGATCCTGATACCCAGGGACTTTCTCCACTTCTGCTCCCTCTTTGAAGATTGGTTCATGTTCCCTCGTCTTACTATTCCTGAAGTCCACAAAGTCTCTTTGGTAAGCAAGAACTGTATGCAAGATGAGCTTTTTACTGTGCCTCGGTAAATGTGACTGCAGTCAGCCTTGGTTCCTCATCACTATCATAGCCGGGGAGTGGTAGTGGGGATGAGCTCTCACTACCTATTCAATGCTCCCAATGGTCTGCACCTCAAATTGCCTCTGACAACCAAGTCCACTTCCTGGCCTTCATATGCGGTTTAGCTGCTAAGCCTGACAGAACTGTTTTTACTGACTGGAAAAGGGGCTTCTGGTCCCTTACAACCAGTCATTTTGGGTAGATGGCACTCATCGGCCAAGTTTTTGTAGTTAATGTAGGAGAAGGAAAACTCTGATCTCAACCTCCACTGCCTTATGTCCACTTACCCACTCATGGGAAAGGCTTCAGGAGAAAACCCTGAGGAAAAGTGTAGAGTTGTAGTTCCTAAGGCAGTCCTGCAATGAGATCAACGCTGAATGGAAACTGTTGGAAGACATAGACAGCTGAGACACACTTCCCTAGTCAACCCTGAACAACAGAGGGCCTCAGCTAATAAACTTAAATCTGAACTTAAATTAGTAGTAGAAGAGGCATTGGAATTGGAACTGGTTTATTATTGTCATAGTACTGAGAAATACAGAAGAAGACTTTGTTTTGCTTGCCATCCATAACGATCATTTCATTACATGAGTAGATTGAGGTAGTACAAGGGAAAAACAGTAACAGAATGCAGAGTAACTTGAGGCCCTCCATTGGTCAGGGTCAGCCATGGATGTTTTGCCCCAGCTGTCTACACGATAAGCAAGTCAGTATGCAAGCCAGGGCAATATGATATAGAGAGCCAACTATTGCCCATGTACCAGTCTCCCCCTCTTCTTGCAGCTGATGTATCCAGAGGACTAGCAGAGACCGATTCAGTTGGGCACCAGTGACATTGCAGGAGGTACCAGACAGCACAGGACTGCCTTAGGGATCCAACTCCAGATTTTCCCTCAGCGTTTACTCCCAAAGCTTTCCCTGTGAGTGGGTATAGCTGCAGGGCAGTGCAGGTTTGCGATCAGAGCTTTTCTTCTCCTAGAAGAGCTGCCAACCATGGATAACGATCCCCATCTGCCCAAAGTGACTGGTTTTAAAGTGCCAGTAACCTCCTGTCAGTAGAAATGGTTCCACCAGGCTTAGTAGCTCACCTACATAAAGGCCAGGAACTGGACTTGGTTGTCAGAGGCTATTTGAAACACATGCCATTGGGACCATTTAAAAGGTAGTGGGAGCTTATCTTCATTACCACCTCCCAGCTATAACAACCTTAAGGAACCAGTGCAGCATACAGTGATATAGATACAGAGAAAGTGCAGTGCAGACAGACAATAAGGTACAAGATCAGGTAAATCAACGAGGTAGATTGTGAAGTCAAGAATCCATCTTATCATACTATGCACCATGTTGTATGATGTGGCGATCGTTGTCTTAACCATGATTGTTCTTGGTAAATGTTTCCACAGAAGTGGTTTGCCATTGCCCTCTTATGATCAGTGTCTTTATAAGATGGCTGACCTCAGCCATTGTCAATATTCTTCAGAGATTGTCTACCTGGCATCAGTGGTCGCATAACCAGGACTTGTGATATGCACCAGCTGCTCATATGACCATCCACCACCTGCTCCCATTGCTTCATGTGACCCTGATCAGGAGGAAGTGATGTGCTACACCTTGTCTAAGGGTGATCTGCAGTCTAGTAGAGGGAAGGAGTGACTTACACTTCCTTTGGTAGAGATAGATCTCCACTTTGCCGTCGTACTAGTAGACTGTTCAATAGTCGTAGAACAGTGGGATAGTCTTATAAAATAAAATTTGGTTTGGCACAGCATTGTTGGATGAAGGGTGTTCCTGTGCTGTACTGCTCTATGACCTATGTTCAAAAATCTTTGGCTTCAGATCTGAGGAATCACTGATTAACTTTTCGATCAAATATGATGCAAGTCATAAAACCTGTCAATGTTGTAAATCTGAAATAAAAATGGGTAAAAGCTAGAAATACTCAACAGGTCAGGGCACATTTGTTAAGGGAGAACCATTTAACGTTTCAGGTACACAGCCCAAAAAAGATGAGAACGTGTTTTGATAGCAGAGAAGGCGAAGGAAAGCAATAAATCTGATTCAAACGAGATATTTTTGTCATATATGGCAGGGTGCAATGAAGTCCCTTGCTCACCTGAAATAGTAAACAGAAATTATTTAAAAATTTGTTGTGTGTTTTTTCCTGGTTCAACTCAGGGTATTCGCAAGCAAACGGAGACAACATATGTGTTCAAGGCCGCAAGAAAATACTTTATTAGAACCAACACAAATGCAACACAAAAGAAAAGACAAATCCCTACAGCAGTAAGCAGTGGCAGTACAGAAGCCAAAATAGTACTCATCATCCTCAAGATGAGCTGATGTGTGGAGTGCTGACAGACTTCCAAGCAACCTCCTCCCTCTCTCCCTCCCTCCCTCTGTCTGTCTAAATCTAACTCAGACTCCACATACTCTGACGCTCTCGATGTACCATTTCCTACCTCAGCCACTAGCCACCATCCAGCAAAGGACAGAACTTCTCTCCTTGCACCAAGTAGGTGCCCCTTTTATACCCTTCAACATCCCTCACACTGGTACTTTTCCATGCATAATGACCTCGCTTTCTTCAGAAAAACGGTTTTCACCATCTTCCACTGTTATGGCTGTACTTATTTGATTTTCTCAAAACATTGCTGCAGACCGTTCCTCCTGTACTCTCTGAAAATTATCCCTCTCCAATCTAACATCATTTTGTCTCACAGGCTTCCATTTTACTTTAGCATTTACCAAGGAGGAATCACATTTAGCTCTTTCTTTACAGAAGTTCACAGAGTTAACCAGATGCCTAGTGACAATATACATACTGCAGTAAATACAGTGACAAGCACAAAATCAACAAAATAGAGTAACATATAGTGGTACAGACTGAGGAAAGCAAACGCAAATGCTCACTTGACAATAATGGATGAGGTAGAGTTAAAGGTTTAAGAATGTGACCATGCTACTGGGAAGAGGATGTGAATGAAAAGGAAGAGGAACTAAGAGATAGGTGGAACAAAAGAATATCTCTGTTAGTGTGCAATCTGATGAGCTAGAATTTCAGGTAAGAGGCAGGGAAAGATCAGATTAAATTCCTCCCATTATTCATTTTCCACCTATCTACACTCAGGAGTACTTACAGTGGCTTTTTAACTAACTACGATTTTTTGAGGAAATTTCATGACGTGCTTTCAAATGTGTTCCTCAATACCCCTGCAGTGTGAATAAGCAGTGTGAGAGGTTTCAGATCCTGTCTGAGTATCTGAAGGGATTACTCCTCCCGTTCTGGCTGCATTTCAGCACTGCATTCGTGATCGATGGTCGTCCAGTATGGAGCTGTGAGGGTGGGTGGGGCTCTCGAGAAATCACCTGGTGAGTTGCTCCTGGGCCTGGCCAAGCTGGCCAATCACGGGTCCAGGCGACGAGCAGTCAAAGGTTCTGCCTGAGCTGACTACCTGCTCCTCTTCTGGGCTTATGTCTGTGTGTGGGAGTTTCTGGAGAAGGAACAGATATTCATTCTGGGCACAATGGAGATTTCTGAGAATACTGGGCACCCCAGGGAATTGAGTGTTTTGTAGACAATAATAGTTGTGTTTTAACTTGAAATCATTAATGTTATTTGTGAACCCCTGACTATTGTATGTACTTTTGTGAGTGAATAAACTTTTGTAGTTTTGTAAAAAAAGATGTTAGAGTAGACAAGGTGCACTCAACCAGACCAACAGCAAACAGACCAATACCAAATACATGAATCGTGAACAAACCAATAGCAAATACACCAATAGAAATTAGACCAATACCTTACTTCATATCTGTTGGATATGTGAAGAAAGGACATTATCCCTGTTAAAGGATTTTAAAGAAAAAATACATGTATATTTTTGAACATTAACCTGGTTAGTGTTGGCAGATTACTTTGTTCCTTAAGGCTCCAATGAGGATCCACTACTTGTGTAAGAATGTTTCAATGTTTCTACCAAGGTTAACCTGCTGATTAAACATAGCTAAACTAGTCCTTCAAAAAAGAGCTTAGAATAACCAATATGAAGACTTCTTATTCCCCTGTGTAAATATCGGTAAAGACCCTGAGGACTTGGAATCCTTAGGGAAGTTGTGGATGCAGCTCAGCAGATCACAGGGACCAGTCTGCCCTCGGTGTGGTCAACTACTTTATCAGGTTCTGCCGGTGTGCCTCCTGTATATCGGTGAGACCCGAACTAGATTGGGAGACCGCTTCGCGGAGCACCTTCACTCCATTCGCCAGTAAAGGCGGGATCTCCTGGTGGCCACCCATTTTAATTCCACTTCCCATTACCATTCTGACCTCTGCTGCCATGATGAGGCCACACTCAGGTTGGAGGAGTAACACCTTATATTCTGTCTGGGTAGTCTCCAACTTGATTGCATGAACATCGATTTCTCAGACTTTTGGTAATTGCCCACCCCCCTTCACCATTCCCCATCCCCATTTTCCTCTCACCTTATCTCCTTACCTGCCTATCACCTCTCTCTGGTGCTCCTCCTCCTTCCCTTTCTTCCATGGTATTCTCTTTTCTCAGATTTCTCCTTCTCCAGTGCTTTATCTTTTTCACCAATCAACTTCCTAGCTCTTTACTTCGCATCCTCCCTCTCTCCGGATTTCACTATTACCTACCACCTTGTGCTTCTTCCTCTGCATCCCCCACCTTCTTAGTCAGACTTTTCCCCTTCCTTATCAATCCCGAAGAAGGGTCTCGGCCCAAAACACCGACTGTACTCTTTCCGCAGATTCTGCCTGATTGCTGAGTCACTCCAACATTCTGTCAGTGTTGCTTTGGATTTCCAGCATCTGCACTTTTTCTTGTGTTTGTACCCTGAGTTATCTCTGTCTACACCTCTCACTGCCTTGGTAAAGCAACCAACATAATCAAGGACCTTCTCTCATCAGGCAGAAGATACAAAAGCCTCAAAGCACTTTCCACCAGGCTCAAGGACAGCTTCTGTTCCACTGTTATCGGATTCTTGAATGAACCCCTTGTAGTTTAAGACAGACTCTCAGCCTCACAACCTCGTTCATTATGATTTTGCACTTTATTGTTTACCTGCACAATACCTTTTGGTCACTCTTACACTTTATTCTGCATCGTTACTGCTTTATCTAATGTACTGTGTAATGATCTGATCTGTATGAACAGAATGCAAGAGAAGCTTTTCACTGCATCTTGGTACATGTTACAATAATAAACTTGCAAAAATTCACCATTTCTCTTAGCAGTAGAAACAAGTAATATTGTGAAATTGCCATAAACAAAACAGAGTAAATCCAAGCTTCTTCCTCTCTCCTCCCAGCTCTCCTGTCATCCTAGCTCTTTCCCTTTCTGCCATCCTCTCCATCTGCCTATCACTCACACATACCTCCGACCGGTAGTCTTTCCCATCTCATTCCCTTTATTCTATTCTTCACCACACTGTTCTATCATATTCCATCATCTTCATCCCTTCCGTCCTATCACCCTCCAGCTTCTGACATAATTCCCATCCCCATCTGCCTATCATGCCCCCAGCTTACCTGGATCCTGCTAAAACCTGCTTGTTCTTGCTTCATCATCTCCCTCCACTTCCTCGTACTGCTACAGGTCTGTGCAAAACCCGCAGGCACATCTGTATATGTAGGGCGCCTTAGGCTTTTGTACAGTACTGTATTTTGTCAACATGGAGTAGAGAGCGAGTTTGTAAATCTGGTAGCAGCAAAGGCTGATGTAGATGGCGAGGGTGGAGCGTCGCAGAAAGGGTATGGGATAGGTGGCAGAGAAGGAGTGTCGGGGCAGTGGAGTGACACTGGTGCAGACACACCCCAGTCCTGAGAGACCAGGCAAGGTCATTTGATTCCAAACAACTGGTTTATTAATCATTACAGAATGTCTTTCTGGTGCTTCCTGCTCCCTCTCCTCTTCTTTTCCCTTTTTCCTGCCAGGATTCCCCTCTCTCTGTCCCTTTCCGCAACAGAGGCTCATATCAGGCTTAGGGTTATCATCACTCATACATGTCATGAAATTAGTCTGTGCAAAATCAGTACTGCGCAAAAGTCTTATAACCATATAACAATTCCAGCACGGAAACAGGCCATCTTGGCCCTTCTAGTCCGTGCTGCTTACGCACACTTAAGACTTTTTCACAGTACTGTACCTTCCTATTTCTACCAATCTTGATGAAAAATCTCAATCCCTAAAAATGACTGTCCATTTCCCTCTATAGATGCTGCCGTTCGTGCTGAGTTCCATTTGAGTTGCTGGTAACTCAAACCTCTGTTCACATGAGATAAAATCTACCTTTAGTAGGTCATCATAAAAACACAGACAGGAGAGCACAAACAAAGCTACCATCCTTGTTTAATGCATGCAACATGCTGGCAAAACTCAGCAGCTCAGGCAGAATTTTTTGGAAAAGAATGAAGTGTTGATGTTTTGGGTCGAGACCCTTCGTCAAGACAGGAAAGAAAGGGGAAGAAGCCAGAATAAGAACATGGGGCAAGGGGGGGGGGAAAGGGTTACAAGCTGGCAAGTGATAGCTGAGGTCAAATGATGGGGAAGATGGGTGGGTTGGGGAGAGGGGTGAAGTAGGAAGCTGGGAGGTAGTAAGTGGAAAAGGAAAGTGGCTGAAGAATAAAGAATCCAATAGGAGAGGAGAATGGACCATTGGAGAAAGGTCAAGAAGAGGGCCTCCAGAGTGAGCAAGTGAGGAGAAAAGGAGTAAGAGGGGAGTCACAATGGAAAAAGAGGTGTGGAGGAGAAGTTACCAGAAGTTAGAGAGATCGATGTTTCAATGTTCATACTGGCTCATAATAGTTAAATTAAATAAGTAGAGCAAAAATAAAGTAAAAGTAGTGAGGTGGTGATCATGGGTCCAATGTTCATTTAGAAAACATGATGGCAGAGGGAAAGTTCCTGAATTGCTGAGTGTGTGCCCTCTGGCTCCTGTACCTCCTTCCTGATGGTAGCAATGAGAAAAGGGTATATCCTGGATGATGGTGGTCCTTAATGATGGATGCTACCTTTCTGAAGCATCACTTTTGATGTACCATCAATAACTCTCAGAGACAGGAAGTGAACGATAGGCTTTTATTAGCAGCAAAAAGGGAGCACTTCATCTCGGAGACTGAGGGAGGAGCAGTGCCCCAATCACCTTTATACAGGGGTCTGTGGGAGGAGCCACAGGAGCAGACAGCAGAGGTGTGCGTCCAGACAGGTATACATAGTTTACCACAACTCCTTAAAAATATCCTGGATACCACAGAGGCTGGTGCCCATGATGGAGCTGACTAAGTTTACAACTCTCTGCAGCTTACTTCAATCCAGTGCAGTAGCGTCTCTCCGCCCTACCTCCTGACCAGACAGTGATGTAGTCAGTTAGAATGCTCTCCATGGTACATGTAGAAATTTGCAAGTGTTCTTGGTGATACACCAAATCACCTCAAACTCCTAATGAAATACAGCCATTGTACCTTCTTTGTAGCTGCATTGATTTGGTGGGCCCAAGATAGATCCTCAGAAATATTGACACCCGGACGAAATTTGAAGATTTGCTTCTCAAACCTGTGAGCAGCATCATTGTGGCAGTAAAAAGTTCCAGCTTCCCCTCCTTGTGTGTAGTGCCATCATGCACCAGTCAGGCTGGATGGCTTTTACAGGATTGACTTCTTCCAGGGAACATTTGACTGTTGGTCTAGTTCTTCACAGGACAAAATGATCAGCACCCACGGTCATTATAAAGAAGATATTTAGAATAAAGTATGTAGCAAGTGTGATCAATGATCTAGCCACTAAGCAAAAAGTGAGTCATAATTAGTCGTCACTTTCAGAAAAAGTAATGGAAGCCCTTCATCCCTTTGTGCCTGTGCTAGTAACTTGAATGAATTATCCATTTAGACTCACTCTCAATTCTCTTGGGCTAATTGTGCAAAGGGAAAATTATTGGCAGGTTTGGAGATGGAGGCGATGGAGGGAAGGAGGTGACAGAGGAAAGAAGGGGACAGAGGGAAGGAGGGAATGGAGGGAAAGAAGGGATGAAGGGAAGGAGGGGAGAGTGGTGGTGGAATGCTAACAAAAGGGTTCAGAGAGCAAATAGGCTACCTTGAAAGCAAAGGTGTGATCTGATAAGTGCAAATGAGGGGAAAGGGAAGAGTGTCTCGTATCTAGCCAAGCATTGAGTTAATCCATTTATTTATTGAGATACAGTGTGGAAACAGGCCCTTCTGGACTTTTAAGCCATGCCAACCAGCATTTCAACATAGCCCAATTACAGAAAAAATTACAAAGTCCAATTAACCTACCAACCGGTACGTCTTTGAACTGTGGGAGGAAACCGGAGCACCCAAAGGAAACTCATGCAGTCAGAGGGAGAACCTACAATCTCCTTAGAGACAGTGGTGGGAACTGATCCCCGGTCACTGGTACTGTAAATTGTTATGCTAACCTCTACGCTACTGTGCTCCCATCTAGGCCCAACTGGTCCATGCTGACCAAGATTCCCATCTCATCTAGTTCCATTTGCCTACATATAGCCCAAATTCCTCTAAGCCTGAGATTCCCAACCTTTTCATAACATTGACCCCTTTAATTAACCAAGAGGTCGGTGTAACCCAGGTTGGGAACCCCTGCTCTAAACTTTTCCTATGTATAATATACGTCAGTTCAAGGGCCTTTTAAATGTTATTGATGTACCTAATTCTGTCACTGCCCTGACTGCTCATTCCATAGGCAAGGTGAGGATACCTTCATTCACCTCAACACTGAACTGATTCCACATCCTATGAACTCACTTTCAAGGCTCTACAACTCATACTTTCAGTATTATTTATCTTATCTACTTATTTTATTTATTATTTGCATTTTGTTTGCTTTTGCACAGTTTGTATTCCTTTGCACATTGGTTGTTTGTCAGTCTTTGTGCATGTAGATTTTCATTGATTTGATTGTACTTCTTTGCTCTACTGAGAATGCCCACAAGAAAACGAATCTCAGAAGAGTACATGGTGAGATGTACATACTTTGATAATAAATTTAATTTGAACTTTTATATTGACCACTCTCTAGTTGAAAAATTTGGCTCTCAGTTTTCTGTTAAATCTCTCCCTCTTCTTCTTAAATTTCTATGTCCTCAAGTACAAGTTGAAGTTTATTGCCATTCAACAATATACGAGGGGTGACTGATAAATTCGTGGCCTAAGGTAGAAGGAGTCAATTTTAGAAAACCTAGCACATTTATTTTTCCCACATTTAGACACTTAGTCCAGCAGTCATGGAGCATACAGATCCCTTCCTTGTAGAACTCAGCTTCTTGGACCTCCACAAGCAGTCCACAGCAAGGGTGATTGATAAGTTTGTGGCTTAAGGTAGAAGGAGATGAGTTACACTTCAAACTTTCTGCATTTTCACTCAAAGAGTTGACCTGCATGTGTTTGTAACGAGAGCTGTATAACTCATCTCCTTCTACCTTAGGCCACAAACTTATCAATCACCCCTGCTATGGACCACTTCTACAAAGAAGGGATCTGTATGCTCCACAACCACTGGACTAAGTGTGTACATGTAGGAGGGGACTATGTTGAAAATAAATGTGCTAGGTTTTCTAAAATTGACTCCTTCTACCTTAGGCCATGAACTTATCAATCACCCCTTGTACATGTATTCCACAAAACAATGCAACATTCCTCTGGACCAAGGTGTACAATGCAGTACATATAACTCACATACAACACATAAAGTAATATTATCACATATAAATTAACAAATAAATTTATTTTGGAAGATTGCCATTTGTCACATGGTGCATTTGCGACTCAAGTCAAAAAGTAAAGAGTATAACGCTACAGGTGCTTCGTATGTGATGTGGCCTGAGTGGTGGCAGGGAGTTCAGTGGGTGATAAAGATGTTTTCCATCCTAACAGTCTTTGTTCTAATGCTACGGTATCCCCTGCCTGATTGTAGATTGTTGGAAAGGTGGGAGGGATCATTGGTAATGATAAATGCCCTGTGTACACAGTGCTCCTGATATATATCTCTAGTGCATGGAAGAGAGACCCCAGTGATTCACTCAGCAGTCCTTGCAATCCTTTGTGGGGTCTTGCAGTCAGATGACGATGCAGCCAGTCAGAATGCTGTTGCTGTTGATGGTGTTCTTTGTAAAAATTGGTTAGAATGGACATCACAGTGGCGTAGCGCTTAGTGCAATGCAATTATACCTTGGGCATGCTGGAGTTTGGAGCTCAATTCCAGTGCCATTCCATAATGACTCTCTGTATGTCCTCCCCGTGGAATATGTGGGTTTCCTCCAGTTCCTCCAGTTCTCTCTAACAGACCAAAGATGCATTAGGGTGTAGGTTCCAAGGATATACTTAGTATCAAATGAATAGGCAAGTAGGCAGAGGAGGTAGTGTGGTGGCTGCATTGGTAAAACATGGAACCAAGTCATTAGAAAGGGATGACATAGGGTCAGAAGGTGTTGAATCATTGTGGGTAGAGCTGAAGAACTGCAAGGGTAAGAAGACCCTGTACATCAATGACTTGAATGATGGAATTGATGGCGTTTTTGAAAAATTTGTGGATGATACGAAGATAGGTGGAGGGCTAAATTGCTAACCTCTATTTAAAGAAGTAGAGAGACTACAGAAAGACTTAGACAGATTAGGAGAATGGGCAAAGAAGTGGCAGATGGAATACAGTGTGGGGAATTGTATGGTCATGCACATTGGTAAATAAAGTGTAAGGGTCGACTATTTTCTGAATGGAGAGAAAATTCAAAACTCTGAGGCACAAAGTGACTTGGGAATCCTTGTGCAGGATTTTCTAATGGTTCATTTGCAGGTTGGGCTGTGGTGAAGAAAGCAAATTAGGAAAGCATTTATTTCAAGAGGACTAGAATATAAAAGTAAAGATGTAATGCTGAGGCTTCATAAAGCATTGGTGAGGCCTCACTTGGAGTATAGTGAGCAGTTTCGGGCCCCTCATCTTAGAAGGGATGTGCTGATACTGGAGAGGGTTCAAAGGAGATTCATGAAAATTATTCCAGGATTGAATGGCTTGTCATGTCAAGAGCATTTGATGTCTCTGAGCCTGTATTCACTAGAATTCAGAAGAATGAGGTGTGACCTCATTGAAACCTGTCGAATAGTGAAAGGTCTTGATAGAGTGGATGTGGAGAGAATGTTTCCTATGGTGAGAGAGTCAAGGACCAGAGGACACAGCCTCAGAATAGAGGGGTGTCCTTTTAGAACAGAGATGAGGAGGAATTTACTTAACCAGAGAGTGGTAATCCTGTGGAATTTTTTGACTCAGGTGGCTGCGGAGGCCAAGTTTCTCGGTGTACTTAAGGCAGAAGTTGATGGGTTCTTGATTAGTGAGGGCATGAAGAGATATTGGGAGAAGGCAGAAGATTGGGGCTGAGATGAATAATGGGTCAGTTATGACAAAATGGAGGAGCAGGCTCTTTGAACCCAATGACTGAATTCTGCTCCTTTATCTTAGGTCATTGGAAATTAGCCTGTGATTGAGTTAAGATTAATCGGGTTTATCTGGGGTTGCTGGGTCAGTTTGGCTGGAGGGCTGGATGAGCTATACTGCATGGCAACACTAAATAAATAAATGGGAAAGGGTGGAACCTCTGACAAAGATATTGTGCACTATCTGTGCCCAACATGATTTGATGCTCCTCTATGAAGTCACCATTTTTTATGTTATGTTCCAGTGAATTGTTAATAGTCTAATAGGGAGTGAGGTCAGGGCATGTTCAAGACAGAGTCAGAGAAGGAGCTGGAACAAGCAAATCGAAGAGGAGTTGGAGTGGAAGAGATTTGGAGCCTGTCTGTCTAAACCGAGAGAGAAGTTGGATTGATCTGTGCCAAGCCAATTTGGGAAGTTCGATTACTGGTCAGAATATAGCGGCACAGTCCAGGCCCAGAGCATATCATCGTAGCAGGGCCTGGGTCCTGGTGGGGGATAACCTGGTGTTTGGACAATTTAAATGCTGCCCCAGATAGACTGCAAAGGCAGTGTGTTGGGACCAGAGGTGAGAGTCGGGCCGATTCCGCTTGCTCTTCAATGCTGTTTACACTTCTCTCCACAGTGCTGAGGCTGTGAGGCTGCTCTGAGATTCGTGCCTGCGAATTTCAGGGCAATTTGGCCCGCTGTGTGATGAACTGAGACTGAGGCCATGGGCCTTCTCCAATGGCTCTGGGCTTCGTCTCTATGGACTCAACTTTAGTTCTGAGAGCTGTTGCTTGCTTTTATTGTTTGCAGGGTTTGTGCTTTTTTCCCCTCCGTGCATTGGGTGTTGGTCTTTTTATAAATTGGGCTCTTTCGGGTTTCTTGTTTTGTGTAAGGGGACAAATCTCAATGTTGTATAATTCGTACATATTTTGATCATAAATGTACTCTGAAGATGTCTGTTTGATAGCTTTATTTTAATTAGAGATACAGCATGGAAGAGGCCGTTGTAGCACAACAGGCCATGCTGTGAGCACACCTATTTAACACTAGCCTAATCACAGGATAATTTACAATAACCAATTAACCTATGTCTATAGACTGTGGAAGGAATCTGGAACTGGAGGAAACCTATGTTGTCATGGGGAGAATGTACAAACTCCTTGCAGAAGGTGTTGGAATTGCGCTCCAAACTCCAGAATGACCCGATCTGTAATAGTGTCACACTAACTGTCCTGCCACTGTGGTTCCCCAGCCTCTCATTGTCCCAACCTCTCTTCATGTGGGCCAAAAGCTGAAAGATGGGAGCTATACGGATAGGTGCCAATTTTCTTGGCATCAATGTGACGGGCCAAATAAACTGTCTCCGTCCGGTAAAATTCTCTGACTCAAGTAAAAGAATTGGAAGAGTACGGGAAAATACAAAGATGAGATTCAGCTTTGTCAATTCCAGTGGCTGATACAGCACAAGATTTGGCAGTGGATAGAAAGGCAATATACAGGATACTGAATTCAATATGGCATTTCTCCAGAGATTTCAGCCTCATCAGTTCATTGGCTGTGATGCTGTTGGCCCCACATAAACTCCACAACATTAACTAAGCTTTTTCATTGATTAATAGACACTGTAACCACAATCAGCGATTCTTCAGCATCACATTCCTCTTCTAAAGCACATTGACAAGGCTCTCAATTCCTCTCTATCAGGATTTATCACCCCAGCATGTGAACTGTAATTAGGTTATGAAAATGAGGGCATGGAGCAGTACTGAGCAACTTTCAAATTCCAGTAGCATTTTGTAGAAATATATGAGGTATGCTGAGTACCAGAAAAGTGTCAATTAAGGATGAACTATGAACACTAGAAAAATTATTAATATTGTTGATTTCCAATAATGCATTAAATAAATAATCCAGGTCCAAAGAATCAGAGACAGACAGGCACAGCAGGATCAACTAAAGTAGGCCTAGATACACGCAGTACCTAATAAAATGGCCACTTACTATATGTTCATGGTTTCTGCTGCTGTAGCCCCTCCACTTCAAGGTTCAATGTGTTGTACATTCAGAGATGCTCTTCTGCACACTACTGTTGTAATGCATGGTCGAGTTACTGTCGCCTTCCTGTCAGCTTGAATCAATTTGGCCATTCTCCTCTCACCTCTCTCATTAACAAGGCATTTTCACCCACAGAACTGCTGCTCACTGGATGTATTTTTTTTGCTGATTTATAGACTCCAGAGACTGTTGTGTGTGAAAATCCCAGGACATCAGCAGTTTCTGAGATAGATACTCAAACCACTCCATCTGGCACCCATGATCATTCCACAGTCAAACTCACTTAGATCACATTTGTTACCAATTATGATTCTTGATCTGTACAACAACAGACCTCTTGACCATGTTTGTATGTTTTTATGCATTGAGGTGCTGCCACATGATTGGCTGATGAGATATTAGCATTAAGGAGCAGGTGTACCTAATAAAGTGGCCATTGAGAGTAGAACAGTAAACTTCTGTAAACTCTTGTGTTACCAGCATCTGAAAATTCATGCACAGTCCCTGGCTTGCTATTTTCATACTGAGGCAATGAGAAATGTAATGGCTCCATATTGATGTGTAGCGTGTGAAACAAATTCGGTGCCTTTGATCTCATGTTCCGGACAACTTGAAATTAAACATTCATGTTACAGGTATTTACAAAGGCAACACCGGATAGCAGATGATAAACCTCCTTCTTGTATCACCATGGGAAGCATTAATTGGAATCGATTGAAGACATCTGCAACTCGTTAAAACTTCTTTCAGTATCCATGGCAATGGAGTTCAGCAAGACGATATGCCAAAAAAAAAAACAAGCAGCAATTAGCAAATGGAGCCTCATGGGGAGACTGATGAGATATCTTAATTTGTTCATGTGCAAGATATAGATGTCGCAAACATACCAGCATTTATTGCCCATCCTTAATTGCCTTCAAATTCAGAGGGCAGTTAGACAGTAATCAAGATGGTTATGGACCAGACTGAGAAAACATAGAACTGAGAATATTGGTTCAGGATATGGAGAGCAGGACATGTCCAGTTTTGGTCAATGCTTTGGGCAGTCAATCACAGGGTAACAGAACGGAACAGTGGAGAAGGTACACTTCAAGGCATCAAGTTAATATTGGGTTACGTAGAAACATAGAAAACCTATAGCACAATACAGGCCCTTTGGCCCACACAGTTGTGCCGAACATGTCCCTACCTTAGAAATTAATAGGCTTACTTATAGCCCTCTATTTTACTAAGCTCCATGTACCTATCTAAAAGCCTCTTAGAAGACCCTATCATATCCGCCTCCACCACCGTTGCCAGCAGCCCATTCCATGCACTCACCACTCTCTGAGTAAAAAAATTACCCCTGACATCCTCCTCGTATCTACTCCCCAGCGCCTTAAACCAGTCTCCTCTTGTGGCAACCATTACAGCCCTGGGAAAAGGCCTCTGACTATCCACACAATCAATGCCTCTCATCATCTTGTACACCTCTATCAGGTCCCCTCTCATCCTCCTTCACTCCAAGGAGAAAAGGCCGAGTTCACACAAACCATTTTCATAAGGCATGCTCCCCAATCCAGGCAACATCCTTGTAAATCTCCTCTGCACCCTTTCTATGGTTTCCACATCCTTCCTGTAGTGAGGCAACCAGAACTGAGCACAGAACTCCAAGTGGGGTCTGACCAGGGTCCTACATAGCTGAAACATTACCTTTTGGCTCCTAAATGCAATTCCATGATTGATGAAGGCCAATACACCATACACCTTCATAACCAGAGTCAGCCTGCGCAGCTGCTTTGAGAGTACTATGGATTCAGACCCCAAGATCCCTCTGATCCGCCACACTGCCAAGAGTCTTACCATTAATGCTATATTCTGCCATCATATTTGACCTACCAAACAGACAGACAAACATATTTTATTGATCCCGAGGGAAATTGGGTTTTGTTACAGTCACACCAACCAAGAATAATGTAGAAATATAGCAATATAAAACCATAAATAATTAAATAATGAAAAGTTAATAATGCCAAGCGGAAATAAGTCCAGGACCAGCCTATTGGCTCAGGGTGTCTGACACTCCAAGGGAGGAGTTGTAAAGTTTGATGGCCACAGGCAGGAATGACTTCCTATGACGCTTAGTGTTGCATCTCGGTAGAATGAGTCTCTGGCTGAATGTACTCCCGTGCCTAACCAGTACATTATGAAGTGGATGGGAGACATTGTCCAAGATGGCATGCAACTTGGACAGCATCCTCTTTTCAGACACCACCGTCAGAGAGTCCAGTTCCACCCCCACAATGTCACTGGCTTTACGAATGAGTTTGTTGATTCTGTTGGTGTCTGCTATCCTCAGCCTGCTGTCCCAGCACACAACAGCAAACATGATAGCACTGGCCACCACAGCCTCATAGAACATCCTCAGCATCATCTGGCAGATGTTAAAGGACCTCAGTCTTCTCAGGAATTAAAGACGGCTCTGACCCTTCCTGTAGATAGCCTCAGTGTTCTTTGACCAGTCCAGTTTCTTGTCAATTTGTATCCCCAGGCATTTGTAATCCTACACTATGTCCACACTGACCCCTGTGAAATGAACCACTTCACACTTATCTGGGTTGAACTCCATCTGTCACTTCTCAGCCCAGTTTTGCATTCTATCAATTTCCCGCTGTAATCACTGACAGCTCTCCACACTATCCACAACACCTCCAATCTTAGTGTCATCAGCAAATTTACTAACCCATCCCTCCACTTTTTCATCCAGCACATTTATAAAAATCACAAAGGGTTAGGGTCCCAGAACAGATCCTTGAGGCACTCCACTGGTGACCAACCTCCATGCAGAATATGACCTGTTTACAACCACTCTTTGCCTTCTGTGGGCAAGCCAGTTCTGGATCCACAAAGCAATGTCCCCTTCGATCCCATGCTTCCTTACTTTCTCAATAAGCCTTGCATGGGGTACCATATCAAATGCCTTGCTGAAATCCATATACACTACATCTACTACTCTTCCTTCATCAATGTGTTTAGTCACATCCTCAAAAAATTCAATCGGGCTCGTAAGGCATGAACTGCTCTTGACAAAGCCATGCTGACTACTCCCAATCATATTATACCTCCCCAAATGTTCATAAATCCTGCCTGTCAGGATCTTCTCCATCAATTTACCAACCACTGAGTTAAGACTCACTGGTCCATAATTTTCTGGGCGAGCTCTACTTCCTTTCTTGAATAAAGGAACAAAATCCGCAACCCCCCAATCCTCGGGAACCTCTCCCATTCCCATTAAGATCATCGCCAGAGGCTCAGCAATCTCCTCCTTTGACTCCCACAGTAGCCTGGGGTACATTTCTTCTGGTCCCGTCGACTTATCCAACCTGATGCTTTCCAAAAGCTCCAGCACATCCTCTTTCTTAATATCTACATGCTCAATTATAAGAGAGGAATTATAAAGAGTCAATTATAAAAGAGGAAATTATGACACATTTGGATAGCAGTAGAAGGATCAGTCCGAGTCAGCATGGATTTATGAAGGGAAAATCATGCTTGACTAATCTTCCGGAGTTGTTTGAGGATGTAACTATGAAAATGGACAAGGGAGAGCCAGTGGATGTAGTGTACCTGGACTCCCAGAAAGCTTTTGATAAAGTCCCACATAGGAGATTAGTGGGCAAAATTAGGGCACATGGTATTGGGGCAGAGTATTGACATGGATTGAAAATTGGCTGGCTGACAGGAAACAAAGAGTAGCGATTAATGGGTCCCTTTCAGAATGGCAGGCTGTGACCAGTGGGGTACCGCAAGGTTCGGTGCTGGGACCACAGCTGTTTACAATATACATTAGATGAAGGGATTAAAAGATTAAAAGTAACATTAGCAAATTTGCTGATGACACAAAGCTGGGTGGCAGTGTGAAATGTCAGGAGGATGTTATGAGAATGCAGGGTGTTATGGTGTGAAATGTCAGGAGGATGTTATGATGTTATGCAGGGTGACTTGGACAGGTTTGGTAAGTGGGCAAATGTATGGCAGATGCAGTTTAATGCAGATAAATGTGAGGTTATCCACTTTGGTGGCAAGGACAGGAAGGCAGATTACTATCTAAATGGAATCAAGTTAGGAAAAGGGGAAGTACAACAAGATCTAGGTGTTCTTGTACATCAATCAATGAAAGCAAGCATGCAGGTACAGCAGGCAGTGAAGAAAGCTAATTGCATGCTGGCCTTTATAACGAGGAATTGAGTATAGGAGTAAAGAGGTCCTTCTGCAGCTGTACAGGGCCCTGGTGAGACCACACCTGGAGTATTGTGTGCAGTTTTGGTCTCCAAATTTGAGGAAGGACATTCTTGCTATTGAGGGAGTGCAGCGTAGGTTCACAAGGTTAATTCCTGGAATGGCGGGACTGTCCTATGTTGAAAGATTGGAGCAACTGGGCTTGTATACACTGGAATTTAGAAGAATGAGAGGGGATCTGATTGAAACATAAGATTATTAAGGGATTGGACACGCTGGAGGCAGGAAGCATGTTCCCGCTGATGGGTGAGTCCAGAACTAGAGGCCACAGTTTAAGAATAAGGGGTAGGCCATTTAGAACAGAGATGCGGAAAAACTTTTTCACCCGGAGAGTGGTGGATATGTGGAATGCTCTGCCCCAGAAGGCAGTGGAGGCCAAGTCTCTGGATGCATTCAAGAGAGAGTTAGGTAGAGCTCTTATAGATAGCGGAATCAAGGGATATGGGGAGAGGGCAGGAACAGGGTACTGATTGTGTATGATCAGCCATGATCACAGTGAATGGCAGTGCTGGCTAGAAGGGCCGAATGGCCTACTCCTGTACCTACTGTCTATTGTCAAGCTTTTTAGTCTGCTGCAAGTCAACACTACAATCACTAAGATCCTTTTCCATAGTGAACATTGAAGTAAGGTATTCATTAATTACCTCTGCTATTTCTTCCAGTTCCATACACACTTTCCCACTGTTACATTTAATGGGTCCTATTCTTTCATGTCTTATCCTTTTGCTCTTCACATACTTGTAGAGTGCCTTGGGGTTTTCTTTAATTCTCATGGCCCCTTCTGGCTCTCCTAATTTCCTTCTTAAGCTCCTTCCTAGTAGCCTTATAATCTTCTCGATCTCTAACATTACCAAACTCTTTGAACCTTATGTAAGCTTTTCTTTTCTTCTTGACTAGATTTATTACAGCCTTTGTACACCATGGTTCCTGTACCTTGGAACGTCTCCTTGGAATGTACCTATTCAGAGCTCTACACAAATTTCCCCTGAATATTTGCCACATTTCTTCCATACTTTTCCCTGAGAACATTTGGTTCCAATTTAAGCCTCCAACTTCCTGCTTGATAGCCTCATAATTCCTCTTATTCCAATTAAATGCTTCTATAACTTGTCTGTTCCTATCGTTCTCCAATGCTATTGTAAAGGAGATAGAATTATGATCACTATCTCCAAAATGCTCTCCCACTGAGAGATCTGACACCTGACCAGGTTCATTTCCGAATACCAAATCAAGTACAGCCTCTCCTCTTGTAGGCTTATCTACATATTGTGTCAAGAAACCTTCCTGAATACACCTAACAAACTCCACACCATCTAAACTCCTTGCTCTAGGGAGATGCCAATTGATACTTGGGAAGTTAAAATCTCCCATCACGACAACTCTGTTATTATTACACCTTTCCAGGGTCTGCTTCTGTATCTGCTCCTCAATATCCCTGTTACTATTAAGCGGCCTATAAAAAAGACCCAGTAAAGTTATTGACCCCTTCCTGTTCCTAACCTTCATCCACAGAGACTCCGTAGACAATCCCTCCATGGCATCCACCTTTTCTGCAGCCATGACACTATCTCTGATTAACAATGCCACGACCCTACCTCTTTTGCCTCCCTGCCTCCCTGTCCTCTCTGAAACATCTAAAACCCGGCACTTGAAGTAACCATTCCCATCCCTGAGCCATCCAAGTCTCTGTAATGGCCACAACATCATAGCTCCAAGTACTGATCCATGCTCTAATCTCATCTGCTTTGTTCACAACACTCCTTGCATTAAAATAGACACATTTCAAACCTTCAGTCTGAGCACGTCTCTTCTCTATCACCTGCCTATCCTCCCTCTCGCACTGTCTACAAAATTTCCCTATTTGTGAGCTAACCTCCCCTTCCCCAGTTTCTCAATTCAGTTCCCATCCCCCAACAATTCTAGTTTAAACTCTCCTCAGTAGCCTTAGCAAACCTCCCTGCCAGGATATTGGTCCCCCTGGGATGCAAGTGCAACTTGTCCTTTTTGTACAGGTCATACCTGCCCCAAAAGAGGTCCCAATGATCCAGAAATCTGAATCCCCGCCCCCTGCTCCAATCCCTCAGCCACGCATTTATCCTCCATCTCATCCCATTCCTATTCTCACTGTCGCATGGCAAAGGCAGTAATCCTGAGATTACTACCTTTGCAGTCTTATTTCTCAACTTCCTTCCAACTCCCTGTAGTCTTTTATCAGGACCTCTTCCCTTTTCCTACCTATGTCATTGGTACCAATATGTACCACGACATCTGGCTGTTCTCCCTCCCACCGTAGGATATCATGGATGCAATCTGAAACATCCCAGATCCTGTACCTGGGAGGCAAACTACCATCCAATTTTCTTTCCTGCATCCACAGAATCACCCTTCTGACCCCCTAACTATAGAATCCCCTATCACTACTTCATTCCTCTTCCCTTCCATACCATTCTGAGCCACAGGGCCAGACTCTGTGCCAGAGGCCACTGCCGCTTCCCCCAGGTAGGCTGTCACCCCCAACAGTACTCAAACAGAAGTACTTATTGTCAAGGGGTACTCTCTTGTACCTGACTCTTCCCCTTCCCCCTCCTGACTGTGACTCACTTGTCTGTCTCCCATGGCCCCGGTGTGACCACCTGCCTGTAACTCCTCTTTATCACCTCCTCACTCTCCCTGACTAGGCAAAGGTCATCGAACTGCATCTCCAGGTCCCTGACTCGTTCCCTCAGGAGCTGCAGCTCGACACACCTGGTGCAGGTATGGCCATCTGGGAGGATGAGAGACTGCAGGACCTCCCACATCTGACACCGAGCACAGAAAACTGGCATCACACAGATTACTTCCTACTTCGCCTTGTCCCGTTATTGCCTAAGCCCTACCACTCTGCTGCCTGCTCCATATATGGCTGCCTTCTTTTTAAACCTTTCGTGCTCTACTGGCCGACGACACGTGCCTGAGCAGTCTCGCCTCTCTTTAATCCGATAGTTAAAAATAAATTCCCTTCGCTCTGAAAAATCAGCAGTTCACTCACAGCCTTCTTTCTTCTTGGGTTCTTGAAGTCTTTAATGTTTGAAGTAAATTTATTATCAAAGTACATATATGTCACCATATACAAACTTGAGATTAATTTTCCTGCGGGCATACTCAGCAAATTTTTAGAATGGTAGCAGTAACATGATCAATGAAAGATCAACCAGAGTGCAGAAGACAAGAAACTGCAAATATAAATAAATTGCAATAAATAACAAGAACATGAAATAACAAGAT
This sequence comes from Hypanus sabinus, assembly GCF_030144855.1. NCBI lineage: Eukaryota > Metazoa > Chordata > Chondrichthyes > Myliobatiformes > Dasyatidae > Hypanus > Hypanus sabinus. The sequence continues at coordinate 182,646,823 of NC_082709.1, read as the reverse complement.
AGAGTTCTTAAAGTGAATTAATTGATTGTGGGAATATCTCAATGGATAAAGCAGTATAAAAATAAAAGAGAAGCAGTATAACATAGCAAAGATGAGCAGGAAACTGGAGGACTGGGAAGCTTTTAAACAGCAACAGAAGATAACAAAAAAGGCAAAATGCCAAGAAAAAATTAGGTACGAAGGTAAACTAGCCAAGAATATAAAGGAGGATAGTAAAAGCTTCTTTAGGTATGTGAATAGCAAAAAAAATAGTTAAGACCAAAATTGGGCCATTTGAAGACAGAAACAGGGGAATTTATTATGGAGAACAAGGAAATGGCAGATGAATTGAACAGGTACCTTGGATCTGTCTTCACTAGGGAAGACTCAAACAATCTCCCAGTTGTAATAGTGGCCAAAGGAACTAGGGTAAAGGATGAACTGAAGGAAATTTATATTAGGCAAGAAATGGTGTTGCATAGACTGTTGAGTCTGAAGGCTGATAAGTCCCCGGGACCTGATGGTTTGCATCCCAGGGTACTTAAAGAGGTGGCTCTAGAAATCGTGGACGCATTGGTAATCATTTTCCAATGCTCAATAGATTCAGGAACAGTTCCTGCTGATTGGAGGGTGGCTAATGTTGTCCCACTTTTCAAGAAAGGAGGGAGAGAGAAAACAGGGAACTATAGACCTGTTAGCCTGACATCAGTGGTGGGAAAGATGCTGGAGTCAATTATAAAAGAGGAAATTACGACACATTTGTATAGCAGTAGAAGGATCATTCGAGTCAGCATGGATTTATGAAGGGAAAATCATGCTTGACTAATCTTCTGGAGTTTTTTGAGGATGTAACTATGAAAATGGACAAGGGAAAGCCAGTGGATGTAGTGTACCTGGACTTCCAGAAAGCTTTTGATAAAGTCCCACATAGGAGATTAGTGGGCAAAATTAGGGCACATGGTATTGGGGCAGAGTACTGACATGGATTGAAAATTGGCTGGCTGACAGGAAACAAAGAGTAGCGATTAATGGGTCCCTTTCAGAATGGCAGGCTGTGACCAGTGGGGTACCGCAAGGTTCGGTGCTGGGACCGCAGCTGTTTAGAATATACATTAATGATTTAGATGAAGGGATTAAAAGTAACATTAGCAAATTTGCTGATGACACAAAGCTGGGTGGCAGTGTGAAATGTCAGGAGGATGTTATGAGAATGCAGGGTGACTTGGACAGGTTGGGTGAGTGGGCAAATGTATGGCAGATGCAGTTTAATTTGGATAAATGTGAGGTTATCCACTTTGGTGGCAAGAACAGGAAGGCAGATTACTATCTAAATGGAATCAAGTTAGGAAAAGGGGAAGTACAACGATATCTAGGTGTTCTTGGACATCAGTCAATGAAAGCAAGCATGCAGGTACAGCAAGCAGTAAAGAAAGCTAATGGCATGCTGGCCTTTATAACAAGAGGAATTGAGTATAGGAGTAAAGAGGTCCTTCTGCAGCTGTACAGGGCCCTGGTGAGACCACATCTGGAGTATTGTGTGCAGTTTTGTTCTCCAAATTTGAGGAAGGACATTCTTGCTATTGAGGGAGTGCAGCATAGTTTCACAAGGTTAATTCCCGGAATGGCGGGACTGTCATATGTTGAAAGATTGGAGCGACTGGGCTTGTATACACTGGAATTTAGAAGGATGAGACGGTATCTGATTGAAACAGATAAGATTATTAAGGGATTGGACACGCTGGAGGCAGGAAGCATGTTCCTGCTGATGGGTGAGTCCAGAACTAGAGGCCACAGTTTAAGAATAAGGGGTAGGCCATTTAGAACTGAGATGCGGAAAAACTTTTTCACCGAGAGATTGGTGGATATGTGGAATACTCTGCCCCAGAAGGCAGTGGAGGCCAAGTCTCTGGATGCTTTCAAGAGAGAGTTAGGTAGAGCTCTTATAGATAGCGGGGTCAAGGGATATGGGGAGAGGGCAGGAACAGGGTACTGATTGTGTATGATCAGCCATGATCACAGTGAATGGTGGTGCTGACTAGAAGGGCCAAATGGCCTACTCCTGCACCTACTGTCTATTGTCTATTGGATGGGTAAGTGAGTGTAGCTATCCCCTTTTATTCCAGAGCCTGATGGTTGAGGGTAGAAACTGCTCCTGAACTTCGTGGTGCGAGTCTTGAGGCTCTTGAAACTTCTATGTAATGGCAGTGGCCACTTCATTAGGTACTGCCTGTGCCCAATAAAGTCGCCACTGGGTGTATGTTTGTGGTCTTCTGCTGCTGTAGTCCATCCACTTCAAGGTTTGATGCGTTGTGTATTCAGAGATGCTCTTCTGCACATCACTTGGTTATTTGAGTCATTGTTGACTTCTTGTCAGCTTGAACCAGTCTGACCATTCTCCTCTGATCACTAAGTCACTCAGATCACATTTCTTCCCCATTCTGATGTTTGGTCTGAACAACAACTGAATGTCTTGACTTTGTCTGCATGTTTTTATGCATTGAGTTGCAGCCACATGATTGGCTGATTAAATTTTTGCATTATTAAGCAGGTGTACTGGTGCACGTACTAAAGTGGCCAGACTATCAAGGATGGCAAGGAGAAGGCATAACGTGCCTTTGACATACTGAATTAATAGTGAAGCTGGAGAAAGACCATTCCTGTTTTATTTTATGTATACCTTACAGATACATTAAACCACTTTGAGATGCTTCGGAATCAAAAGATGCTATTGAAATTGTGAGCAGTTTTGGGCCTCTTCTCTAAGAAAGGATGTGCTGGAGAGGGTCCAGAGGAGGTCCATGAGATTAATTCCGAAAATGAATGATTAACATAGGAGGAGCATTTGATGGTTCTGAGTCTATACTCACTGGAGTTTAGAAGATGGAAGGCATGGGGTCTCACAGAAACCTCTCAAATATTGAAAGACCTAGATAAGATGGATGTGGAGAGATGTTTCCTATCCTGGGGACTCTCAGACCAGAGGGCACAGCCTCAGAATAGGAAGTCGTTCCTTTAGAACAGAAATCACGAAAAATTTCTTTAACCAGATGGTGGCGTATCTGTGGAATTCAATACCACAGACAGCTGTGGAGGCCGAGTCATTGGGCATACTCAAAGCAGAGTTGCAAACTTCAAATTTCAGAAGTAAATTTTGTTATCAAAGCACATATTCCACTGCATACAACCCTGAGATTCATCATCCTTCGGGCATGCTCAGCAAAACTATGCAATAGTAACAATAGCAAAATGAATGAAAGATCAACCAGAGTGGTTGATCAGCCAGAAAGGGTCTTGATTAAATAGGGTGTCAAAGATTATGGGGGAAAGGTAGGAGAATGGGATTGAGAGGGATAATAAATCAGCCATGATGAAATGGTGGAGCAGACTCAATGGGCCAGTTGGCCTAATTATTCTTCTTTGTCTTATGGTCCAACACATTCACAGATGGAAGGTATTAGATAGTAGAACAGCTCAGCAGCAGGAGTATGCAGGATGATCCTGCATGATCATATAGTCTTATGGAAATTCAAGTCCTTCCATTGAGCCGAAGATACAAAATCCTGAAAGCAGGGTTAAGGACAGCTTCTTCTCCAAAATCTATTAAATGCTTTCCTGGTACAATGAGATGGAACTTTGACTTCACCGTCTACCTTCCTATGATCTTGTTTACCTGCTGTGCACTATTTCAATAGTTTATACACTTTATTCAGCATTGTTATTGTTTCAATAGGTCAATAGCTACATTTAGTATCAGAGAAATGTATACAATATACATCCTGAAATTCTTTTTCTTCACAAACATCTGTGCAAACAGAGGAGTGTCCCAAAAAATGAATGACAGTTAAATGTTAGAACCCCAAAGCTCCCCCAGCTCCCCCTCCCACGCATAAGCAGCAGTAAAGTGACAAACACCTCCCCCACCAGCAAAAAAGCATCTGCACCCTCCATCAAGCACTCAAGGGTGCAGCAAAGCATCAATAAAAACACAGACTTGCAATACCCCAAAGACTACTTGTTCACTCGGTAATTTGACATAAGAGAAAGAAGTGTCCCTGTTTCACAGTGAGAGGGGAGACATAGCAAAACAACTCGCTGATTTATGGTGTTAAAAGCCTGTGGTGTTGCTTTTTCTGAGCTTTGTGCCCAAAGAACTCGGGTCTGTGGGCACAGAGCCAGCAGCCAGCTTGTTGCTTTCGATCTTCTGTGTACTCCCACGACACATCAGGCAGCGGCACCAACCTTGAGTCCACTCGCTTCCAACGCCACAAAAACCCTGCACCCTAAAGGTGCGCTAGTCTTCCAGGCCACATCCTTGACATATCAAAAAGCGGCTGGTTGTGAGGCCCCGAGAGCGGGTCCCATTTCCGCAAAGAACCAAAGTCAGCATGTAACTCCAGATCAGGGTCTTCAAAAAAAGCACTGAAAAGGAAAAAGTGAGATATTAAGGATAGAAATAGAATTGTTTCCAAAGATGCAAGCAAAGGAGTCGTAGATGTGTGCCATTATCCTAAGCTCCACCCTCCATATCGTTATACTCGCTGATTGCACTGTGTAATGAATTGATGTCTATGAACAACATACAAGATTAGCTTTTCACTGGATCTTAGCACACATGACAATATGAAATGAATACCAATACTAGCCATGATGCTTATCTTTCAAGAAGTTCTGAGAATAAACAGATCCAGCCCTCACCACCACCAACAGCATCTCAGCATCTACTGGAGGGGCACCTATTGGCAAGGTTCCTCACCATCCACCTCATGCCCTCTTCTCATTGATAATGTCAGGCTACAGGTACAGAAACCTGAATTCCCACACCACCACTTTCAGGGACGGCTACTTGCCTATAGCCATCAGGTTCTTGAAGAGACCAATTCAAAACTAGCTCTACACTAGCATCAGAGCACTACAGATCATGCATTACCGTGGCCTTGTCTCTAGTTATATTTTATGGCACTAATGTTCAAGGTCAGGCTCAAGTTCAATTTCAAGTTTAATTGTCATTCAACCAGACACATGTATACAGCTAAATGAAGTGTTCCTCCTAGGCCGAGGTGCAAAAACACTGCATACTGTCACACACAGCACAAAGCACATATAATCACGATTACACAAAGAGTCAGAAAATAATGTCACTGCAAGTCCATGAGTATCATGGCCTGAGATTATTGAAAGTTGTCCTGGAGTCATCTTTCTGCAGGGATAAGTAGGCTCAGCGGAGGAACACAAATCATCTTGTCTCACGCTGGGTCAGCCACAGGCAATCCGGCTTGTCTTCCGAGAAGGAAACACTGGAGAGTAGCAGCGATGGGAGGGGTCACCCACTAACCTAGCGCCTGCCATGCACCTATTCTGCCTCACAGAAGGGCTGTCAATCAGGATGCTGTTCTGCTTAGTGTGGGGTGGGGGGTGGGCTTGGTTTTTCTCTCTGAATGACTTTCGTGCTCTTTCTTTGGTCCGTGGCTACCCGGAGAAGACAAATTTCAGAGTTGCATAAGGACACATGCTTTGATAATAAATGAACCTTTGAATGCCTCCTCCCTTTGGTGGCTGTAGCAGGCAATCCGCGGCCTGAGGATTTGGTCCGCGCAACAACCGAGGCCATGCCTTGGTTTGTGACTATCTTCTTCCTCATTTTCTTATGAAGAGAGTTGGGGGAACTGTGCCCTGATTAGTCAGAGGAAAATGTGAGAACCAAGGTTTTAATGAGTGAAACATCCCAGTGAGTGAACTGGGAGTGCAGGACCATCACTTGTGGAACCATAGGTAATCAATGATTCTATTTACTGATAGGGTGTTATGACATGCACCCGACCATGCCAACCTCCAGGGCTTGGATGCTCTAACTCTCTGCTCTCCAGTACGTGGATAACTGGCACAAGTCCCTCTAAAGATTCAAGCCCACCTTGCTAATGTTTTAAGGCCAGGATTTTAATATTTAAAGAGCACCTACATTGAGGTTCAATGTTAAATCATCACTGAAAAACTTCTACAAACGTACCGTGGAGGGCACTCTGAAATGCTGCGTTACTGTGTGGTGCGAGGTGGGGTGGCTACTGCACAGGATCGAATGCTACAGAAAGTTGTAAAGTTAGTCAGCTTCACCTTGGGTAGCAGCCTCTACAGTATCCAAGAATCTTCCAGCAGCAGTGTCTCAGAAAGACGGCGTCCATTATTAAGGATCCCCAAGACATGCCCTCTCTCAGTGCTACCATCAGTTAGGAGGTATAGGGGCCAGAAGGCATACACTCATCAATTCAGGAATAGCTTCTTCCTCTCTGCCATCCGATTCCTAAATGGACATTGAACCCATGAACGCTACCTCACTTCTATTATTTCTGTTTGTGCATTATTTTTAAGTTAACTATTTAATACACATATTTAGACGCTTTAATTAATTAATTCATTTTGCTTTTCCTATATTGTCATGTACTGCATTGTACTGCTGCCGCAAAGCTAACAAATTTCACAACATATGCCAGTGATATTAAACTTGATTCCGATTCTCAACTCTGGATTCTCATCTAGCATCTGGTTTAGAGCCATATCTTCATTTCAGTCTCATATTGTGTCTCGATTCTAATTTTGGATACCCCAGCACTTGGATCCTAACCAACCTCACCCAGGTCTCTCGTCACAGTATAATTGAAGTTAACATGGACCCGGGGGAGGGGGAGGTTTCAAAGCTTCTCATCAGCTGTGGCCAGCCACAGTGAGAAAACTTCTAGTCAGAGCCTAGAGATACATGACCTCCAGGTCACTGTGCATCAACTATCACAAAGAGGAAGCCAGAGTTGTTCAGGTGAGGCTGTTGGTTGTCCTGTAGAGCCAGTCCATCTTCTGGCCTCAGAGAGATTCGGCGGTGACCTGGGCTCTTGCCACGGCTTCCTCACTCAAAGTTCATTGGTGCTTAAACTCCAACTGGCTCAGTTCCCTAAGGAGAATGGAGAGGTGCATGATCTCACTCCAGATCGGGAGAGGAGAACCCTGGCTTGGGACACTGCTACTGGGAGTAAACCAAGCCTTGGGCTGCCTGACAAAGGTGTGTCAGGGTAGTCAGTCAGTAGATGACTATCTGCAGTGAATATGGCCAAAATTGTCCTGCACCTGGTCTTCCGGTCCCCATTGAGTTGGATCGCATTACTCAATTCGCATTACATTCTGGAGGTCATTTTGTACGCTGATTGGGACAATCGTGAGTCTTTCCTCTGGGTTTCACTCGCAGTCAAATGCCCAGACGGAGCAGGTGAACCAGGATTTAGAATGAACCCTAAGATGCCTGGCCTTGGAAAAAACAGACAAGTGGTATGACTGTTTGATATGGCCAGAGGTTGCCCATGACACTTGACATCATTCTGTGCAAGGGATGTCCCCATTCAAATGTCAATTTAGGTATTCTCTGTCAATATTCCCTGAGCAAGAGACCGAGATTGGGGTTCCTGTGGCTGAAGATCTCATCCAACATTGCAAAGAAAAATTGACCAGGGCAAGAGAGATTCTGTTGTCCCCTACATGGAGGGCTGGAATAAAGGTTAACCACAAGAGAAGCCAGGGACCAGCTTTGCAGCCTGGGCAACAGGTCTGGCTGTCTACTCAGGGTTTGCCTCTCTGGGTGGATTCCAGGAAGTTGGCACATAAGTTCCTTGGACCCTTCAAAGTTCTCGAGAAAGTAAACCTGGTAGCTTACACCTTGCAGCTCCCCAACGCCCTCAAGATTGATCCCAATTTCCACATTTCCAATTACAACCTGTAAACAATAATCCTTTATCCCCACCACCATCAGTTTCATCACCACCCTGGTGAACAGGTCTTCACCTTAAAAAAAATACTGTAGTTACAAACTGTTCAGGGTTTTCAGCAGTTCCTCATAGATTGGGAAGGATTCAGACCGAAGAAAGAGTGCTGGGTTCCAGAAAGAGACTTCTTGGATTTGGCACTCCACCATGACTACCATCATCATCTCCCCAAGTAGCCAGAACTGTCACAGCTGTGCGTGTCATAACAGGAAGGGGTCCTGCTATGAACTCAGCAGGTCGGGCAGCATCTGTGGAAACAAACAGTCAACGTTTCAATGGACGCTGCCCGACCTGCTGAGTTCCTCCTGCTTGTTTGTACGTGTTGATTTGACCCCAGCAGCTGCAGTGTACTTTGTGTTTAGGGGTCCTGTTATGATGTGTACCTGACTGTGCAAGCCTCTGGGGTTTAAACACTCTAACTCTCAGGAATATGGCATGGCCCCTTTTAAGATTCAGGCCCACCCGCTAATTGTCCCACTGTTCTGGTGCAAGAATTTAAAGAGCACCCAAACTGTGGTTTGGTGCTCAAACATCAGCTCAACTTTGGGTTCTCATTTGGCATCTAGTTTAAAACCCTGTCTTCATTTCATTTTGTATCATGTCTTGATTCTAGTCTCAGACTCTCCAGCACTTGGGTCTAACCATCATTGCCTAGGCCTTTCGTCACATAGAACTGGTCTATTTGTCCTCTGTACCACTTTTCATTAAGACAAGGCATTTTTTATTTACAAACTAGGAATATTACATATTTCCTATTCCACGTGACCATATCTGTAAATTGTTCAAAGTGCTCCCTGACTCTGTCAAACTGTACGACTCTATCAGATGGGACAAGCTGACGACCTCATTTTCCCATTCTTCTCTCCTTGTTATCTACCCAACCTCCATAGCCCTGCATCTTTCCCCTCCTTCATCTGCTCTATCTGCCTATTATCCACATGCTTCTCCCCCTAAGTCCACTATGCATCTGCCCTCCCCACCTCCCCTAATTGATTCCATGTTCCACCTTCCTCTCCTAGTGACACGAGTCATCTGGATTTTTTTATTTCTTCCTGTTTAGAAAGTGTTGGGAAGTATTTCTGGAATAGGTTCGGAACATAGACCAGCGAAGAGGCTTCCAAACTGGTTTCTTAAGCCTGAAATATTGACCATGCACAGAAACTGTCCAGCCTGCTGAGTGTTTCCAATGTCTTGTTTATTCCTTTGGGTGGTACAGTAGCACAGTGGTTAGCGCAATTGCTTTACAGCCTCAGCAATCACTGATTGGGGTTCAATTCCCACCACCGTCTGTAAGGACAGTTCTCCTCATGATTTCATGGATTCCCTCCAGGCGCTCCAGTTTCCACCCATATTCCAGAGGAATATAGATTAATAGGTTGTGGGTATGTTGTGTTGGTGCCAGAAGCATGGTAATGCTTGTGGGACACCCAGCTCATGCTGGGAATGTGTTGGTTATTGATGCAAAAGAACACACTTCATTGTATATTTCAATGTACATGTGAAAAAAATAAAGCTAATTTCTTTAATATAATTATCATTTTAATATAACTGCTTTGCTTTTGTTATTTCAATAAAATAAGAAAGTGAGTTATTCACTGTCAGCATCTGCAGATTTCCTCGTGTGAGCTATTCACTGTCCTGTTGTCCTGGCATAGTCAAACACAAGGAGATATTTCGAGCCATTGGTTCCTTAAGGCTGTTATAACTGGGAGTAGTAATGAGTCAAGCTTCCACTGCCTAGTAAATGCTCCCAATGGGGTGAGCCTCAAATAGCCTCTGACAACCAAGTCTTGCTCATGGCCTTCATGCGTGACTTAGCTACTAAGCCCAGCGGAACCACTTCTATTGACAGGACAAGTGGCAAAGGTGGGTTACTGGTGCCTTAAAACCTGTTACTCCGGGCAGATGGGACTCATCAGTCATGATTGGGAGCTCATATAGGAGAAGAAAAACTCTAATTGCAAACCTCCACTGCTTTGTGGCTGTATCCACTTATGGGAAAGGCGTCAGGAGTAAACCCTGAGGAAAGATTCTGTAGCTGGAATCCTCACGTTGAGTTCAATGCTGACTGGGAACTCCTGTGTCACTTCTGGTGCCAAAGTGATTCTGTCTCTGCCATTCCTTTGGGTTCTTCAGATGCATGGAGAGGGGGAGCTTGCTACATGGACAGCAGCTTGCTCTGCATCCCTCATAACGTACTGCCCACGCTTGTGTATCTAGACAGCTAGGACGCAATATCCATGGTTGACCTTGACCAATGGAGTCCTCAAAAAAATAATTTCAGGCCATCTTAAAAGTTTCTTCCTCCAGCCAGCTAATCTGATCTGCCATTGCAGGATGAACCGAGGCAGGATTTATGAGCATTTGGAGAAACATAATCTGATTAGGGATAATCAACATGTCGTTGTCAGGGGAAAGTCATGCCTTACAAACCTGATGGAGTTCTCTGAGGATGTAACAAAACACATTGATGAAGGTAGAGCGGTGGATATAGTGTATATGGATTTCAGCAAGGCACTTGATAAGGTACCCCATGCGAGGCTTATTGAGAAAGTAAGGAGTCATGAGATCCAAGGAGACCTTGCTTTGTGAATCCAGAATTGGCTTGCCCACAAAAGGGAAAGGGCGGTTGTAGATGACTCATATTCTTCATGGAGGATGGTGACCACAGGGAGGGCCCCTCCTGTTTGCAATTTGTGACCTGGATGAAGAAGTGGGGGGTGGGGGTTAGTACGTTTGCTGATGACACAAAAGTTGGGGGTGTTGTGGAGAGTGTGGAAGGTCATCAGAGGTTAGAGCATGACGTTGATATGATGCAGAACTGGGCTGAGAAGTGGCAGATGAACTTCAAGCCACATAAGTGTGAAGTGTTTCATTTTGGTAGGTCAAATTTGAAGACAGAATATAATATTAATGGTCAGACTCTTGGTAATGTGGTGGATCAGCAAGATCTTTGGGTCCGTGTCTATAGGACACTCAAAGCTGATGCGTAGATTAACAATGTTGTTAAGAAAGCGTATGCTGTGTTGGCATTCATTAATGGTGGGATTGAGCTCAAGGGCCATGAGGTAATGTTGCAGCTATCCAGGACCCTGCTCAGACTTCATTTGGAGTACTGTGCTCATTTCTGGTCACCTCACTACAGGAAGGATGTGGAAACTATAGAAAGGGTGCACAGGAGATTTACAAGGATGTTGCCTGGATTGGGGAGCATGCCTTATGAGAATAGATTGAGTGAACTTGGCCTTTTCTCCTTGGAGTGACAGAGGATGAGAGGTGACCTGATAGAGGTGTATAAGATAAGGATTTTGTGGATAGTCAGAGGCTTTTTCCCAGGGCTGAACTGGCTAACACAAGGGAGCATAGACTTAAGGTGCTTGGAAGTAGGTACCAAGGGGATGTCAGGGGTAAGTTTTTCACGGAGAGTGGTGGGTGTGTAGAATGCACTGCCAGTGGTGGTGGAAGAGGCAGATACAATAGGGTCTTTTAAGAGCCTCTTAGATGGGTACATGGAGCTTAGAAAAATAGAGGGCTATGGGGTAGGGAAATTCCAGGCAGTTTCTGGAGTAGGTCAAGTGGTTGGCATAACATTGTGGGCTGAAAGGCCTGTAATGTGCTGTAAATTTCTATGTTTCTATGTAACCATTCCAGTAGACCCTCCCATCCCCCTCCATCTAGTACCCCCATTACTGCACTGCACTATAATTTTTTTTACAATATTGTTTACATGGCAAATATATGCTAGCACTTAAGTATTTATGCACATTATTTTCAATATTCATCCTTTAACCTCAAACTGTATGTTTGATTATTCATATAGAATTCATTATTCTTTACAAAACAACATGTAAATACATGTATGTATATATGGTGCAGAAAGATGATCCTTGATCAGGCCAGGTTAAGTCCAGGGGGTTTAAGTGATTTTACATTTAGATAGATCTGCACTAAGGAGTCTGGCTGAGATAGCTCCTTGTCACGAAATGGCACGAGTCCAGATTATGTGTTATCTTTATATTCTGAAATACTGCACTTCTCTGTTTAATCTAATCAGCCCCGGTCTGGTTTTCAGTTAATTAAAACATAAGTACTTGCTTACGGCAGGATTGATTGCTACCTGCCCAGTGCCTGACTCAGCAGCAGGTCATAGGCGGAGCCTAAGATTACCATAAAGCATCTGGTTATTTGTGGAGATCTCTCAATTACTTCTAGTACTCATTGCTTTGCAGTGAAAAAAGGTGTGGGATACGCACAGCAGTCAGGAGTACATAGAAAAGAAAGCAGATTATGAAACTGCAGTGAACTGGGCTGACAGAATCTGATAAAGGCCAATACTGCAAGGAGTGTATTAAATTTGAGTGGGGGTAAGTTCAAAGGAGGTGTGTAGGGGCAAGTTTTTAAAACAATTGACACAGGGAGTGATGGGTGCCTGGAATGTGCTGTCAGAAAGAGAAGACCATAAGACATAGGAGCCGAATTAGGCCATTCAGCCCATCAAGTCCACTCTACCATTCCATCATGGCTGATTTATTATTCCTCTCAAACCCATTCTCCTGCATTTTCCCTGTAACCTTTGATCCCCTGAATAATCAAGACCCTATGAACCTCCATCTTAAATATACTCAATGACTTGTTTTCCATAGCCATCTGTGGCAATGACTTCCACAGAATTACTACCCTGTGGCTAAAAAAAAAATTGTCCTCATCTTTGTTCTAAAGCGGTGTCCCTCTTTTGAGGCTGTGCCCTGGACTTCCCACACTATAGGAAACATCTTATGTATCCAAATGAAAAGGTCCAGCAAGATAACAAATTAAATATTCAGAAAATAGTACCAAAGAAATTAATGGGACCCGAGAAAGATGATAACTACCATGGACCAGATTTGAAAGAGTGGATACTCAGTACAAACATTGTTGACTGACTGAAGAGCCTGTTTCCATGTAGTATGACTCTGCTGACTCTGCCCTGGGCCTAGCATGCAAATGCAATTGCAAAGAAAGCACAGCAGTGCCTCTACTTACTTAGGGGTCTGTGAAGATTTGGCATGACATCGAAAACTTGACAAAACTCTATAGATTTGTAGTGGACAGTATATTGACTGGCTGCGTCACCTCCTGGTAAGGAAACAACAATGCCTTTGTATGGAATATCCCACAGAAGGTGGTAGATAGGGTCCGGGCCAACACGGGTAAAGCCCTCCTGACTATTGAGCACATGTATAGGAAGCATTGTCACAGGAAAGCAATAAGCATTGTTAGGGATCAGCAGCACCCAGGACATGCTCTCTTCTTGATGCTGCCATCAGGAAGAAGGTAGAGGAACCTCAAGACTCACACCGCCAGGTTCAGGAACAGTTATTAACCCTCAACCATCAGGCTCTTGAACCATTGGAGGTAACTTCATTCAACTCCACTTGCCCCATCATTGAAATGTTCCGACAACCTGTGGACTCACTTTCAAGGATTCTTCATATCATATTGTCAATATTTATTGTTTAATTATTTTATTATTATTATTATTATTATTTCTTTCCTTTTCTATTTGCAGTTTGTTGTCTTCTGCATTCTGGTTGAACACTCAAGTTGCTGCGGTCTTTCATTGATTTTTTATGGTTATTATTCTATTATGGATTTATTGAATATGTCCACAAGAAAATGAATCTCAGGGTAACATATGGTGACATGTATGGTACTTTGATAATACATTTACTTTGAACTTTGAGTATGATCTTGATGTACAACAGAACAACCTTCAATGTCTACTCCTGATCCTAATTCTTCATGTTACTGATTGTACAATACAAAATAAATCGATTAGTGTTAGATCAGTTCCTGGTTACCCAGAGGTTACTTCCTTGATAATAGTGTACTAGATCAAAGTTCAAAGTTCAATGGACATATATTGCCAAAGTATGTATATATCACCCTATATGATCTTGAGACTCATTTTCTTCACATATTCATAGTGGAACAAAGAAATAGAAACAGAAAACCTACAGCACAATACAGGCCTTTTGGCCCACACAGTTATGCTGAACATGTCCCTGTCTTAGAACTACCTAGGCTTTACCCATAGCCCTCTATTTTTCTAAGCTCCATGTAGCCATCCAGGAGTCTCTTAAAAGACCCTATTGTTTCCACCTACACCACCACTGCTGGCAGCCCATTCCACACTCTCACCACTCTCTGCATAAAAAAATTACCCCGACATCTCCTCTGTACCTCTGTGTAAGGTGTGGGAAACAAGTAAGGAAGTTATGGAACCTATGACAATTAAAGAGGTGGAAGTACTGGCGTTTTTAAGAAACTTAAAAGTGGATAAATCTCTGGGTCCTGACAGGATATTCCCCAGGACCTTGAGGGAAGTTTGTGTAAAAATAGCAGGAGCTCTGATGGAGATCTTTAAGATGTCATTAGAAACGGGGATTGTGCCAGAGGACTGGCATATTGCTCATGTGGTTCCATTGTTTAAAAAGGGTTCTAGAAGTAAGCCTAGCAATTATAGACCTGTCAGTTTGACATCAGTGGTGGGTAAATTAATGGAAAGTATTCTTAGAGATAGTATTAATAATTATCTGGATAGACGGGATCTGATTAGAAGTAGCCAGCATGGATTTGTGCGTGGAAGGTCATGTTTGACAAACCTGTTTTGGGCCCAATGTTGTTTGTAATATACATGATCTGGATGATGGGGTGGTAAATTGGATTAGTAAGTATGCCGATGATACTAAGGTAGGAGGTGTTGTGGATAATGAGGTGGGTTTTCAAAGCTTGCAGGGAGATTTATGCCGGTTAGAAGAATGGGCTGAACATTGGCAGATGGAGTTTAATGCTGAGAAGTGTGAGGTTCTACATTTTGGCAGGAATAATCCAAATAGAACAGACAGGGTAAATGGTAGGGCATTGAGGAATGCAGAGGAACAGAGAGATCTAGGAATAACAGTGCATAGTTCCCTGAAGGTGGAGTCTCATGTAGATAGGGTGGTGAAGGAGGCTTTTGGAACGCTGGCCTTTATAAATCAAAGCATTGAGTACAGAAGTTGGGATGTAATGTTAAAATTGTACAAGGCATTGGTAAGGCCAAATTTAGAATACTGTGTGCAGTTCTGGTCACTGAATTATAGGAAAGATATCAATAAATTAGAGAGAGTGCAGAGACGATTTACTAGGATGTTACCTGGGTTTCAGCACTTAAGTTACAGAGAAAGGTTGAACAAGTTAGGTCTCTATTCATTGGAGCGTAGAAGGTTGAGGGGGGATCTGATCGAGGTATTTAAAATTTTGAGAGGGATAGATAGAGTTGACGTGAATATGCTGTTTCCATTGAGAGTAGGGGAGATTCAAATGAGAGGACATGATTTGAGAGTTAGGGGGCAGAAGTTTAATGGAAACACGAGGGGGTATTTCTTTACTCAGAGAGTGATAGCTGTGTGGAATGAGCTTCCTGTAGAAGTAGTAGAGGCCAGTTCAGTTGTGTCATTTAAGGTAAAATTGGATAGGTATATGGACAGGAAAGGAGTGGAGGGTTATGGGCTGAGTGCGGGTAGGTGGGACTAGGTGAGATTAAGAGTTTGGCATGGACTAGGAGGGCCGAGATGGCCTGTTTCCATGCTGTGATTGTTATATGGTTATATATGGTTATATGGTTACCTACTTCAAAGCACCTTAAGACTATGCCCTCTCGTGCAAGCCAGTTCAGCCCTGGGGAGAAACCTCTGATTATCCACACGATCAATGCATCTCATTATCTTGTACAACTCTATGAAGTCACCTCTCATCCTCCGTCACTCCAAGGAGAAAAGGCCGAGTTCACTCAACCCATTCTCATAAGGCATGCTCTCCAGTCCATGCAACATCCTTGTAAATCTCCTCTGCACCCTTTCTATCATTTCCATGTCCTTCCTTATAGTGGGGAAACCAGAACTGAGTACAGTACTCCGAGAGTAGTCTGACCAGGGTCCAATATAGCTGCAACATTTCCTCTTGGCTCTTAAACTCAATCCCACAATTGATGAAGGCCAATGCATCGTATGCCTTCTTAACCACAGAGTCAACCTGTGCAGCAGCTTTGAGTGTCATATGGACTTGAACCCCAAGACCCCACTGATCCTCTACACTGCCAAGAGTCTTACCATTAATTACTAAATTCTGCCATCATACTTGACCTACCAAAAAGAACAACTTCACACTTATCTTGGTTGAACTCCATCTGCCACTTCTCAGCCCAGTTTTCCATTCTATCAATGTCCTCTTGTAACCTCTGACAGCCCTCCACACCACCCACATCACACCCAATCTTCGTGTCATCAGCAGATTTACTAACCCATCCCTCTACTTCCTCATCCAGGTCATTTATAAAAATCACAAAGAGTAGGGGTCCCAGAACAGATCCCTGAGGCACACCACTGGTCACCGGCTTCCATGCAGAATATGACCCATCTACAACCACTCTTTACCTTCTGTGGGCAAGCCAGTTCTGGATCCACAAAGCAATGTCTCCTTGGATCCCATGCCTCCTTACTTTCTCAATAAGACTTGCATGGGGTACCTTATGAAATACCTTTCTAAAATCCCTATACACTACATTTACGGCTCTACCATCATCAATGTGTTTAGTCACATCCTCAAAAAATTTCAATCAGGCTCATAAGGCATGACTTGCCTTTGACAAAGCCATGCTGACTATTCCTAATTTTATTAGGCCTCTCCAAATGTTCATAAATCCTGCCTCTCAGGACCTTCTCCATCAACTGGAGAAGAATTGGAGAACCAGGATTGGGCCGAGCCAGCATGGATTTACCAAGGGTAAATCATGCTTGACTGATCTATTGGAGTTTTTTGAGGATGTAACCAGGAAGTTAGACAAGGGAGATCCAATGGATGTAGTGTACCTCGATTTTCAGAAGACATTTGATATAGTTCCACATAGGAGATTGGTGGGTAAAATCAAAGCTCATGGCATTGGGGGGAAGACATTGACATGGATAGAAAACTGGTTGGCAGATAGAAAGCAAGGGGTAGCGGTGAATGGGTGTTTCTCGGAATGGCAGGTGGTGACTAATAGGTTGCCACAGGGCTCGGTATTGGGACCACAGCTGTTTACGATTTATGTCAACAATTTAGATGAAGGCATTGAGAATAACATCAGCAAGTTTGCTGATGATACTAAGCTGGGTGGCAGTGTGACATGTGATGAGAATTCAGAGTGACTTGGATAGGCTGGGTGAGTGGGCAGATACTTGGCAGTTGGCACTTAATGTGAATAAGTGAGAGGTTATCCACTT
Organism: Hypanus sabinus; assembly: GCF_030144855.1. NCBI lineage: Eukaryota > Metazoa > Chordata > Chondrichthyes > Myliobatiformes > Dasyatidae > Hypanus > Hypanus sabinus. The sequence goes on along the minus strand of NC_082709.1, from coordinate 182,629,761 downwards.
TGGGAGTAAGAACAGGAAGGCAGATTATTATCTGAATGGTGTAAAGTTAGGTAAGGGAGAAATACAAAGAGATCTAGGAGTCCTTGTTCATCAATCACTGAAGGTGAATGAGCAAGTGCAGCAGGCAGTGAAGAAGGCTAATGGAATGTTGGCCTTTATTTCAAAGGGAATTGAGTACAGGAGCAAGGAAATCCTTTTGCATTTGTACAGGGCCCTGGTGAGACCACTCCTGGAGTATTGTGTACAGTTTTGGTCTCAAGCGTTAAGAAAGGACATCCTGGCCGTAGAGGAAGTGCAGCGTAGATTCACAAGGTTAATTCCTGGGATGTCTGGACTGTCTTACGCAGAGAGGTTAGAGAGACTGGGCTTGTACACGCTGGAATTAAGGAGATCGAGAGGGGATCTGATTGCAACATATAAGATTATTAAGTGATTGGACAAGATAGAGGCAGGAAATATGTTCCAGATGCTGGAAGAGTCCAGTACCAGAGGGCATGGTTTGAGAATAAGGGGTAAGTCATTTAGGACAGAGTTAAGGAAAAACTTCTTCTCCCAGAGAGTTGTGGGGGTCTGGAATGCACTGCCTCGGAAGGCAGTGGAGGCCAATTCTCTGGATGTTTTCAAGAAGGAGCTGGATAGGTATCTTATGGATAGGGGAATCAAGGGATATGGGGACAAGGCAGGAACCGGGAATTGATAGAAGATGATCAACCATGATCTCAAAATGGCGATGCAGACTTGAAGGGCCGAATGGTCTACTTCTGCACCTATTGTCTATTGTCTATAACTTACCAACCACGGAAATAAGACTCACTGGCCTATAACTTCCTGGGCTATCCCTACTCCCTTTCTTGAATGATGGAACAACATCCGCAACCCTCCAATCATCCAGAACCTCTCCCGTCTTCATTGATGATGCAAAGATCATTGCCAGAGGCTCAGCCATCTCTTCCCTCACTTCCCACAGTAGCCTGGGGTGCATCCTGTCCTGTCCCAGTGACTTAACCAACTTGATGCTTTCCAAAAGCTCCAGCACATCCTCTTTCTTAATATCTACATTCTCAAGCTTTTTAGTCCACTGCAAGTCATCCCTACAATCACCAAGATCCTTTTCTGTAGTGAATACTGAATTCATTAAGTACCTCTGCTATCTCCTCCAGTTCCATACTCACTTTTCCATTGTCACACTTGATTGGTCCTATTCTCTCACGTCTTATCCTTTTACTCTTCACATACTTGTAGAATGCCTTGGGGTTTTCCTTAATCCTATCCGCCAAGGCCTTCTCATGGCCCCTTCTGGCTCTCCTAATTTCATTCTTAAGCTCCTTCCTGCTAGCCTTATAATCTTCTGGATTCTTATCATTACCTAGTTTTTTGAATGTTTCATAAGCTCTTCTTCTTGACTAGATTTACAACAGCCTCTGTACACACAACACACACAAAATGCTCTGTACCTACCATCCTTTCCCTGTCTCATTGGAATGTATCTACTCAGAATCCCACGCAAATATCCCCTGAACGTTTGCCACATTTCTTCGTTACATTTCCCTGAGAACATTTGTTCCTAATTTATGCTTCCAATTTCCTGCCTGATAGCTTCATATTTCCCCTTACTCCAATTAAATGCTTTCCTAACTTATCTGTTCCTATCTCTCTCCAATGCTATGGTAAAGGAGATAGAATTGTGATCACGATCTCCAAAATGCTCTCCCACTGAGAGACCTGACACCTGACCAGGTTCATTTCCCAATACCAGATCAAGTACAGCCTCTCCTCTTGTAGGCTTATTGACATATTGTGTCATGAAACCTTCCTGAACACACCTAACAAACTCTACCCCATCTAAACCCCTTGCCCTAGGGAGATGCCAATCAATATTTGAGAAATTAAAATCTCCCACCATAACAACCCTGTTATTATCACTACTTTCCATAATCTGTCTCCTTATCTGCTCCTTGATGTTCCTGCTACTATTGGGTGGTATTTAAAAACACCGGTAGAGTTATTGATCCCTTCTTGTTCCTAACTTCCACCCACAGAGACTCTGTACACAACCCCTCCATGACTTCCTTCTTTTCTGCAGCCATGACACTATCTTTGATCAATAGTGCCATGCCCCATCTCTTTTGACTCCCTCCCTGTCCTTTCTGAAACATCTAAAGCCTGGCACTTGAAGTAGCCATTCCTGCCCCTGCACCATCCAAGTCTCTGTGATGGCCACAACATCATAGATCCAAGTGCTGACCCATGCTCTAAGCTCATCCACTTTATTCATGATTCTCCTGACATTAAAATAGACACACCTCAATCCATCAGACTGAATGCATCCCTTCTCTATCACCTGCCAATCCTCCATTTCACACTGTCTCCAAGCTTTCTCTATTTGTGAGCCAACCTCCCTTTCCTCCGTCACTTCAGTTCAGTTCCCAACCCCCAGCAATTCTACTTTAAACTCTCCCCAGTAGCCTTAGCAAACCTTTCCGCCAGGATATTGGTCCCCCTCAGATTCAAATGCAGCCTAACCTTTTTGTACAGGTCACGTCTGCCCCAGAGGACGTCCCAATGAACTAGAAATCTGAATCCCTGCCCCCTGCTCCAATCCCTCAGCCACGAATTTATCCTCCACCTAATTCTATTCCTATACTCACTGCCAAGTGGCATAGGCAGTAATCCTGAGATTACTACCTTTGACGTCCTGCTTCTGAACTTCTTTCCTAACTCCCTGTAGTCCTTTTTCAGGACCTCCTCTCTATTACCTATGTCATTGGTACCAATATGTACCACAACCTCTGGCTGCTCACCCTCCCACCTTCAGATATCGTGGATGTGATTAGAAACATCCTGGACCCTGGCACCTGGGAGGCAAACAACCATCCGCGTTTCCTTCCTGCATCCACAGAATCACTTGTCTGATCCCCTAACTATAGAGTCCCCTATTATTGCTGCCTTCTTCCTTTCCCTGGCTTTCTGAGCCACAGGGACAGACTCTGTGCCAGAGACACGACCACTGTTGTTATCTCCCCAACTGTACTCAAGCAGGAATACTGATTGTTAAGTGGGACAGTCACTGGGGTACTCTCTAGCACCTGCTTCTTGCCCTTCCCTCTCCTGACTGTTACCCACTTCTCTGTCTCCTGTGATCCTGGGCTGACTACCTGCCTATAGCTTCTCTCGATCACCTGCTCACTGTCTCCACTCTCCCTGACCAGACAAAGGTCATCGAGCTGCAGCTCCAGTTCCCTTACGCGATCCCTAAGGAGCTGCAGCTCAACGCACCTAGTGCAGATGTGGCCTTCTGGAAGGCCGATAGTCTCCAGGATCTCCCACATCTGACACCGAGCACAGAAAATCAGCCTCACACACATACTCTCTCTCTTTATTTTAAACAGACAATCTACCTGGCCTCGACCCTTAATCACCAAAGCTCTGTTGAGCCAAAGCTCTCTACTCTGATGCCTGCTCCTCCAACACCCTCTTGGTAAATCTGTCTTCCTTTTAAACTCTCCGGCTGTTCTCACTGGCCAACCTCCATGCACTTGCACAGTCGTGCCCCATTCAAACTGCTGAAGAAATACAATAGAATCAATGAAAAACTACACACAATGACTGACAAACAGGAAATGTGCAAATAAAGAGAAATTGCGCAAATAATAAATAAGTAATACTGAGAATGAGTTGTGGAGTCTTGAAAGTGAGCCCATAGGTTGTGTTCAGTGATCATTTGAGTGTTGTGGTGACTGACGTTATCGAGAGCCTTATGGTTGAAGGGTAATAGCTGTTCCTGAACCTGGTGGTGTGGGATGTAAGGCTCCTGTACCTTTTTCCCAATAGTAGCAGTGAGAAGAGAGCATGGCCTTGATGGTGGGGGTCCCTGATGATGGATGTTGCTTTCTTGTCGTAGCACTGTTTGCAGAGTGCTCGATTATAGGGAGGACTTTTCCTGTGGTGGGTTGGGCTGTATCCAGCACATTTGTAGGTTTTCTGTTCTTGGGCACTGCTGTTTCCATACCGGGCCATGATGCAACCAGACAAGGATTTGCTCTACCGAGCAAACTTTGAAGAAAGTGGAGGTGCTGCTGTGTCATCTATGTGATGGCACTTTTGTGCTGGTTCCAGGACAGATCCTCTAATATAAAAGTGTCCAGGAATGTAAAGTTACTGACCCTCTCCACCACCAACACCTGGTTTGTCCGTATTTCGGCAATGTTAGTATTTATTTCAAGTCAAGTCAAGTCACTTTTAATTGTCATTTCGACCACAACTGCTGGTACAGTGCACAGTAAAAACGAGACAATGTTTTTCAGGACCATGGTGCTACATGAAACAGTACAAAAACTCCACTGAACTACTTAAAAACAACACAGAAAAAAAACTACACTAGACTACAGACCTACCCAGGACTGCATAGAGTGCACAAAACAGTGCAGGCATTACAATAAACAATAAGCAAGACAATAGGCACAGTAGAGGGCAGTAAGTTGGTGTCAGTCCAGACTCTGAGTATTGAGGAGTCTGATGACTTGGGGGAAGAAACTGTTACATAGTCTGGTCATGAGGGCCTGAATGCTTATTTATTTATTTAGAGATACAACATGGTTATCGGCCCCTCCTTCCCAGCAAGCCCAGACTGCCCATGTGACCGATTAATCTACTAACCCTACTAAACCGGAGCACCCGGAGAAAACCCAGGCAGGCATTTGGGGATAAAATCGTGAGCTTATTCTGGATGGAGTGTCTGAACAAATACCTTAAGTTAAATAAGAATAAATTATAGAGACAGTTTTGTTCTTTCTTGGGAATTTAATGTTGAGGAATGTCAGTTCTCTCCTGTTGTTTTACGTTTTCTGCAACAGTGGGAGTGGAAGGTAGGGGCAAGCAGTGGATCTGTTGTAAAGGCAGATCCATTAGGGACATTTAATAAACTCTTAGCCACATGGATGATCAATCAATGAAATGCTATTCAGAAAGAGAGAGTTCAATTGATCTTAGAGTAGGTTAAAATATCAGCACAGCATTGTGGACCATTGAGTGTGTTTTGTGCTATACTGCTCTGTGTTCTGTATGCTAGGAGATCATTCAATAGACTTGGATCAATGAGGTAGAAAATATCTTCGAGCCTGCTGGTATGTGTTCTTAGGTTTTTGTACCTCCTTCTGCCCGATAGCTGGTATAATGAAGCTGAACTCTTTACATTGTACTCTGTACTAACCGCTGGATGACCAGACACTCTAAGCTCATTCTACAACAAGAGCCAAAGCTCCCACTGTTGCAGAAAATGTAAAATAACTTGAGAGAAATGCCAGAGATTCTCAAGAATATTTGTACATTTCTCCCAAAGGGCCCCTCTTCTTTATTTTTTACAAAATTACACAAGTTTATTCATACAGAAATACACAAAATACAAACATCAAATATTTACAAGTGAACAATTTCAAATTAAAATGTGATTATTACTGTCTATATAGCAGCTAATTCCCTAAGTGGCCCACCATTCCCAGAAATCCCTCACTGTAGCCCAATTGACCACATGCTACCTCTCCAAGGGCATCTGGGCACGAAAGTAACCCCGGAAGAGGGGCAAGCAGTCTGTCCAGTGGAGCACTCAATTGCCCTCTGCCTGGTCCCGTGATTGGCTATCTTGGCTAGGCCCGGAAGCAAGCCCACCAGTAGATCCTTCAAGGGACCTGCCCCCTCCTTACTAGGTGCCCATATGTCAGGAATGTGAGGCTGGTTCCCCCCCCCCCCCCCCTCAGCTATTGCAGACTAGGCTTAGGCACTTGCGCTTCTGGTGGGTTAGACAAGATGGCTTAGGTAAGCACTTACAACTGCACTCAGGCACTTGCGTTTGTGGTGTATTAGACCAGCACAGCTGTCAGATTGAAGCTGGCAAAGCTCGCTCTCTTGCCACTGCCTCAGCAACAGTCTGAGTCAGCACCTCCGACCACCTTTGACTCAGCCTTTATGTCAACAGTGAGATATAGCGGGCAGCACGCCAGACAGCATCAGCAGATAATGGCAGCCACAAAGTGGTGCACTGGCTCATGTATCACGAGCAATGTGTAATTAACCTATCCCACACCCTCCTCAGCAGCCACTCCTCTCACAGTTCCCCCCCCCCCATTATAAAACTAATCGTTTCTCTTCACTGAAAGAAACTGTGCTGTGCTGGAGAGGAAATCTTGCTTCAAAAATACAGTGCTTTGGTCAGATCACTTAGGGGGCTGTTCTGTACCTCAGCCAAAATGCATTTGTCTTGGAGTCAGTCCAACAGATTAATTCCTGAGATGAGGGGTGTTATCCCACGAGGGGAACATCAGCCAGGAATCCCTGCAGTTTAAATTGGTAAATTGCTTTATTATTGTCAAATGTTCTGAGCTACAGTGAAAAAACTTTGTTTTGCCTGCAATCCATATACAGATCATTTCATTACATCAGTCATTGAGGTAGAACAAGGGAAAGCAGTAACAGAACGTAGAATAAAATGCTACAGTTACAGAAAACGTGCACTGCGGGGAGACAATAAGACACAACACCATAAACAATATAGATTTTGAAGTCAAGAGTTCATCTGATTGTTTTAGGAAATGACCTAATAGTCTGATCACAGTGAGGTAGAAACTGTCTTTGAGTCTGATAGTATGTGTTCTCAGGCTTTTGGCCCGATGGGAGCTGAGAGAAGAGAGGATGTTCAAGGGATTAACTTGGCTGTTTGACTGAGGTAACGTGAGGTGCTGGCTGCTTTACCAAGGCAGTGAGAAATACAGAGTCCATGGAGAGGAGGCTGGTGTTTGTGACGTCCACAGTTCTCTGCAGTTTCTTGTGGCCAATAGCAGAGCAGTTGGCAAACCAAATGGTGGTGCATCTGGGTAGGACAGGTGCATCTATCAAAGATGGTGGAATAAAAGGAGACCCCAAAAGGAATTTTATTTATTTATTTAGATATCCAGTATGGTAAGAGAGTCTTACTTCCAAGGAGCCAGCACTGCCCAGTTAACGGGGAGAACATACAAACTCCTTTCAGACAGCAGCAGGAATTGAATCTGAGTCACTGGCACTGTAAAAGCATTACGCTAACTGCTACACTACCGTGCTGTACAAAAGATAGCCAATCTTTTTAGATGTTAGTGATGTGATGGCATGGACAGAGAGGTGCTGAGAAAGAATCGCTGTGATCTCTGACTGGAGACTCAGGGTGAGGGACAGCTATTTTAGGCTGAGAGAGGAGGCATTTTGTGTCTCTTTGGAATGCTCCCCATGCCCAGGAGAGCTGTAGATGTTCAGTCACTGAGCACACAGAGGCTGAGGGATTTGTGGGAGTGCTGGTCTCAGACCAGAAGGCAGACTTGGGGCAAGAGGTCAACCACTTATTGCTATGGACGGTTGTGGAGGCCAAATCATTGGTTATATTATAAGCAGAAGATGATAGACTCTTGAGCAGTCAGGGCATGTAAGGTTACAGGGAGAAGGCAGGAGAATGGGGTTGTGAGCTAATTAATTAGCCACAATCCGATGGCAGAATGGACTCAGAAGGCTGAATAGCCTTATTCTGCTAATATGTATTGTGGTCTTACAGAAACATAGAAAACCTACAGCACAATACAAGCCCTTCAGCCTACAATGCTGTGCTGAACATGTACTTAGTTTAGAAATTACCTAGGATTACCCATAGCCCTGTATTTTGCTAAGCTCCATGTACCTATCCAGGAGTGTCTTAAAAGACCCTATCGTATCCACCTCCACCACCGTCGCCAGCAGCCCATTTCACGCACTCACCACTCTCTGCATAAAAACTTAACCCTGACATCTCCTCTGTACCAACTTCCAAGCATCTTAAAACTGTGCCCTCTCGTGTTAGCCATTTCAGCCCTGGGAAAAAGCCTCTGACTATCCACACAATCAATGCCTTTCATCATTTTATACACCTCTATCAGGTCACCTCTCATCCTTCGTTGCTCTAAGAAGAAATGGCCAAGTTGATTCAACCTATTCTCATAAGGCATATTCCCCAATCCAGGCAACATCCTAGTAAATCTCCTCTGCACCCTTTCTATGGCTTCAACGTCCTTCCTGTAGTGAGGTGACCAGAACTGAGCACAGCACTCCAAGTGGGGTCACTGGTCTATAATTTCCTGAGCTATCTCTACTCCCTTGCTTGAATAAGAGAACAACATCTGCAACCCTCCAATCCTCCAGAACCTCTCCCATCCCCATTGATGATGGATCATTGCCAGAGGCTCAGCAATCTCCTCCCTCACCTCCCACAGTAGCCTGGGGTACATCCCCTCTGGTCCTGGTGTCTTATCCAACTTGATGCTTTCCAAAAGCTCCAGCACATCCTCTTTCTTAACATCTATATGTTCAAGCTTTTCAATCAGCTGTAAGTCATCCCTACAATCGCCAAGATCTTTCTCCATAGTGAATACTGAAGCAAAGTATTCATTATGTACCTCTGCTATCTCCTCCGTTTCCATACACACTTTTCCACTGTCACACATGCTTGGTCCTATTCTCTCACGTCTTATCCTCTTGCTCTTCACTTACTTGTAGAATGCCTTTGGGTTCCCCTTAATCCTGCCCACTAAGGGCTTCTCATGACCCCTTCTGATTCTCCTAATTTCTTTCTTAAGCTCCTTCCTGCTACCTTATAATCTTCCAGATCTCTATCATCACCTATTTTTTGACCCTTTCGTAAGCTTTTCTTTTCTTCTTGACAAGATTTCTAACAGACTTTGTACACCACGGTTCCTGTTCCCTATCATCCTTTCCCTGTCTCTTTGGAATGTACCTACTCAGAGCCCCATGCAAATATCCTCTGAACTTTTGCCACATTTCTGACGTAAGTTACCCTGAGAATATTTGTTCCTAATTTATGCTTCCAATTTCCTGCCTGATAGCTTCATATTTCCCCTTACTCAAATTAAACACTTTCCTAACTTATCTGTTCCTATCTCTCTCCAATGCTATGGTAAAGGAGATAGAATTGTGATCACGATCTCCAAAATGCTCTCCCACTGAGAGACCTGACACCTGACCAGGTTCATTTCCCAATACCAGATCAAGTACAGCCTCTCCTCTTGTAGGCTTATTGACATATTGTGTCAGGAAACCCTCCTGAACACAGCTAACAAACTTCACCCCATCTAATCCCTTGCTCTAGGGAGATGCCAATCAATACTTGGGAAGTTAAAATTTCCCACCATGACAACCCTGTTATTATTACATCTTTCCAGAATCTGTCTTCCTATCTGCTCCTCGATGTCTGTCACTATTGGGTGGTCTATAAAAACACCCAGTAGAGTTATTGACCCCTTCCTGTTCCTAACTTTCACCCACAGAGACTCCGTAGACAATCCCTCCATGACTTCCTCCTTTTCTGCAGCCATGACACTATCTCTGATCAGCAGTGCCACACTTCCACCTCTTTTGCCTCCCTCCCTGTCTTTTCTGAAGCATCTAAAACCTGGGACTCCAACTAACCATTCCTGTCCCTGAGCCATCCAAGTCTCTGTAATGGCCACAACATCATAGCTCCAAATACTAATCCACAACATCTGCTTTGTTCATAATGCTTCTTGCATTAATATAGACACATCTCAAACCATCGGACTGATGGTCCCTTCTCTATCACCTGCCTATCCTGCCTCTTGCACTGTCTACAAGCTTCCCTATTTGTGAACCAACTGCCCCTTACACTGTCCCTTCAGTTTGGTTCCCACCCCCCAACAATTCCAGTTTAAACTCTCCCCAGTAGCCTTAGCAAACCTCCCTGCCAAGATATTCGTCCCCCTTGGATTCAAGTGCAACCCATCCTTTTTGTACAGGTCACACCTGCCCCAAAAGAGGTCCCAATGATCCAGAAATCTTAATCCTTGCCCCTTGCTCCAATCCCTCAGCCACACATTTACCCTCCACCTCACTCTATTCCTGTACTCACTATCATGTGTCACAGGCAATAATCCTGAGATTACTACCTTTGAGGTCCTGCTTCTCTACTTTCTTCCTAGCTCCCTGTAGTCTGTTTTCAGAACCTTCTCCCTTTTCCTACCTATGTCGTTGGTACCAATATGTACCACACCCTCTGGCTGTTCTCCCTTCCACTTCAGTATATTGTGGACGTGATCAGAAACATCCCAGACCCTGGCACTTGGGAGGGAAGCTGCCATCCATGTTTCTTTCCTGGATCCACAAAACCGCGTGTCTGGACCCCTAACTATGGAGTCCCCTATTACTGCTGCCTTCCGCTTCCTTTCCCTACCCTTCTGAACCACAAGGCCAGAATCTGTGCCAGAGACGTGGCCACTGCTGCTTTCCCGAGGTAGGTTGTCCACCCCAACAGTACTCAAACAGGCGTACTTATTGTTAAGGGGGTCAGCCACAGGGGTACTTTCTAGTATCTGACTCTTACCCTTCCCTCTCCTGACTGTTACTCACTTATTTGTCTCCCCAGGCCCCAGTGTGACTACCTGCCTATAACTTCTCTCTATCACCTCCTCACTCTCCCTGACCAGATGAAGGTCATCGGGCTGCATCTCCAGTTCCCTAATCCATGACCCACCTGGCACAGATGTGGCCTTTCAGGAAGCTGGGAGTCTCCCTGACTTCCCATATCTGAGACCAGTACAGAACACCGGCCTCACAGACATATTTCCTATTCTTCACAAGTAAGTTACCTTGCCTCGACCCATTCTCACCCAAGCCCTCCTACTCTATCTCCCTCTACTCAGATGCCCGCTCTATAGAGCTGTCTTCTTTTTAAACACTTCCCGCTGGTCTACCTCACTGACATCCATACACTTACACAGTTGTGCCTCGATCAAACCGCTGAAGAAAAAATTGTCTCCTTTTAAACTCTTCCTGCTGCTCTTATTCACTGACATCCACACGCTTCTGCAGTCGCGTCTCAATATGAGGCAGCAGCTCTACTGAACTGGTAACTCTAAAACTGAGGCCAGAATCATGTCTTTTGGTTGGTTGCGATAGGTCCTATTCTGTCACTTTGAAGAGCAGCTGGGAAGTTCTCCTTGGAATCCTACTTGTGGGATCCCACTGTGCATAAATGTTTGGATGTAAATGGGTTCTGGGATGTGCTGAGAAATATGAAAGAGGGAGTGAATCTCTGTCTTCCTAAACCTTTCAGGGCAGAGCCATTTGTCAACATGGAGAGAGGAAGACACAAGTTGTACAAACCAAGTTAGAGGATGGCATGGTAACGTAGCAGTTAGCATAATGCACTGCAGTGTCAGCAATCAGGATTCAATCTGTTATGAGTAAATAGGTTTTCCCTGTGACTGCATGGGTTTCCTCTGGGTGCTCTGGTTTTTTCCCACATTCCAAAGGTATACAAGTTAGTAAGTTTTGGGCTTGCTATGTTGGTGCTGGAAACATGTCAATACTTGCGGGCTGCACCCAGCGCACCCGTGGACTGTGGTGGTCATTGACAGAAATGATACATTTCACTGTTTTGATGCACATATGACATGTGACATCTAATCTTTCCTTAAAACCCTCAAACATATGCTCTCTGGTTACAAGGGTCCTTTTTGTCAATCTGGAAGGCATGTCACACCAGAGCTGGTAGATGCCAATAGTTTTGATTAAAGTTCAAAGTAAATTTTTATTATCAAATTATGTATATCTCACCATATATCACCTTGAGATTCATTCTCTTGCAGGCATTCACAGTAGAACAAAGAAATACAATGGAATTAATAAAAAACCATACACAGACAAAGACTGACAAATAACCAACATTTCTGGCTGACAGCCTTCAACTGGATGAAGGGTCTCAGCCCAAAATGTTTGACCGTTTCCATAGATGCTGCCTGATCTGCTGAGTTCCTCCAGTACTTTGTGCGTATTGCTCTGGATTACCAGCATCTGGAAATTCTCTTTGTGTTTCTGGTAGACAGCCAATGTGGAGGAGAAGATAAGCTGTGCAAGTAAAAAGAAAATAAACAAGTACGTCCGTGATAGTGAGAACATGAGTTATTTATTTATTATTATGATTTTTATACATCACATGGACCCAGAACTATCAGTGGGACGATCAGCCTCACCCACACATCATAGTTCAGCTCAGAAAGAGCTGTGCATAATTACACAGTTAATACAATGCAAATTGACTAATTAACCAGTCTTGTTTTAACCAGCTTTGAAGTCCCCGTGACATGAAGCTGATGTCTGAAAAGGCTGAAGATCAGTCTTTATCTTGTTCCTCATGGTTTGCAGTCAGTGAGTTAATCAGCTTTTTGATGCGAGCCAGCTCTTCAGTATTAGTGACAAGCCAATTCTGCAATTGCTCTGCAATTAGAAGATAAGTTCTAATTAAAATTGATTTTCTGCAGCTTTTGCTTTTCCCATCTCTTGAACATAATTCGCATGATGTACACTCAGTGGCCACTTTATTAGGTAGCTCCTGTAATTAATAGAGTGGCCACTGAGTGTATGTTTGCGGTTTTCTGCTGTTGTAGCCCATTTGAGTGAGTGGATGAGTTGGCAAAGAGGGTGTTAAAGAAAGAAAATATAGAAATGCACATCAGTATCAGCAAAGCAGAGGCTAAGTGCATAATCTGGGAAAGAATTATCCAAATGTGGAAAGAAAGATGGGACAGAGAGGGGAAAGGGAGGCAATTATATCAAATACAAAAGAGGTACTAGGGTAGGCAGTGGATACAGAAGAGAGGAAACTGTGTGGACTAGGTTAAGGCTGGGGCACTGTGCACTAAACAAAACATTGAAAGTGATAGGGAAACACCAGACAGGATTGTGTGTGGAATGTTAGGAAGAGGAGTCAGTTGAACATGTAATTCTGAGTTACAGGAAGTATGGGATACAGAGAGGTATGATGGGAATTAATCTAAGGGAATTAGGGGTGCAGGAATTCACATTAAAAGGGTTACTGGGCATGGGTGAGAGAGCACAGGTCAGAGTACTTTTAGTTTTCTTAAGGGATACAGGGTTTTTTTATAGGATATGATGGATAAGCAGGAATAGGGTACTAGGATGGCCAGAGAAGGAAGGATAAAGGGTAGATTAGGGTGTGAGTGTGTGTGTGTGTGAATGGGTGAAGGGATTTAGAGTGTGAGTCTACAGTCTGATCAACTCTCTGGAGCAGAAGGTGGTGGTAATGCACCATTAAGCTGGGTGCCAAACGCCGAAGAGGAAGAGGAAAAGGAAGAAGAAGAAGACGAAGTTGTAGCCCATTCACTTCAGGGACCGATCTGTTGTGCATTCTGAACTGCACTTCTACACACCACTGTTGTAACACGTGGCTATTTGAGTTATCGATGCAGTTACAAAGAAGGCATGACAGTGGCTATATTTCATTAAGAATTTGAGGAGGTTTGGTATGTCACTAGAGACACTCACAAATGTGCCATGGAGAACATTCTAACTGGTTGCATCACCATCTGGTATGGGGAAGGGGGCTACTGCACAGGATCAAAATAGGTTTGCAGAAAGTTTTGAACACAGTCAGCTCCATCACGTGCTTTAGCATACTTAGCATCCAGGACATTTTCAAAAGGTTATGCCTCAGAAAGGTGGCATTCATCATTAAGGACACCCATCATCCAGGACAAGCCCTCTTCTCATTGCTACCATCAGGGAGGAGTTACAGGAGACTGAAGGCTCACACTTCATGATTCATCAACAGCTTCTGTCCCTCTGTCATCAGATTTCTCAACGGACATTGAACCCATGAACACTACCTCAATAATTATTTGCGCGACTTATTTAATTTAACTATTATATATTTACTGTATTTCTCAATTTTTATTATTTTGTTTGGCAATATACTGCTGCTACATAACAACAAATTTCATGAAATATGTGTGTTATTAAATATGATTCTGATTCTGCCAGCTTGAAACTGTTTGGCCATTCTCCTCTGGCCTCTCTTATTAACAAGGAGTTTTTGTCCAAAGAAACGTAGAAATCTACAGCACATTATAGGCCCTTTGGCCCACAATGTTGTGCCGACCATGTAACCTACTCTAGAAACTGCTTAGAGTTTCCCTACTGCAGAGCCCTCTATTTTTCTAAGTAGCCCTTGATTTTTAACCATATAACCATATAACAATCACAGCACGGAAACAGGCCATCTTGGCCCTCCTAGTCCGTGCCGAACCCTTAATCTCACCTAGTCCCACCTACCCGCACTCAGCCCATAACCCTCCACTCCTTTCCTGTTCATATACCTATCCAATTTTACCTTAAATGACACAACTGAACTGGCCTCTACTACTTCTACAGGAAGCTCATTCCACACAGCTATCACTCTCTGAGTAAAGAAATACCCCCCTCGTGTTTCCCTTAAACTTCTGCCCCCTAACTCTCAAATCATGTCCTCTAGTTTGAATCTCTCCTACTCTCAATGGAAACAGCCTGTTCACATCAACTCTGTCTATCCCTCTCAAAATTTTAAATACCTCGATCAAATCCCCCCTCAACCTTCTACGCTCCAATGAATAGAGACCTAACTTGTCCAACCTTTCTCTGTAACTTAATTGCTGAAACCCAGGTAACATCCTAGTAAATCGTCTCTGCACTCTCTCTAATTTATTGATAACTTTCCTATAATTCGGTGACCAGAACTGCCCACAATATTCCAAATTTGGCCTTACCAATGCCTTGTACAACTTTAGCATTACATCCCAACTTCTGTACTCAATGCTTTGATTTATAAAGGCCAGTGTTCCAAAAGCCCTCTTCACCACCCTATCTACATGAGACTCCACTTTCAGGGAACTATGCACAGTTATTCCTAGATCTCTCTGTTCCTCTGCATTCCTCAATGCCCTACCATTTACTCTGTATGTTCTATTTGGATTATTCCTGCCAAAATGTAGAACCTCACACTTCTCAGCATTAAACTCCATCTGCCAACGTTCAACCCATTCTTCTAACCGGCATAAATCTCCCTGCAAGCTTTGAAAATCCACCTCATTATCCACAACACCTCCTACCTTAGTATCATCGGCATACTTACTAATCCAATTTACCACCCCATCATCCAGATCATTTATGTATACTACAAACAACATTGGGCCCAAAACAGATCCCTGAGGCACCCCGCTAGTCACCGGCCTCCATCCCGATAAACAATTATCCACCACTACTCTCTGGCATCTCCCATCTAGCCACTGTTGAATCCAGTTTATTACTCCAGCATTAATACCTAACGACTGAACCTTCTTAACTAACCTTCCATGTGGAACTTTGTCAAAGGCTTTGCTGAAGTCCATATGGACTACATCCACTGCCTTACCCTCGTCAACATTCCTCGTAACTTCTTCAAAAAATTCAATAAGGTTTGTCAAACATGACCTTCCACGCACAAATCCATGCTGGCTACTTCTAATCAGATCCCGTCTATCCAGATAATTATAAATACTATCTCTAAGAATACTTTCCATTAATTTACCCACCACTGATGTCAAACTGACAGGTCTATAATTGCTAGGCTTCCTTCTAGAACCCTTTTTAAACAATGGAACCACATGAGTAATACGCCAGTCCTCTGGCACAATCCCCGTTTCTAATGACATCTTAAAGATCTCCATCAGAGTTCCTGCTATTTCTACACAAACTTCCCTCAAGGTCCTGGGGAATATCCTGTCAGGACCCGGAGATTTATCCACTTTTAAATTTCTTAAAAGTGCCAGTACCTCCACCTCTTTAATTGTCATAGGTTCCATAACTTCCTTACTTGTTTCCCACACCTTAGACAATTCAATATCCTTCTCCTTAGTGAATACCGAAGAGAAGAAATCATTCAAAATCTCTCCCATCTCCTTCGGTTCCACACATAGCTGACCACTCTGATTCTCTAAGGGGCCAATTTTATCCCTCACTATCCTCTTGCTTTTAATATAACTGTAGAAACCTTTCGGATTTACTTTCACCTTATTTGCCAAACCAACCTCGTATCTTCTTTTAGCTTTTCTAATCTCTTTCTTAAGATTCCTTTTACATTCTTTATATTCCTCAAGCAATTCCTTTACTCCATGCTGCCTATATCTATTGTAGACATCCCTCTTTTTCTGAACCAAATTTCTAATATCCCTTGAAAACCATGGTGCTCTCAAACCTTTAACCTTTCCTTTCACCCTAACAGGAACATAAAGATTCTGTACCCTCATAAATTCACCCTTAAATGACTTCCATTTCTCTATTACATCCTTCCCATAAAACAACTTGACCCAATCCACTCTCTCTAAATCCCTTCGCATCCCCTCAAAGTTAGCCTTTCTCCAATCAAAAATCTCAACTCTAGGTCCAGTCCTGTCCTTCTCCATAATTATATTGAAGCTAATGCTATTGTGATCACTGGACCCGAAGTGCTCCCCAACACATACATCTGTCAGCTGATCTATCTCATTCCCTAACAGGAGATCCAACACTGCCCCATCTCTAGTCGGTACTTCTATGTATTGTTGCAAAAAACTATCCTGCACACATTTCACAAACTCTAAACCATCCAGCCCTTTTACAGAATGAGCTTCCCAGTCTACGTGTGGAAAATTAAAATCTCCCACAATCACCACCTTGTGTTTACTACAAATATCTGCTATCTCCTTACACATTTGCTCTTCCAACTCACGCGCCCCATTAGGTGGCCTATAATACACTCCTATCAGTGTTACTGCACCTTTCCCATTCTTCAATTCCACCCAAATGGCCTCCCTAGAGGAGCTCTCTAATCTATCCTTCCAAAGCTCCGCCATAAGATTTTCTCAGACAAGCAATGCAACACCTCCTCCTCTGGCCCCTCCTACTCTATCACACCTGAAGCAACTAAATCCAGGAATATTTAGTTGCCAATCACACCCTTCCTGCAACCATGTTTCACTAATAGCTACAACATCATAATTCTAGGTATCAATCCACGCTTTAAGCTCATCCACCTTTCTTACAATGCTCCTAGCATTAAAATAGATACATTTAAGATACTCTCCATCTCCTCCTCTCTTTCCATCCCTAACAATGCATTCAAATTTATTATCCTTTTCTTTCTTCTCCCCTACATCTTCGGGCTGAGCGCATCCCTTCTCCATCACCTGCCTTTCCTCCCTCACACACTGTCTATTTACTTGCTCCACTGGTGAACTAACCTCCTCTCCCATAGTCTCCTCAAATAGTCTCCCGCCCCCCCCCCATCTTACTAGTTTAAAGTCCGCCCTGTAGCCCTAGCAAACCTCCCCGCTAGGATATTGGTCCCCCCACGATTCAAGTGTAACCCGTCCTTCTTGAACAGGTCACTCCTACCCCAGTAGAGGTCCCAATGATCCAGAAACTTGAATCCCTGCCCCCTGCTCCAATCCCACAGCCACACATTCATCCTCCACCTAATTCTATTCCTACTCTCACTGTCGCGTGGCACAGGCAGTAATCCCGAGATTACTACCTTTGCGGTCCTTCTTCTTAACTGCCTTCCTAACTCCCTATACTCTTGTTTCAGGACCTCTTCCTCTTTCCTTCCTATGTCATTGGTACCTACTTGTACCACGACCTCTGGCTCTTCACCCTCCCACTTCAGGATATCTTGGACGCGATCAGAAACGTCCCGAACCCTGGCACCAGGGAGGCAAATTACCATCCGGGACTCCCGGTCACCTCCACAGAACCGCCTGTCTGAGCACCTGACTATTGAGTCCCCTATTACTATGGAGCTCTTTCTTCTAACCCTACCCTTCTGAGCTACAGGGCCGTCCTCTGTGCCGGAGGCTCGGCCACTGTCACTCCCACCAGGTAGGCTGTCCCCCCCAACAGTACTCAAACATGAGTACTTATTGTCAAGGGGTACAGCCACTGGGGTACTCTCTAGTACCTGCCTCTTCCCCTTCCTGACTGTAACCCACCTATCTGCCTCCCGTGGTCCCGGAGTGACCACCTGCCTGTAACTCCTCTCTATCACCTCCTCACTCTCCCTGACCAGACGAAGGTCATCGAGCTGCAGCTCCAGTTCCCTAACTCGGTCCCTCAGGAGCTGCAGTTCGGCGCACCTGGCGCAGATGTGGACGTCCGGGAGGCTCGGAGACTCCAGGATCTCCCACATCCGACACCGAGAACAACAAGCTGCCCTCACACTCATACCTCCCAAATAACTGAAAATACAAGAACTAAAAAGATAAGCCTACTGTGCCCTCTTCCGCCTAAGCCCTCTGAGCCCAAGCCCTACACTCTGCGCCCGGCTCACTCCGCTGCCCGCAAACGAAGCTGCCCGCTTCTTAAGGCAGCGTTCTTTATATATATATCTTCCCTCCTTCCCGGGCCTCCTTCACGCGCCTGCGCAGTCCCGCCTCTCAGAACTCCGATCTGAGAAGCAATTGGACAATTTGAAAATGGCCGCCGCTGAACTTCCTCTCAAGCCTCGCTGTCCTCTTCCAAAAGAGAACTACCTCACTCAGTATCTCCTTTATATATCTTCCCTCCTTCCCGGGTCTCCTTTTTCTAATACATTCACTTTTATTCATTTATACACTCACTGAATGTTTTTGTTTTTTGCACCATTCTCTGTAAACTCTAGAAATTGTAGTGTGTGAAAATCCCAGGATCAGCAGTTTCTGAGATACTCAAATTACCCTGTCTGGCACCAACAATTATTCCACAGTCAAAGTCACCTGGATCACAATCCTTCCCCATTCTGATGTTTGGTGTGAATAACTGAACCTCTTGAGCATGTCTACATGCTTTTCTGCATTATGATTGGATGATTAGATATTTCATTAAGAGCAAGCGTACAGGTGTACCTAATAAAGTGGCTACTGAGTGTAAGTGGAAGGAAAATGGATGGATTTTACTTGTTTATGACTCTCTTACTTGCCTCAACCTAGACCCAGAACATTTCATCCATCAGATCCTTACTGGCTCCCAGTACAACAATCCCACAGCCTCACTTTCCTCTTATTTCCCTTCAGACTGCAACTTGTTCTCTCTGCCATGGCTGCCAACTCCACTCATACACTTTTGCTACTTACTTATACGAAGTGGTAATTTATAGTAGCTAATTACGTTAGGATGGAGGGGTGGAGAAACATCTCTACCAAAGGAGGTGTAAGGCACTCCTTCCTTCCACTAGCTCTCAGGTCACCCTTGGGCAAAGTGTAGCATATGCTTAGACCACCCCCCCCCCCCCCAACCACCGATCAGGGTCACATGAAACCATGACAGAAGGTGGAGGATGGTCATATAAGCATATCACAAATATGCAACCATGGATACCAGGCAGACAATCTCTGAACAGTATTGATAATGGCTGGGGTCATCTGTCTCATAAAGACTGCCCAGAAGGCAATGGGAAACCACTAATGTTGAAAAATTTGCCAGTTCTTGTTCCTAATTCATCATCGTACATGATCAAGACTATGACTGCCCACGTCATTCAACATGGCACTTACTGATGACGGTGATGACAATGACGAATTAGGAATAAAGATAGGACAATCCCACATAGTCACATAGAACCTGCGAGCTGCAGTGAGCCAGAGGTCGAGCATGAATTCGAATCCTCCAACTGTGAGGCTGCAGAATTAATTCTGTAGGAAATGGCAGAGAGGGGTGGATGCTGCCCAGTCCATCAGGGAAACCGACCTTCTCTCCGTGGACTCTGTCTACACTGTTTGTTGCCTCGAGAAGTCAAAGACCAAGAAAATTTATTATGAAAACACATATGTGTCACCACATACTACCTTGAGATTCATTTTCTTGCAGATATTACAGGAAAATAAGGTATTACAATAGAGTTTATTGTGAATACAGACTTACAAACAACCAATGTGTAAATGAAGATAAATTATGAAAATAAAAAGAATGTCCTAGATCTGAGGCTCACAGATCAACAATGGCTTCCTTGTTGTCTACGTGCAAGCCGGGGCAGTACAATATGGAGAGCAAGCTGTTGCCCATGCAGCAGGCTCCCTCTCTCTAGCAGCTGATGAATCTAGAAACTGAAACCATTTGGCACCAGAGGCGTCGCTGGAGTTGCCAATTAGCGCTGAAGCCAACATTAAGGTAATTTGCCTTAGGAACTCCAGCTCCCGATTTTTCTTATTCACAAAGGCTTCCGCATGAGTGGATATAGTCAGTAGGCAGTAGAGGTTTGAGATCGGAGTTTTCCTTCTCCACCAGAGGCGTTGCTGGAGTTGCCAATTAGCGCTGAAGCCAACATTAAGGTAATTTGCCTTAGGAACTCCAGCTCCCGATTTTTCTTATTCACAAAGGCTTCCGCATGAGTGGATATAGTCAGTAGGCAGTAGAGGTTTGAGATCGGAGTTTTCCTTCTCCACCAGAGGCGTTGCTGGAGTTGCCAATTAGCGCTGAAGCCAATATTAAGGTAATTTGCCTTAGGAACTCCAGCTCCCGATTTTTCTTATTCACAAAGGATTTTTCTTATTCCATGAGTGGATATAGTCAGTAGGCAGTAGAGGTTTGAGATCGGAGTTTTCCTTCTCCTAGATGAGCGGGCAACCACGGTTGAAGAGCCCCATCTGCCCGAAGTGAGCGGTTGTAGGCACCAGTAACCCGCCTTTTCTTCTTCTCCTGTCAGTAGAAACAATTCCACTGGGCGTTGTTGCCAAGTCACATGCAAAGGCCAGGAGGTGGACTTGATTGTCAGAGACTATTTGAGATGCACGCCATTTGGGAGCATTTAATAGGTTGCAGGAATTTATCCCCACTACCCCCCTCCCCTGGCTGTGACAACCTTACGGAACCTATACTTAACTGAGAAACAAAATATGTAATGTGTGCGTATAGACTATATCTTATAATAATTTTATCATTTATACATTGCACTGTACTGCAGCTGCAAAACAACAAATTTCACAACATACGTCAGTGATGATAAACCTGATTCTGATTCTGGCTTCAGAGTGTATCCTTTGCACTGCCAGGGATGATATCACTGCCCTTAAGTCCTTTTGTGCTTCATGTAATGTTCTACACAGCTCAATATACATTCCTGCCAGCAAGCCACTGTGTGCTTTCGATATCTATGCTCAGGGGAAACTAATACAGGACAAATTGTCCTTTAGTAGGCTGATTTGCAGGGCTGCAGAAGACCCATTCCTGTACATCAGGCCACAGAAGACCCATTCCTTCATTTTGAAGACTCATTCTTGCACATTTCTCGATTGATAATGTGTAGAACAGACCATCAAATCTATGCAAGTGCAGTCTATCTGGTCCCATTTCTCAGTCTTATTTGATTGCCAAGAAAGTTCAGTCCTTATTGAAATTTCAGCTCCTGACAATAAATCTGCTTCACCTATTACCCTGCTTCCAGAACCAAATCTCCTCCTGAAAGTTCTTCCTTAGTTCTTTTGCCATTTGCCATCAATGTTCGAGCACAGAACATAAGCAGTACAACACAGTACAGGCCCATCGAACCACAATGTTGTGCTGATCTTTCAACTTATTCTAAAACCAATCTATCCCTTTCCTCCAACATAGCCCTGAATTTTTCTTTCATCAACTTGCTGACCTAAGTGCCCCTAATGTATCTGCCTTTACCACCAGCCCTGGCAGGGTGTTCCAAGCACCCACCAGTCTCCGTGAGAAAAAATTACTTCTGACACCACCGTATACTTTCCAACAATCACCTTAAAATTCTGCCCACTTGTATTATTCATTAACACCCTGAGAAAAAGTCTCTAGCTATCCACTCGATCTTTGCCTCTTATCATCTTGTACACCTCTAACAAGTCACCTCTCTCTCTTTTCTGTCCTCTGATTCTTGACCATTCATTAATGGGAATAGTGTTCCTCTGTCTAAACCATTCATGATTTTCATCACCTTTATCACATCTCCTTCTAAACTCTTTTGCTCCGGGAAGAAAATCCCCAAGATCTCCAGCTTATCCACATAACCAAAGCACCACAATAGTTTTGGTAAATTACTACATCCTTGCTAAACCAATACGTCTTCCCTTAGGTATCCATTTAGAAATGAATGCAGTTCTCCTTTTGTGAAAGGCTTGGGGGCTGGTCAGATGGCATTCCTGGATTTCTACCCTGGAGTTCAAAGTCCTGCCATCTGCTAGGCTGTGGGTTGATACGGAAGACTGAAGCCCAAAGGCCAATTAGAAGTCTGAAATTTTAAGCCCGATGGCCAAACACTAGAGACTGGAAATCTGCCTCTGCATATGGGTAGGTGGGTGGGAGTAAGGCTGGGGGACTTGTTTTGCCATTGTTGCTGCTTTGCACATTCCTTCTTCCCCAACACTACCTGCCCCCACCCCAACCGATCTTCATATTATCCACAAATTTGGCCACCAAGCCATCAATTTCATCATCCTACACAGGACGAAGGGTCTCGGCCCGAAACGTCGACAGCGCTTCTCCCTATAGATGCTACCTGGTCTGCTGCGTTCCACCAGCATTTTGTGTGTGTTGCTTGAATTTTCAGCATCTGCAGATTTCCTCATGTTTGAATTTCATCATCCTAATCACTGATATGCAATGAAGATAGGAGGAGGGGCAGGTAGTGTTGAGAAAGCAGAGAGTCCAGAGAATGGACAAACAAATGGCAGGTGGAATATAGTGTAGGAAAGTGTATGGACATACACTTTGGTAGAAGGAATAAAGGCATAGAGTTTTTTCTAAACAGGGAGAAAGTTCAAAACTGAGAGGTGGAAAGGTTCTTGCAAGTTCTTGTGCAGGATTCCCTAAAGGTTAACTTGCAGTTTGAGTCAATGGTAAGGAAGGCAAACACAGTGTTAGCAGTTATTGCAAGAGGATTAGAATATAAGAGCAAGGATGTAATACTGAGGTAATGAAAGAGTCAATGTATGAGGAGCATTTGATGGCTCTGGACCTGTACTGTCTGATGTAGAGGAATGTTGAGGGTGTGGGGGGTGTGGGATCTCATTGAAACCTATTGAATCTTGAAAAGCTTAGATAGAGTAGATGTGGTGAGGATGTTCCCTATAGTGGGGGATTCTAAGACCATAGGGCACAACCTCAGAATAGAAGAATGTCCCTTTAAAACAGAGACAAGAAGGAATTTCTTTAGCCAGAGGGTGGTGAGTCTGTGGAATTCATGGCAAACAGTGGCTACGGAGGTGACGTCATTGATTATATTTGAAGCAGAAGTTGATAGGTTCTTGATCAGTTTGGGCATCAAAGGTTACAGAGAGAAGGCAGAGGAATGGGGTTGAGAGGTATAATAAATCAGTCATGCTGGAACAACAGAGCAAGCACAATGGGCCAAATGGCCTAATTCTGCTCTTATGTCAATGTATTATGGTCTTATAAACCTGGCCAGCTGACAAATGTTTGAATGGGAGATTGTTTCTCTGTGGGCTGAAAGGCCTGCCCTTGCTCCTGCCCCTGCCCCTGCCCCCATGCTGTGCCATAAGGCTCTATTTCTAAAACAAAAGATTCCATGTATTTTTTCTGATCCAATTTTTCCACCTGTCCTGCTATTTTCCATGTGCTATACATATATAAGCGCTCAAAGATCAAAGTACATTTTATTATCAAAGTATGTACGTGTCATTATATACAACAGTGAGATTCTTTTTCCTGTGGGCATACTCAGCAAATCTATAGAATAGTAACTGTGAACAGAATCAATGAAAGATCAACCAAAGAGCAGAAACTGTGCAAATGCAAATATAAATAAATAGCAGTAAATAACGAGAATGTGAGATAATGATATAAAGAGTCGTTAAAGTGAGATCATTGGTTGCTGGAACATTTCAAAGAAGGGCCATGTGAGTGTAGTTATCCCCTTTTATTCAAGATCCTGATGGTTGAGGGGTAGTAGCTGTTCTTGAGCCTGGTGATGTGAGACTTGAGGCTCTTGTGCCTTCTACCTGATGGCAGCAGCGAGAAGGGAGCATGACCTGGGTTTGATCTCTTAGTCCGTGCCACCGTTTAGAACTACGTCATGTTTAGAAATCAAATAATGATGAGATAGAGTACAGGAAGGAAATTCAGAGCTTACTGGCATGGTGTCATGACAAGAACCTTTCTCTCAGGGTCAAAAGAGTTAGTCATTGACTTCAGGAAGGAGAAGGGCAGTTCAGAGGTGCCCATGTACATCAATAGTACTGAATTCAAAAGGGTTGGGAGTTTCAGGTTCCCAGGAATGAATGTTCAAAATAGCCCATCCTGGTGCAACTATGTAGACACCACAGCCAAGAGAGGTCACCAGTGCCTCTACTTCCTCAGGAAGCCAGTGAAATTCGGCAAATTCCTTTGGACTCGCACCAATTTTTAATTGATGCATCATGGAAAGTACGCTACCCAGAGGCATCACTGCTTGGATGGTGGTGAAGAGTAGGGTTCAGACTCAGACAAAACACAATGACTCAAACAAAATCTAAAGGTGACAATATGGTACTAGAAATGGCACTCCTGCAGCTGAGCACTGAATGTCCAGCTTGAGGTCTTTAAGTACAGACCTTCCATGAGGGAAAGTAACAGATAATTGGCAGTCTGAGCCTTCAAGGGACAGAACCAGCTAACCGTACTCAGGGGAATTCGGGACCATGACAGATGCAGGTTCTAAGATCCAGATGCTAAGTTGTAAGATCTATAGCTCTAGGATTCATGTTCCACAACTGGTACACACACCTAATGCAGGAGTACCCCAGGCTCATGTTTGTCTTTACTTTGTGGCGAAAAGGTGGGAGAAGTTTAGAATAGGAACAGGAGGTCATTCATTCCCCTCAAAACTGCTGTCATTTAATAAAATTATAACTTAATTTCTAACTTAACCTTCTTTCCTCTTAGTATCCCTTTAACCTCTGAGACCTGTAGCATTACAATCATGTTTATAACAAGTTTGACAGGATCTCCAGTGAAGAGACTGCACAAACTCTGTGGGTTGAATGGTCTGCCTTGACTAACTGAGTTTAGAAGAATGAGCAGTGGGGGGATCTCACTGAAACCTATCAAACATTGAATGGCCAAGATAAAGTGGATTTAGAGAGGATGTTTCCTATAGTGGAGGAATCTAGGACCAGAAGGCACAGCCTCAGAATTGAGGGATGACCACTTAGAACGCAGATGAGGAGGAATTTCTTTAGCCAGTGGGTGGGGAATCCGTGTAATTCATTGTTATAGATGGCTGTGGAGGCCATGTAATTGGGTATATTTAAAGTGGAGGTTGACAGGTTCTTGATTAGCCTGGGCATCAAAGGTTTTGGGGAGAAGGCAGGAAAATGGGGTTGAGAGGGATAATAAACCAGCCATGATAAAATGGTAGAGCAGACTCGAGGGGCTAAATGGATAATTCTGGTCCTGTGGTCTTATGGTCTACTGTATTGAATTGGCTGATCCTATGAAACACTTCATGGTTGATCATCTTCACTGACTAGATTGTCTGCAGCTCTGTTTAATCTCTGCTTACCTGGTGAAGATGGCAGTCAATTTCAATAAAATTCTAGACTATCGTGGCCAGCTGAGCACAGGAAAGAAGAAAATTGGAGCGTTCTCTTCAGAAGGGGCTTATTGATCGCTGTACAAAGCAGAATAAAGAGGCCTTCTAATCATCATAAAGCCAAAATCATTCACATACTGTAATTCATCTTAAAACTCTCAACGATGATTTCCTGAAACTGCACACTAATCTTTCTTCCCATTATATACTTCATAATATATTCCACACAGCTATCACAGCGGGTACTTGGGGATAAAATCATGAGTTTGTTCTGGATGGAGTGTCTGAATAAATGTTTCAAGTTAAATATGAATTAGTTATGGAAATATTTTCAATGATAAAAACTATTTTTGTTTCAAATTCTCTGGATTTTAATACGGGCGCGGTCAGGGGTACTTTATTTTTATATACAGAGTGGAGGGTGCATGGAATGTTCTGCCATGGTTGGTGGTTGCCACGGAGGCAGATACATTAGAAATGTTTAAGATGCTCTTAGATAGGCACATGAATGACAGAAAAATGAATGGGTGTGTGGGATAGAAGCAATAGATTGGAGTAGGTTAAGGGGCCGGCACAGCACTGTGGGCCGAAGGGCATGTTCTATAAACTGATAAACCTTTTGTAGATGGACTGAAACACTAATCAGTTCATTGCAAAAAGAATCTTGGTCATATTCAGAATGAGGGAGAGTTTTATTTTTTAAATTCATTTGGAGATACAACATAATAGCAGACCCTTCTAGCCCAATGAGCCTGCATTGCCCAATTACACCCATGTGTCCAATGGACCAACTTACTTGTAAGTCTTTGGAATGTGGGAGGAAAGTGGAGCACCTGACGGAAACCCAGGGGGTTATGGGGAAAACATTCAAACTCCTTATGGAGAGCGGTGAACTGGACCCAGGTTGTTGACATTGTAATAGTGTTTCACTAACTGCTACACTACCATGTCACCTGCAACTTCCTGTTTTTGCCCTGTTATCCCTTAATAAATATCACTATATATATTAAAAATGAAACAGACTAGCTGTTTTTTTTTGCTTCTTTGCCTCACAGAATGCAATACGGTGCAGCATAGGACCACACAGTAAAGGAGCTTCACTTTGCCCTGGGCAAATATCAAATGTCTATCAATTTTAACTCGATTAATATGGGTGTGGAAGGAGAACAAGTATTCAGTGATGTCTCTTGGCCTCTCGCTTTCTGCTGCTGAAGAAGCTGTCTGTGTATGGTGGTCTCTTGCTCTCTCTCTCTCACTCGCTGCTCCCTGGCGTTTGAGTGGTCTCTCTCTCCCTCGATGCTGTTGGCAGATGATGCCGGAGCAAGTTTTAATTGACGTGGATTGTAGATTTGGAATCTAATTCAGGTTTATGATGCGTTCAAACTTCTAGTTCCAGTTCTGGTCACTCTCTGTCGTTAGTGCTTTTGGGTGATTTTTAAAATTGGGGCAGCCTGCAGATCATGCGCACTGAACTGATCTGAACTGAAAAAAGCCTTTTGATTGTGTGTTTTATATTCTGTGTTTTTGCTCTTTTTTGTTGCCACTTGCATGAATTTTTTTGCACTTGAGTGAGGGGAGAGGTTTGATGTTTGACATTCAAGTTGGTTCCATGGTTCTACTTGGTTTTGTGACTGTCCTTGGGGGAAACAAATTTTAGGGCTGTGTTCTGCATAGATGCATATATAATAAATGTACTTTGAATTTGAGTTGGAATTTGAACTCTATTTACTTGTACTCAGTCCGTGACCTTTGAGATTTGAGGGCTCGGTTAAATATTTAAATAGTTTGCGAAGTACCTGCCTTCACCACCCTTAGAAATTTCTGCTTAGGAATGTGGCATGTTCCCTTTAACCATCACTAATTTTTATTGATGTTCACAGAAAACAGAGGAAAGCATGGGTGAATCTCGCATGACATTTTCCAGGCCATTATTGTTTACCTCATTGGGTCGTGCTGTGTGGTATTCAGCTACCATGACATTGCAAAAGGCCAGTACTTCATCAGCCCTAAAGTACTGAGATCAGGTAGTTTCCCTCAAGAGGAGTAGAATATAAGAACAAGGATGTAATGCTGAGGCTATATAAGGTTTTGGTCAGACTGCACTTGGAGTATAGTGAGCAGCTTTGGGTCGCTTATCTAAGAAAAGATGTGCTGATATTGGAGAAGGTCCATAGGAGGCTGACGATTCTGGGAAGGAAAGGGTTAACATACGAGGAGCATTTGATGGCTCTGGGTCTGTTCTCACTAGATTTTAGATGGGGTGGGGGGAATCTCACTGAAACCTATCGAATATTGAAAAACCTAGGCAGAGTCGATGTGGTGAGGGTATTTCGTATAATAGGGAAGATTAGGTCTAGAGGGCACAGCCTCAAAATAGTGGGGCATCCTTTTAGAACAACAATAAGAAGGAATTTCTTTAGCCAGAGGGTAGTGAATCTGTGGAATTCATTTCCACGGAGGGCTGTTGAGGCCAAGTCATTCAGCATATTTAAAGCAGAAGTTGATAGGTTCTTGATAAGTAAGGGTTATAGGGAGAAGGCATGAGAATAGGGTTGAGAGAGATAGTAAATCAGCCATGATGGAATGGTAGAGTAGACTTAATGGCCTAATATCTCATGGTCTATTATTTCCCATCTTTCAGAGAGCTAGCACATTGGACTGGATGGGCCAAATGTCCTCATGTGCGTTAAGTGTGAAACAGAGGCTGCAGATCAATCCTTTCTGAATCTCCAGTTCTTCGGTCCTCTGCCAGGCCACCATTTCATACCATTTCACGTTGATTCCCATTATTATTTTGGGACTGGAATTCCTCCACCTCTCAAAGAAATCATCAGCATCTTTTTGCATAAACCTACGCATTATGGAAGAGTTAGTTGTGCTCCTGTAAAACCATCTATGTAATCATTCTCTGTAAACGGACCCTTGACAAAAGTTATCATTCCTTTCACCTTCTGTGCCTTTTATTTATTTTTAGCATAAATTCTGTAGGACAGGATTTTTGCTCCGCATCTGTTTTCCTGTGAGTTCTCGAAAGGTGAATTTCTATGATCAAAGCTGCAGTAACTGTGGAGTAATCAGAACATAGGTCATCAAACATTTTAGCACACAACAGGGGCCTTCAGCCCACAATGCTGTCCTGACCTCTTAACCCCCACAAGATCAATCTAACCCTTTCCTCTGACATAACCCCCCTATTTCTCTGTCATCCATATGCCTGTCTACAAGCCTCTTAAATTCCCCTCATGTATCTGCCTCTACTACCACCCCCAACAGGGCATTCCTCTCTACGTAAAATATTTGCCACTGATATCCTCCTCCAATCATCTTAAAATTATGCCCCCTCTCCAGATACTTGTGAATTTCTTATGGGTGTGAGCGTCTTATGGATGATGGGAAGAGTAGAGAAAAAAATTACAAGGATGTTGCCAGAACTGTAGAAACTAAATGCAGAGATGCCGAGATGCAGAGAAATGACTTTAGTCAGAGGGTGGTAAATCTGTGGAATTTGTTGCCCTGAGTGGCTGTGAAGACCAGGTCATTGGGTGTATTTAAGGTAGCAGTAGATAGATTTGTGATTAGCCAATGCATCAAAGGGTACGGGGTGAAAGTAGGAGAATGGGGATGACTGGATGAAGTGGATCAGCCCATGATTGAATGGTGGATCAGACTCGATGGGCCAAATGGCCTATTTCTGCTCCTATATCTCATAATCTTATGGCTTTATGAATCATAAGGAAAAATTTGAATAGGTCGGGACTCTTTTCCCTAGAACATAGAAGACTGAGGGGAGATTTGATAGAGATTTATAAAGTGATGAAGGGTATAGATAGGGTAAAGAAAGCAGGATTTTTCCCTTGAGGTCAGATGGGACTACAACTAGAGGTCATGGGTTATGGGTGAAAAGTGAAAAGTTCAAGGGGAACATGAGGAAGAACATCTTCACTAAGATGTTTGTGAGAGTGTGGAATGACTTGCTAGCGCAAGTGGTGCATGCAAGCTCAATTTCAAGGTTTAAGAGAAGTTCAGATTTGTGCGTGGATGCAGAGGTATAGAGGGCTGTGTTCCCAGTTCAGGTTGATGGGAGTAGGCAATTTAAATGGATTGGCATGGACCAGATGGGCTGAAGGGCCTATTTCTGTGCTATACTAACTTGCATCAGGACAACAAGCACCTCCTCCTCTGTAATCTGCATAGGGTGCATGAAATCAATTCCATTTTGCTTTCACTTCTATACACTCTGTCCATCTCGAGTAAATTCAGAAGTAAAAAAACATTTAAAATCCTTCCCATCTCTTTTGATTCTATGTAAAGATTATCATTTTGATTTTTCAGAGGACCTGTTTTCTCCCTGCAATACTTTTGCTCTTAACATATCAGTAGAACCACTTAGCAATTTCCTTCACCTTGTCTGTTAGAGCAGGCTCATGCCTTCTTTTAGTCCTCCTGATTTCTTTCTTAAATGTTTTCTTATAATTCTTATATTCCAGAAGAACCTCAACTGTTTCTACCTGCCTATACCTGCTATGCACCTCCCTTTTTCTTAACCAAGGCCTCAATATCTGCTGAAAACCAAGGTTTCCTGCACCTGTTATCTTTGTTTTCTATTCTGACAGACATATGGAAGCTTTGTACTCTCAACATTTCACTTTTGAAGCCCTCTCACTTACCGAGTACACCACAGCCAGAAAACAGCCATTCCCAATCCACACTTGCCAGATCCTTTCTGATACCATCAAAATTGGCTTTTCCCACAGACCAGACCTATCTGTTTGCATATTTTCTTTGAAACTAATGGCATTGTGATCACCAGATGCAATTAGTTCCCCTGCACAATTAGCTGTCACCTGCCCTGTCTCCTTCCCTATTAGCACATCACTTCTCCGTGGATTGTCACCTTGTCGTGGTGGAGAGGCTTGTGTGGTCCTGAGATCCCGAGAGCGATGCCGTCTGGAGCTATGCTCCTGGTAGGGTCACCCATGGCAGTAAGGTCAAGAGTGAGGTCCCTGAAAAAGAACAATCCAACCAAGACCTCAACGGTGGAACAGGTGGATGAACTTACTTCGAACTCAACAGCTGTGAAGGCGGATGAAGGCAGCAACAAATCCATCAGCTCCAGTTGTCGTGGTTTCCATGCCATTGGAATCAGTTGGTTGATTTGTGAAGTATCGTGTGCTTCTTGGAGTGCAACATCAAGTACCCGTTAAACAAATACACACACAGGCGTCTTTGCTCTGTGATAGATCAGCAGAACAAAGACCATCATCCTTGACCTCGAGGGATAGCCACGATGATGATCAAGTATCAAATCAGGAAGCACTGAATCAGACTCTTCAGCCTATTTTGCACATGCGGCCCATTCACCTACATTCAGGTGGGAGTCTTTTATGCTGTGGTGATTCATGTATTTATTAGGAAGCATCTCCACCACCATCATAAGCAATGCATGCCAGGCTGTAGCCATACTTTGCACAAACAGATTCTCCAGCCCCACCCTGTATCGTTATTCTTTTTGTTAGATTTTTGAATGGACTTCTTGTACATTAAAAGATAAACTCCTGACCTCATGATCTGGTTTGTTATCTTGTTATTGCCTTGATCTGCCTGTACTGAACCTTTTGTATAACTTTATTCTGTCTTCTGTTTACTTTTTAACACCAGCCGCTCCTCCAGTAATGAGACCATAAGATATAGGAGAAGAATTAGGCCATTCAGCCCATCAAGTTTACTCTGTCATTTCATCATGGCTGATCTGTTTCCCTCTCATCTCCGTTATCCTACTTTCTCCACATAAACTTTCAGGCCCTAATTAATCAAGAATGTAACAAATTCTCCCTTAAAAATCAATGCTCAATACAAGAGGACATGGCTTTAAGGAAAGGGGTGGGAAGTTCAAGGGAGATATTAGAGGAAGGTTTTTCACTCAGAGAGTAGCTGGTGTGTGAAATGCACTCCCTGATTCTGTGGTGGAGGCAGATACACTAGTGAAGTTTAAGAGACTATTAGACAGGTATATGGAGGAATTTGAAGTGGGGGGGGGGATATATGGGAGACAGTGTTTAAGGGTTGGCACAACATTGTGGGCTGAAGGACCTGTACTGTGCTGTACTATTCTATGTTCTATGTTCTAAACACCCAATGACATCACCTCCACAGACTCCTGTGGTAACAAATTCTGCAGAATCACCACCCTCTGGATAAAGAAATTCCTCCTCATCTCCATTCTAATAGGACATCCCTCTATTCTGAGGCTGTGCCCTCTGGTCCTAGACTTCCTTACCATAGAAAACATTCTCTCCACATCCACTCTATCAGGGTCTTTCGACATTCAATAGATAATGAGATTCTGCCTCATTCTTCTAAATTCCAAAAAGTAAAGGCCCGGAGCCATGTCATCAATCGCTCCTCATACAATGTCTTTCACTCCTGGAATCATGCTCGTGAACCTTTCTCTTATATCAGCACATTTGTTCTTAACTAAGGGGCCAAAAACTGCTCACAATACTCCAAGTGAGGCCTCACCAGTGCCTTAAAAAGCCTTGGCGTTACATCCTTGATTTTATATTCTAGTCTTCTCAAAATGAATGACTTTATTTATGCTTCCTACTGTCTTGAGGAAGCAGCTAACACTGTCAAAGACCCCTCCATCCAATATTCTTTCTTCTCCCCTCTCCCATCGAGCAAACAATGCAAAAGCCTGAAAACACTTTCCACCAGGCTCAAGGACAGTTTCGATCTGCTGTTACCTGACAAGCCTCTTGTATAATAAAGATGAGCTCTCAATCTGTCCATGAAGAGAAATGAACAAACCATGTTTTGGACTGAGACCAGCATCATGAGAAAGAGAGGGCGTAGCAGCCAGAATAAGAAGGTAGCGGGGGAGAGAAAGGAAGCCAATCTGGCAGGTCATTGGTAGGTCCAGGTGATGGGAAGCTGGGGCAGGAGGATGATTTGAGAAGCTGGCAGGTGATAGGCGGAATAGGTGAAGGGCTGAAAAGAAGGACTCTGACAGGAGAGGACGATGGGAGAAAAGGAAGGATCTTCAGTCACTGTTGAGGAGGTTGTGCTATGTTGTGCCAGATCAAACAAAACAAGATCTCAATCATGGTGGTGGTATAACTAACTTAATCTGATACAGAAGTACATTCTGCCCATCATGTCCAATCAGGCTCTTAGCGATCCTATACTGCTTATCCTAATTGCCCCTCAGTTTTACAACCTATTCTGCCTCTATAAGGCATAAAAGCAGGTTAGACCACTTGGCCCCTCAAGTCTGCTCCACCATTCCTTCATGGCTGATTTATTAACCCTCTCAACCTCATTCCCCTCCCTTCTCCCCATAACCCTCAACAATCGCCAAGAAACTATCAACCTCTGCATGAAATATACTGAATGACTTGGCCTCCATAGCTTCCCGTGGCAATGAATTCTGCAAATGCCCTCTGGCTAAGTAAATTAATCCTCATTTTTGTTGTAAAATGGACAGCCCTCTATTCTGAGGTTGTGCCCCACTAAAGAAAACTTTTTCTCCACGTCCACTCTATCTTGGCCTGTCAATATTTGATGGGTTTCAGTGAGATCCCCCTCATTCTTCTAAACTCCAATGAGTACGAGCCCTGAACTATCAAATGCTTCCCATTCATTCCTGGAATCATTCTCATGAACCTACTCTGGACTCTTTCCAATGCCTACACATCTTTAGATATGGGGCCCAAAACCGCTCCAAATGTGGTCTGACCAATGCCTTATAAAACCTTATCGATACATCCTTACTGTTATATTCTAGTCCTCTCAAAATGAGTGGTAATATTGCATTTGCCTTGACTCAATCTGCATGTTAACCTGTAGAGAACCCTGCACAACGACTCCCATGTTACATTGCACCTCTGATTTTTGAATTTTATCCCTGTTTAGAAAATAGTTTCTGCCTTTATTTTTTCTACCAAAGTTCATGACCAATACACTTCCCTATATTATACTCCATCTGCTGTTTTTTTGCCCATTCTCCCAATCTGTCTAAGTCCTTCTGCAGATTCCCTGCTTCCTCAGCACACCTGCACCTCCACCTATATTCATCAATTCCATTATCCAAATCATTCACAAATAATGTGAAAAGAGATGGTCCCAACACAGACCACTGTGGTTAACTGCCCTCCAAAGCTTTTGTCACCTCTACATTGGAGTAGTTGACTGTGGCCAATTTACCTATAATTGGCAAGCCTTTGGAATGTGGGAGGAAACAGGAACACCTTGCAGGATTGTGAGATGAACTAGATGGTGGTGCTACTTTGCAAACTGTTCGCATCTATCATTACTTCTATATCTATCATTCACCTGTGAGTCTTTCAGGGTCATCTACTGCATCCAGTTCTGCCAGTGGCGCCCCCTTTACTTCTGTGAGACACGACGTAAATTGGAGGACCACTTCATTGAGCACCTTCACTCCAACTGCCACAAAGGTTCAATGTTCCGATAGTTACACTTTTTAATTGAACATCCCATTCCCATTTCAACATGTCTTTACATGTCCACTACCACAGTGAGGCCACACTAAGACTGGAGGAGCAGGATCTCACGTTACGTCTGAGTAGCCTGCAACCAGATGGCATGAGCAACAATTTCTTAAACTTCTGATAATTTCTTCCCACTTCTGGTTCTACCTTTTTCCATTCTCCACTCTGGTTACCCTCTCACCCTTCTCTTCTCCTCCCTGCCCATCACCTGCCACTGGTGCCCCTGCTCCTTCTCTTTCTCCCATGATCCACATTAATAGGATGTTGGTGAGACCCAGTTTGGAGTGTTGTGTGCAGTTCTGGTCACCTACCTACAAGAAAGATATCACTAAGCTTGAAAGGGTGCAGAGAAAATTTACAAGGATGTTGCAGGACTGGGGGAACCTGAATTATAGGGAAAGGTTGAGTAGGTTAGGACTTTATTCCTTACAGGATAGGAGAATGATGGGAAATTTGATAGAGTTATGCTGAATTATGAAGTGCATAGGTAGGTTAGATGCAAGCAGGCTTTTCCACTGAGGTTTGGTTGACTGAAAGTAGAGGTCATGGGCTAAAGATGAAAGGTGAAATGTTTAAGGGGAATCTGAGGGGTATCTTCTTCACTCAGAGAGTGGTGAGAGTGTGGAACCAGCTGCCAGTAGAAGTGATGGATGCAGGTTTGATTGCACATTTACGAAAAATTTGGACAAGTACATGGATGGGAGAGGTAGAGAGAGCTGTGGTCTGGCTGCGTTGAAGGGAATAGGAGAATAATAGTTTGGGAAGGACTAGATGGGCCAAAGCCCTGTTTCTTTGCTGTAATATTCTATGATTCTATAACACTGTGACTATGATCCACTGCTCTTTCCTATTGAATTCCTTATTCTTCAGTCCTTTACTTCCCAGTTTCTAATTAATCACACCCCCCCCCCCCACCCATGCACCTTCCCCCTCACCTGGTCTCACCTATCATCCACTAGTTTGCACTTCATCCCCTCCTCCCAACTTCTTACTCTGTCTTCTGCCAGCTTCATATCCAGCCCTGATGAAGGATGTTGGCCTGAAACATTAGCTGTTTATTCCCCTCCATCAATGCTGTCTGACTTGCTGAATCCCATCAGCAACTTTTTGTGCATTGCACAAGATTTCTAGCATCTGCAGAATCTCTTGTGTCTGTCATAACCTGCTTTTCTTGAATCCAAACTCTATGAATTGAAGAATTACCATCTGCACTTCACTTTCTCTGCAATAATAATAATAATACTATTTTCTGCATTTTATTATTGTTTTCACCTTTATACAAGCACAATGCTATAATGCTTGGAATGATCTGCCCAGAAGGCATACAAAATAAAGCTTTTCATACTTAATTGCAAGAATATTGATTTCTCCTTCCAGTAAAAAAAATCCCTCCCCCTCTCCTCTATTCCCCACTCTGGCCTTCTACTTCTTCTCACCTGCTTATCTCCTCCCACTGGGTCCCCTCCTTCTTTCCCTTTCACCTATGGTCAATTCTTCCTCTCCAATCAGATTCCTTCCTTCCCAGCCCTTTACCTTCCTACCTTCCTGGCTTCACCTATCACCTTCAAGCTAGCCTCCTGCCCCTCCCCGACCCTTTTATCCTGGCATCTTCCACCTTCCTTCTCACGGGTGTTGGCCTGTAACGACGGCTTTTCATTCATTTCCATGGATGCTGTCTGACCTGCTGAATTCCTCCAGCATTTTAAAAAGCCTGAAAAGCTCCAAAGCCAGTGAATACTTGAAATATCAGGAGGACATTTCCAACGCTGGACTACAATCTTCTTAGCTGCAATCAGGCCTGCCAGCCAGATTTTGCGTGATTTTTCTGTAAGAGAAAGGTGGGAGACATTGTTTAGAAGATGTACAGTAGGGTCTGTTGGTAATTGTACCCCAGTTAGTTCTGTAAGAGCACTGATAATTTTTCCCCACAAACCAAAAACCCTTGGACATTCCCATACAACATAGATAAAAGAGCCAACGGTTCCATGGGGCAAAATGAGCAATATAGGTCAGGAACCAATCCCATTTGATATCTAATTCTCGGTGTTAGATACGTTCCATTACAAAATTTCAAGTGTATATACCGATGATTTGTGATTTTCGAAGCACCAGCAGCATTATCCCAAATTGCATCCCGGTCTAAGTCTTGTCCCAGTTCAGATATGTCCCTATCCCAGGCTTTCATTCCTGATGTGGGCATATATTTCTAGGAGTTTAATTTGCCATGGATATATGACACCATCTGTCTTGGAGCACTCTGTATCCAACTTAAAATGGGATGGTCCTTTAAATCTGACCCCCAGGAAACCCCGTAGGCTTTACAAGCTGATCTGAATCTAAAGTAGAAGAAAAGAGAGTATTATATCAATATTCAATATATTCAATATATCAATATTATATTAATATTATATCAAGATATCAGTTCCTGAAAGCTAAGGATAGTATTTACCCCATTAATATCTTGAAGAGTAGTAACACCTTTATCCTCCCAAGTTCTGTTAGTGAATGGCTTCCCCGCAGATAGAAAATTATCATTGTTCCATAATGGAGATGATTTGCACCATACACATTTTACACTTTTAAATTTTAGGAATTTTTCTGCTGCTCTAAACACTTGTAGCATATGTGTTAAAATTGGATGGTATTACAAATCACATTTTTTGGTAGACATACCCATAAAGAGAAAGCAAACTTTGCTGTTTTGTGTCAGCAGACTGAACAATACATGAAAAAATTAATATAATTTGCAATGAGAAATGTAAAATATAAATAAATAATGTAAAAAGGCAGCAACATAGCGTTCATAAATCCATGGACTGTTCAGAAGTCTGATGGTAGAGAGGAGGAAGCAGTTTTAAAATGTCGAAAGTGTGCCTTCAGGCTCCTGTACCGCCTGATGGTACTAATAAGAAGATGGCATGTCCCTCCTGATGGGTGTTCTGAATGATGAATGCCCTCGATGCTGGGAGGCTAGTTCCCATCATGGTGCTGGCTGAGTTTGCAGCTCTTTTCAGCTTTTCTTGGTCCTGCCCTCTGTAGTCTCCATACCAAATGATGATACAACCAGTCAGAATGCTCTCCATGGTTCTCTAGAAATTTGGTAGAGTCTATTTTTACATACCAAGTCTCCTCAATCTCCTAATGAATGAGGCACCTGAACACATAGGTTAAGGGTGAGAGGGGAGAGATTTAATAGCAACATGGGTGGGCCAACATTTCCACCCAGACGGTGGTCTATATTGGGAATGAGCTGCCAGAGAAAGTGGTTGCAGCAGGTACATTAATAATATTGGAAAACAGTAAGTAAGACAAGTTCATGGGTAAACACAACAGAGACTGAAGAAGCAGGAAATCTGGAACAACACCCACAAAATGCTGGAGGTGAGGTTGCATCTCTTTTGAGGAAAATAAACAGTCAATGTGGAACAAACCCAGGAAATTGGACTTGTTTAGATGGAAGTATTGGTCAGCAAGATCTGTGGTGTATGACTCCATGAATCTAGCAGTTACCTGGAGCAAACAAATCAGTCCTAGGGATAATGTGGAAACTCCACAAAGTGACAGAGGGCAGGACAGAACCAGGAGCTGTGAGGGA
The DNA here is from genome assembly GCF_030144855.1 of Hypanus sabinus. Taxonomy (NCBI): domain Eukaryota; kingdom Metazoa; phylum Chordata; class Chondrichthyes; order Myliobatiformes; family Dasyatidae; genus Hypanus; species Hypanus sabinus. The sequence goes on along the minus strand of NC_082709.1, from coordinate 182,592,266 downwards.
TAAACTACTGAAGCACCATGTTACTTACAATCTGGATAGAACTCTGTTACTTGTCTCCAAAACATTGTCAGCCAATGCTCTACATCTGCCTGTGGAGTGGGAGTGGGAGTGTTGCCAGCTTAAATTCACTCAGTGGCCACTTTATTAAGTGCCTCCTTTACCTAATAAAGCGGAACTGAATGATTGTTCATAGTCTTCTGCTGCTGTAGCCCATCAGTTTGACATGTTCTGCTTCAGAGGTGCCTTTCTGCAACCACATGCGTGGTTATTTGAGTTACCGTCACCTTCCTGTCAGCTTGAACCAGTCAGGCCATTCTCCTCTGACCTCGCTCATTAACAAGGCATTCTTCACCCACAGAATTGCTGCTCACTGGATGTTTTTTGCTTGTCACATCATTCTTTGTAAACTCTAAGGACTGTTGTGCATGAAATCCCAGGAGATCAGCAGTTTCTGATACTCAAACCACCCCATCTGGCACCAAGAATCATTCCACAGTCAAAGTCACTTAGATCACATTTCTTCCCCATTCTGATGTTTGCTCTGAACCTCTTGACCATGTCTGCGTGCTTTTATGCAAAGAGTTGCTGCGACATGATTGGTTGATTTTATATTTACAATAACAAGCAGGTGTACACATGTACCTAGTAATGCGGTTAATGCGTGTAATTGACGCGTGGGTTGATTGGTCGTTGGCTGTAAACAGGGACATTTAGAACTTTATTCCCTGGACTGTAGGAACATAAGAGGAGATTTGATAGATGCATACAAAATATAAGCAGGCTTTTTTAAACTGAGGTTGGGTGAGACAAGAACTAGAGGTCATAGGTTTGGGAAGGTGAAATGTTCCAGAAGAACCTAAGGGGGAGCTTCTTCACTCAGAGGGTGGCACCGGTGTGGAACAAGGCCTGGTTATGCGACCATTGATACCAAGCACGCAATCTTTGAAGAGTATTGATAAAGGCTGTGGCCACCGATCTTGCAAAGACACTGCACAGAAGGAGGAAATGGCAAACCACTTCTGCAGAAAAATTTGCCAAGAATAATCATGGTCACCATGATTACCCATATCATGCGACATGGCACATAACGATGATGATAATTGGATAGGTATATGGTTGGAAAGGGTGTGGAGGGCTGTGGTCCAGTTGCAGGTCAATGGGACTAGGCAGAATAATAGTTTGGCACAGACTAGATGGACTGAAGGGCCTGTTTCTGAGCTGTAGTATTCTATGACTCAGTAAATATTAGAGCCCTGAATTCAGACTGTAGTGGAGCTGTAAAGGCAAGAATGACATGTTTACTCTGTACATTAAACTAAATTGTCTCTTCTGATTCCAAATGTACTTAATCATCTGGAATCCACAGGGTTTCAAAATCTAAACCTCAATTTCAGTCTGCACGCTGCTTTATGAATATTCCTGTTCTTAATGAGATATAATGACTGATCTTAAGACAGCACAGTGGCTCAGCTAATAGAGCTGTTGTCTCACAGCTGCCGAGACCCAGGTATGATGGTGTCCTCCAGTGTGGACCATAAGACATAGGGGCAGAATTAGGCCATTTGGCCCATCGAGTCTGATCCACCATTCCATCATGGCTGGTTTCTCCTGCCCATAATCTTTGACATCCTCAGTATTCAAGAACCCCCACTTTAAACATACCCAGTGATTTGGCTGAATGGCAATGAATTGCACCGATTCACCACCCTCTGCCTAAAGAAATTCCTCCTCATCTCTGTTATAAAAGCATAAAAGTGTTCTGAGGCTGTGCTCTCTAGTCCTAGATGCCCTCACTATAGGAGACATTCTCTATCCTCTACTCTAAGCCTTTCAATATTCAATTTTCAATGAGATCCCCAGTCAGTCTTGAAATCTGAAGCAAATACAGGCCCAGAGCTATCAAACATTCCTCATTCATTAAACCTTTCATTTCTGGGAACATCCTCGTGAGCCTCTTCTGGACCATCTTGATGCCAACAAATGCCTGGAACTGTGTAGTTTCAATGTTCTCCCCGTTTCCTCCCACACCCCAGGGATATGAGTGTTGAAAAGACAATTAGTCACTGTAAATTGCCTCAGTGTGCAGCTAAGTGGTAGAATCCAGAGTGAATTGATGAGAATGTGGTATAATAAATCAGCCATGATGGAATCCATTTTGGGTCCTGATTGCCTGTAATTCTAAAATGGGGAGATATATGGGAGGCAAGATTTAAGGGTCAGCACAACATTGTGGGCTGAAGGGCCTGTACTGTGCTGTAGTATTCTATGTTCTGTGAATGGCAGAGCAGACTCAATGGACTGAATGGCCTAATTCTGCTCCTATATCTTTTGGTCTCAGTCTAATTTAATTAATTAATAAGAGTTAGTGATATATGAACTATGTGTGGGCAAATGAGTTTAGATTAATTTAGATTGATATTTTGGGTTGTGGGGCCTGGTTCCATGCTGTATAACTTTATGACAGTCCTGATGAAGGGTCTCGGTCTGAAATGTCGGCTCTTTATTCCTCTCCATAGGTGCTGCCTGACTTGCCGAATTCCCTCAGAATTTTGTGTGTATTGCTCTGGATTTCCAGCATCTGCAGAATCTCTTGTGTTTATGATTCGCTCTCTCTGCGATGTCAGATTGCCTGTAGTTCTAAAATGCCCATTTCAAACTAGATTGAAGCAAAAACAACATAGAGACTTTTTCCCTAACAAAGTGTCACTGCTGGATAATTAAGTGTTGGGTCCTAATTGACAGCTCTGAGTTCAGGGATTGTTTACTTGTCCTGAAGATTCATTTAGCAGATCAATACAGGTTCATTTAAGAGGAGGAGTTACCATTGAGGAACACACAGGAAACTGTCGTCATCTCAGGCCAGTTCCCTCATCCTTTCTTTTCTCAATTGGAGTAACAATTTTAGGCAGAATACTTCAGTCACATTTCCAGACTTAACCCATTGCCTGGAAAGCTAATCCTGTTTATTTCCTTTAACAACATGACAGTGTAGAATCAGAATCTGGTTTAATACCAAGTTTGAAATTTGTTGTTTTGCAGCAGCAGTCCGTTGCAATACATGATAAAAACTAAAATTTCCAATAAAAAAACTATAAATTACAATAAAGAAGTGGAAAGAGTAAGCAATTTCAAGTTCCTGAGTGTCAATAACTCTGAATTTATCCTGCATCCAACATTTCTTTGCAGCTACAAGGAAGGCACAACAGTGGCTGTATTACATTAGGAGTCTGAGAAGACTTGTTATGTCACCAAAAACACTTGCAAATTTCTAAAGATGTACCGTGGAGAGAATTCTAACTGGTATGGGTGGGGGCACCGCATAGGATCGAATTAAGCTGCAGAGAGTTGTAAACTTAGCTCTATCATAGGCACGGGCCTACCCAGCATTGTGGATATCTTCCTAAAACATTGTTCCTGTCCCTCCTCCCTGATGGTAGCAATGAGCAGAGGGCATGAGGCAGAGAAGAGACAATCAATACGGTTAAACTTTTACAAAGGTGTAGATATATTAGAGAATTCAAGCAGGAGAGAGAAAGAGATGGGCAACAATGAATTGTTAGAGCATAGAATCATAGCAGTAGTACTCAGATCACTAGAGTTCTCAGGAACTCACAAGCCTTTCCACCAGGACAAGGTTATGATGCTCAGAGGAGTTATAGAATCATAGTACTGTGCACTCTGTGCCCAACCAGTCCATGACAAAATGTTATTCTGCCTAATCCCATCCAGTTTTACCATTAGAATAGCTGGATTTTAGCCTGTGAGATTAGGGTAAGGGTTGAAGCTGAGGCAGTATCAGACCTTAGAGAGAGTAACATTGCTGCTGATGATGGACTCTGATGTCGCCGGGATCGGCTGTAGCTGCACCTTGTCCCACTGTATCCAGTAAATGAGGCAAGAACAATTGAACCCCAGAGGCAACACTGTGGCACAGTTAGTAAAGCCTTATGATGGTGAAGAAGTTTGTGAGTTCATGAGATCCCAAGAGGAATGATGTGTGGAGTTTAGCCATCTGGTGCTTGGCCCTTGGTAGGGTCACTCATGGGGGTTAGGTCAAAGGGAAGATTCCTGACAAAGACTGATCTAACCAAGACCTCAACAATGGAGGTGGCAGAAAATGTTGGCACATCACAACAGCAGTGAAGGCAGAGGAAGGCTGAAGCAGTAAAAGTCTAAGGCCATCTTGCATTCTATGCCACTGCACCCATGGTGGCTGCCATGTATCAGCCTCCCCACATTAAACAAGCTCATGCACAGGCATTCTCCAATAAGGGAATAACCCCTTAGGAGAACATCATACTTGACTTGAGTAATCGGTCTACTAGCACAGCTATTGTTTCACAGTGCCTCATAATTTAAGATAAGGTTTGATAGATTTTACATAGTTGGTGAATTAAGGATTATGGAGAAAAGGCAGATAGGTGGAGATGAGTCCATGGCCAGACCAGCCATGATCTTATTGAATGGCAGAGCAGGCTTGATGGGTTAGATGGCCTACTCCTGCCCCTGTTTCCTTTGTTGTTATGCCAGAGACCCACGCTCAACTTGATTTCCATGCAGGTCTATGCTTGAACTATGGGGCTTCAACTTCTGGACTTCCAATTAACCTTCAGGTTTACATCTATGATATTGACTCCAAGACTAGCCTCTAACTCTGGGCTTGATGACTCACAAGCCCTTGTATTTCCAGCTCACACCACACCCAACGTGGGACCCACTGATCTGGAACAGCTCGACATTTATGGGTATCACTTTGTCACCCATCCATGTCACTAGCCATTGAGTGTGGAGGCCTGAACTGTGGCCTGATCTGTGACTCCTCCATATCCCTGTCCCTAAACACTCACCTGATCTCTATCTACCCAACATCCATATTCCTAACCCCCAAAATGACTTCTAACTCCTCTCTCTATCCTCAAAACCATTGCTAAAAATCTTAAAAAACAACCAAATCTCAGCCCCGATCTCCATGGCAACTGCAATTCGTTACCGCCAACAAAGTAAAATGAATGAACTTGTGGAGTGACCTCCAACTTGTTTTAACCGGGCCTTTCCATTATGTCTAGAAAGCTTACAGCAAATAATAGGACCCAGAACAAGTTTATTTTTGCTCTGGGGTGAGCTTTCAAGGTCATCTGCAGGTCAAAGATGTGAGCAATGGTTAGCGGGATGGCAAAGAGATAAATTACACTCAATCCAATGAAAATCTAATACATTATAATGAAGTGAGGTCATTGAAGATGCAGGTACGATAAGTTAATGACCCTGTGAGGGACACGCAGTGCAACAGGAGATGGCAAAGAGCAGTGTCGCTATGCTTTGTCCTGTGTCATCTATCTTGTTCTTGGGGATCAATTTCTCTGACAGGATAAGCACTGAGTCTGCACACATGGGAATAAAACACACCAGGGTTTCGATAAAGAAGTTTGTATTGACATAATCCCTTTCCGTTTTATCGTGATCTGCTTATTGTGGATATACACTCAGAGGCCACTTTATTAGGTACCTTCTGTGCCTAATAAAGTGGGCACTAAGTATTTCTGTGCGTTTGTTGTCATCTGCTCCTTTTCTTGTGGGCATTCACAGGAAGTATTCATGGCCGTCTCATGCTCAACCAAGAGTTGACAGCATTCCACTGATAACAATTAAGCTATAACATAGCCAGATTAAAGTGGTGTGTCCCCTGCTATTGAAAATTAAGAAGCTTCAAGTAAACTACAGAAGCAACTGTACTGTATTTACTGGAAAATCCTCTCAACAATTCCATGTATATAGGTGACTCTACAAAAGTATGACCAATCACAAGAACATTGATCTACAAAGAAAATAACAATTCTACACCGCAATGCAACAGTAGAAAGCAGGGGATGATGGTTGAAAGTTGACTCCCTTACTGCAAGACAATGTTGAGACCTCAGTTATTAGTTATTTGTGTAACTGATTTACTTGTGAATATACAAGGCACAATGAACAAGTTACTACTAAATTAGGAGGTCTTGTTGATAGTGAAACAGGTAGAAATAATCCCATGAAATCTTCCACTTGGCCCTAACCTATCCTTTATTCACAGTCCAATAGGGTACTGCTTTTTAATTCTCTTGGACAATAATAACTGTACCACTATAACATCTCTAACACTGAAATTTTTAACATCTTGTGACTCTGAGCCTGTATTCACTGGAGTTTAGAAGAATGAGAGGGGGATCTCATGAAACCTGGCAACATGACGATCCTTGAAGTGGATGGACTATAGTAGTGGAAGGACAGGAACATACACTCAGTGACAATTTTATTCGATACAGGGGGTACTAAATAAAGTGGTCACTGAGTGTAGAAGGCTACAGGCAAATTGTTTGAAGCTGGAGTTGGAGATGTTTATTATTGTCACATACTGAGATATAAGGAAAAGCTTGTCTTGCTTACTGTTCATTTAGATCAATTCATTACACAGTGCATTAAGGTAGAACAAGGTAAAATAATAACAGAATACAGAATGAAGTCTAACAGCTGCAGAGAAAGTGCAGTGTGGGTAGACAAAGAAGTGCAAGATCATAGTGAGGTAGATTGTGAGGTCAAGAGTCCATCTTATCATAATAGTTTCATAACAGTGGGGTAAAAATCATCTTTGAGCCTGGTGATATATGCTTTCAAGTTTTGTATCTTCTGCCTGATGGAACAGGGGGAGAAAGAGGTTTTGTGCCAAGTCCCTAATGAAATTCTTGATGAAGAGCCTAGGTCCAAAACATTGGTTCTTTATTCCTCTCCATAGGTGCATGACCTGCTGAGTTCCTCCAGAATTTTGTGTCAGTTACACTGACTCAACACATCATTGTCAATAGAATACTTAAATTCTGGAGTTTAAAACCTCACCTTCCTACCTTCAAATCAAGAATGTGACCCCTCTCAAACATCTGACCTCAAATAATTATACTCCTCCACTGTGGCCCTACCACTGTGCCTTCATCCTCAGAAGTAATTTTGTCAACAGAGGCACTGAGACTGAAATAAGTCATTCCTACTTTTTTTAAAAGCAGCATTTGCTACTTGGGTTTAAGAGATCAATACTAAGTTGAACATTAAGTAATAGCAGCAGCTTCTCTCCGAATATAATGATTGTCTTTAATACTCATGATGGCAGTGGTTTAATTCACAGCGAGTCCTGGGAGCATTAGGCAATCATGCTGTCAATGTAATGACTATTGACGATGGGGGCAAAAGGTAGATCAATAAAATATTGACTTGGATGTTAACTTTGCTTTTTGTGCGGAATGGGTTTCTATTCTAGTGCTGAGGTGAAATCAGCCATGAGAAACAGTTGCAAAGTCAGAGGTATCTGCCCCGATGCTGAGAATACAGAACCACTTTCACAATTTCTGCACCACTTCAGTAAATCCATTCTGTACGCAGAGGTGCAATTTTAGCTTTTAAGCTTTCAGTGGGTGAGCACTCTGTAAAGCAAGGAGGCAAATTGCAATGTGCACCACATTTAAAGTGTCTAATTCTCTGATTGATATATTGATTTGAAAATGGTGGCTTAACGTCAATAGCTCAGCTTTTAACCAACAGCAGGAGGTTCGAAATGGACACTCTGCAAATTAGAGGTGATTGTCTTGTTGTCAAAGTGACTGAGGAGCTGGAATCCATGCTGCTGCTGACAGCACTGTCTAACCACTAAGTAGCAGGTCCGTGGGTTAGTCTTAATTTAGAGCCTTGAAGACACAATCTATGGCTGACTTTGCAGAGTAATGCAGAAGGATTCTTTCATTGTCCTGTGTAACGTCCTTCAAGTTTCAAGAGATGATAGACACAGAAAGAGAGAGGAGACATACAGATACAAAGGGTGTCAAAGAGAGAGACACACAGAATGAGATTTAGAGAGACAGCAAAGGAAAAAAAAAGATACAGAGGAATGATACAAATTGATAGAGGAAGAAAGAGAAAGACAGAGAGATGTGAGAAATAGAGAAAGGGAGGCAAACAAGCAGACAGAGAGAAATTGTTTCTGAAATAGAGTAGAGTCATAGATAAGTACAACACAGAAGCAGGCTATTCAGCCCATCTAGTCCATGCCAGAAGCATTTAAACTGCCTAGTCCCGTCGACCTTCACCAGGACCATAGCCCTCCATGCCTCTACTATCCACGTAGCTATCCAAACTTGTCTTAATCTTTGAATTTAAGCTTGCATGCACCACTTTTGCTGGTAGCTCATTCCACACTCTCATGACCCTCTGAAGATGTTTCCCCTCATGTTTCCCTTAATCTTCTCATCTTTCACCCTTAAACCATGACCTCTGGTTGTAATCCCAGCCAACCTCAGAGGAAAAAGCCTGCTTGTATTTGCCCTAACTATACCCCTCATAATTTTGTATACCTCTGTCAAATCTCCTCTTGACCTCTATATTCTAAAGAATACAACCCTAACCTACTAAATCTTTTCTTATAACTCAGGTCAACCAGACCCGACAACATCCTTGTAAATTTGCTCTGCACTCTTTCAATTTTGTTTACATCCTTCCTGTAGGTATGTGACCAAAACTGCACACAATATACCAAATCAGGCATCTCCAAGGTCTTATACAACTTCAACATAGTATTCATTTCCTGTACTCAATGATTTATGAAGGCCAATGTGCCAAAAGCTTTCTTTATGACCCTATCAACCTGTGATACCACTTTCAATGTACCTGAATTCCAAGATCTCTTTATTCTACCACACTCCTCTATGCCCTACTGTTCACCATGTAAAACCTACACTAGCAGGTCCTATCAGAGTGCAAAACCTCACACTTGTCTGTATTAAATTCTATCTGCCATTTTTCAGCTTATTTTGCCAGCTCATGTAGATCCTGCTGCAAACCACGATAGCCTTCCTTGCTGTCCGCTACCACAAATCCCCTTCCCTCCCGTTCTTGGTGCCATTTGCAAAGTTGCTGATCCAGTTAACCACATTATCATCCAGATCATTGATACAGATGACAGTACCAATCCCTGTGGCACTGCACCAGTCCAAGGCCTCCAGTCAGAGAGGCAACCCTCTACAACCACTCTCTGGGTTCTCCCACAAAGCCAATGCCTAATCTAATTTATTACCTCATCCTGAATGCTGAGCAACCGAACCTTCTTGACCAGCCTCCTATGTGGAACCTTGTCAAATGTCTTACTAATATCCATGTAAGTAACATCCACTGCCTTGCCTTCATCCACTTTCCTGGTAACTTCCTCAAAAACCTTGATAAGATTGGTTAGACATGAACTGCCCTGCATTAAGCCATGCATACTACCCGACTACTCAGTCACCATCTATCCAAATACTGAGCAGTTTGGGTGAGTGTTTTAAAACGAGGATCTTGGACACAATAAACTTTTGTCAGGCTTCTAGCGGGTATCATGACAAAATCCGCCAAAATTTGGCAGAGTTTGTCATCAAGATGTCGATTAAAATTGATACTTGTACCCAGTTGGAAGCTCGGGAAGAGTTTCCTCATCATATATGCTGGGAAAACACTAAATCCTTTTTAATCTTGGACACATATTGCTCTGTGATTTATGGCTTATCTACAAAGTACCTTACCTGTGACCAGAGTAAGTGTTCCTCTCCATAGATACTGCCTAACCCACTGAGTTCTTCTATCATTTTGCATGCTACATCTGCAGAATCTCTTCTACTTATCTATGACCATCCACCTTATCTATTCCCACTGTGACTTTTTAAACCTCTGTAGGGTCTCATTTTTAGCCTCCTTCACTCTAGAGAAAACAGTCCCAGCATATCCAGTCTCTCCTCATAGCTCAAACTCTGCAGTCTTGGCAATATCCCTGGAACCTTTCCTGCCCTAAATTGGTTAATCACATCCTGCCTATGGTATAGTGACCAGAACTGCACACAGTATTCCAGTAGGGTCTCACCAATGTTCATAAAGCTAAAATTTTGGGCCATTACAAAGAAGACACACAAGGCCCTAAATCACTTAGAAGTTTCTGTAAATTTGTCATATCATTTAAAAGTTTGACAAACTTCTATAGATGCACAATCAAGAATATCCTGACTGGTTGGTCACAGCCTGGTATAGAAACAAATCAATCAAATCAAATTTAATTGTCACTCAAACCATACATGGATGAGGCAGTGTTCCTCTGGTGCTAAGGTGCAAAAAGATACATGCACATTCAAAGTAACTAGAAAGGAAAAACAAAGAACATAGTCACGTAAGAAATAAAAAAAAATAGACCAAGTTCCTGAGTGACAAACCTGCAAATTGATTGTTTCTGGTAGTACAGCCTGAAGTTCTGCCAATCCACCACTGGGGGCAGCACCGACAGGAGAGGCCACCCCCAGCCGAGCCCCAGCACCACTCTACAATGCAAGCCTGAGGACTGAGGCCTAGTCCTAGCTACAACCAAGATTGACACGGCTACCTTGCCGCCTGTCTCCCCACCAAACAAGGCAAGCTGGCCTGTGGCAATCAATGTCCAATGGGGTCCAGGAGTAAAAAAAAGTCTACAGAAAGTGGTGGGCATCACCCAGACCATCACAGGCAAAGACCTCACCACCATTAAGCAGGTCTACCAGGAGCACTGCCACAAGAAAGCAACATAAATCATCATGGACCCTTACCATACAGGCCATGTTCTCTTCTCACTATGACTATTGGGCAAGAGGTACAGGAACTTTGGCCCAACACTATCAGATTCAGGAACAGTTATTACCCCTTCAACCACAAGGCTCCTGAACTGGCATGGATAACTACACTCATCTCAATTCTTAACCTATAGACTCAATTTTAATGTGTCTACAACTCTTGTTCTCTAGTATTTTTATTTTTCTATTTACACGATTTGTCTTCTTATGCAAATGATTGTTTTCCAGTCTTTGTTTATGTAGTTTTCTTAATAAATTCATAAACTCTATTGTATGTCTTTATTTTCCTGTAAATTCTCACAAGAAAATGAATCTCAAGGTTGTATATGGTGATATATATGTACTTTGATCATATACGTACTTTGATTTTGACTTTGACTTTTGCCTGATTTCCTGATCCCCTCTAATCAGATTTTTTTCCTCTCATTTTCTGTGTCTACTGTGGATGAATTGCTTGTAATCGATTGTTGTAATTAATCAACAAACCCATTATCAATACATCATATGACTAACAGAATGGTGGAACCAAACTAGAGAGGATGCTGGATCAATTTTCAGTCGACCTCCACCTGAAACCAGTGCTGACTGAGCTCTGTATTGAAGGACAGGAGGAAAGAACAGTGGACTGTGGCTAACTTGACTGTTCTACACATTACTGGATCAAGTATCCTCAGAACCAGATTTAATATCATTGATATATACTTATTAGCTACACCTGCTCATTAATGAAAAATATCTAATCAGCCAATCATGTGGCAGCAACTGAATGCTTAAAAACATTCAGACATGGTCAAGAGGTCCAGTTGTTGTACAGACCAAACATTGGAATGCAGAAGAAATGTGATCTAAGTGATTTTCACTGTGGAATGATCATTCTGGGTGGTTTGAAGTGATGGGCTACAGCAACAGAAGACTACATCAGGATCCACTCCTGTACCTGATAAAATGGCCACTCAGTGTATAGAAAATGATAATCAGTGCAAAAGGAGAGCAAAATTAGTGTGAAGATACTCAAGAGTTTATTGTCCATTCAGAAATCTGTTAGTGGTCGGGAAGAAGTTGTTACTAAAATGTTGTTTATCTTGAGGCTCTTGATTGGAGTAATGAAGGGAGGACGTATCTTGGTAATGCTGACCCTTAATGAATAACGATGCCTTTTTGAGGAGTTACTATTTGAAGATGTGCTCAATAATAGGGAGGCTAGTGCTCATGACAGAGCTGGCCTCTGTGAGAAAGTCACGTGTGATTCCGATTTGATAAATGAGAGCACACGGCACAGAGAGCACCAAGTTTTCTGACCAGCTATTTCCCAGGCATTCAACACAAAGCATCTCATTTGTACCATGTCCCCTTTGGCTCCTGGTCCTTGCTGTGAGCTCTGGATTGTCTCCTGTATCCCATCAGAGTGCTGACGTACAACAAATGACCTACTTTAGCTGAACAAATGGCAGAGGTTAGAATCCATAAATCACAGAGTAATATATGACCAATGCCCTCATTTTAAAACACTCACCCAGCCTGCCATTAGTTCAGAAACAATCTCTTTGTCTGCTTGTCTCTCTTTCTCCCTTTCTGTGTCTTTTTCTTTCTGCCTCTCTCAATTTGAGTCATCCCTCAGTCTTTCATTGCTTCATTTTGTCTCTGAATCTCATTCCCTGAATGTGCCTGTGTGTCTCTGCCTCCCTTTGTAATATCTCTACATCATCTCCCTTTCTGTCTCACTATCATCTCCCTCGCCTTTCTGTTTGAATCCATCTTCCTCTCCATCTGTATAATCTCCCTTTCTTTGTGTGTCCTCTCTTTCTCCCCCCTTACTGTCTCCGACTCTCTCTCACACACTCACTCTCTTTCCCATGCTGTATCATTTATTTCTGTTTGTCTGTCTGTTTGCTGTTTCCTCTCTAGTTCTGTATCTCCTCTGTTTTTCTCTCTCTGCACCATTTCTGCCTATCATAATCTTCATGTTTCACTCACACATACACACACATTCTCTCTCTCTCGCTCTCTCTCTCTCACACACACACATACTCCCTCACTCTCTCCATCTCACAGTCTTTCACTCTCTCTCTCTCATTCACACACAAACTTGCTTTCTCTCTCTCTCTCTCATTCTATTTACCTGTTTATTACTCCGTCCTATCTGTGTGTGTGTGTGTCTGTCATTCTCTCACTCTTTCATACACACAACTCTTTCTCTCTCTCTAATTCAATTAGCCTGTTTATTACTCCATCCTGTGTGTGTGCGTGAGTGTGAGATTCTTTGCTTCTCTCTCACAGTTATCTCTCTCTTTCATCTACATTTCACTTCATTCTATGCTACCTCTCTCCATCTGTGAGTGATGTCTCTCTCAGTATAAGGCACCATTCAGTAGATGGTGGCAGACTCAGTGTCAATACAATGAGGTCGTTTCACCATCCACCACTCCCACTTATCTGGTCAGCTCGTCACTGCCGTCACATTTCCTACCTATCCTCTTCAGTCATTCATGGTGTGAAGTTCTCATCCATTTCCTGACAGCCGGTACTGGATTAATGAGAGTACATGTTCATCAATGAACCAGAGGTCTGTCCACCCAAGGTCTGCTTAGACAGACTTCCAACTCCAACCAGCTGTACAACAATGGGGCAGCAATCTTCTGGAGGGATACATAAACAAGAGAGATTCTGCAGATGCTGGAAGTCCAAAGTAACACAGATGAAATGCTGGAGGAACTCAGCAGGTCAGGCAGCATCAATGGAGAGGAATAAAGAGTTGATGTGTTGGATTGAGGGCCTTCATCAGGACTCATGAAAGGTCTGGGCTCCAAACTGACTCTTTATTCCTCTCCATAGATGCTGCCTGACCTGTTGAGTTCCTCCAGCATTTTACGTGTGTTTGACCGTGGGCACCACAGTAATGTCGCAGTCAACAAGAACACTGTTATAGCTCAGGACATCAGAGTACGTAGTTCAATCCCAGCGTCATTGGTAAGGAGTCTGTAATGGCTTCCAATGTGGAATGTGAGAGTTTTCCCCGGGTGCTCTCATTTCCTCCCACACTCCAAAGATGTACCTGGTAGATTAATTGGTCACTGTAATTTATCCCATGATTAGGACAGGGTTTAATATGGGTTGTTGGGGGTTTCAGAGAGCTGGATTGGCCTAACTTTGGCTGTATCGCAATAAAATAAAGTAACCTAATTCCGGAGGGACTCAGCAGGTCAAGAGGCATCTGTGGGGGAGAGGAATTGTCAATATATTGGGGCAAAGTCCTGGGTCAGGATGATGATGGAGTATTGATGGGGGGAGGGGGAAGCATACTAACACTAATGTTCAAGCTACTGCTCAGGACTTAAGGAACTGTGCAAAACTCTTAAGTACATACAGTGGCTATAAAAAGTATTCAACCCTTTGGAAGTTTTCATGTTTTATTGTTTTACAACATTGACTTATAGTGGATTTAATTTGGCATTTGTTATACTGATCAACAGTAGAAGACTTGTTCGTATCAAAGTAAAAACAGATCTCTACAAAGTGATCTAAATTAATTATAAATATAAAACAGTAAATAATTGATAGCATAATTATTCACCTCCATCAAGTCAGTATTTAGTAGATGCACCTTTGGCAGCAATTACAGCCTTGAGTCTGTGTGGATAGGTCTCTATTGGCTTTGCACATCTGGACACTGCAATTTTTCCCCATTCTTCTTTGCAAAACTGTTCAAGCTCTGTCAGATTGCATGGGGATTGTGAGTGAACAGCCCTTTTCAAGTCCAGCCACAAATTCTCAATTGGATTGAGGTCTGGACTCTGACTTGGACACTCTAAGACATTAACTTTGTTGTTTTTAAGCCATACCTATGTAACTTTGGCTTTATTATTGGGGTCATTGTCTTGCTGGAAAGCAAATCTTCTCTCAAGTCACAGTTCTCTTGCAAACTGCATCAGGTTTTCCTCCAGGATTTCCCTGCACTTTGCTTCATTCATTTTACTCTCTACCTTCACAAGCCTTCCAGGGCCTGCTTCAGTGAAGCATCCTACAGCATGATGGAGCCATCACAATGATTCACGGTAGGGATGATGTGTTTTTGATAATGTGCGGTGTTTGCCTTACACTGAACAACATTTAGTCTATTGGTCAAAAGTTCAATTTTGGTTTCATTAGACCATAGAACTTTCTTCCAATTGACTTCAGAGTCTCCCACATGCCTTCCGGCAAACACTAGCTGAGATTTAATGTGCTTTTTTCAACAGTGGCTTTCTCTTTGCCACTCTCCCATAAAGCTGCAAACGGTGACACACCCGGGCAACAGTTGTTGTAATCATCTCAGCCACTGAAGCGTGTAACTCCTCCAGAGTAGTCTGAGGTCTCTTGGTGGTCTCCCTCACTAGTCCCTTTCTTGCACAGTCACTCGGGTTTTTGAAGATGGCCTGCCCTAGGCAGTTTTACAGCTGTGCCATTTTCTTTTCATTCCTTGATGATTGACTTAACTGTACTCAAGGGATATTCAGTGACTTGGAAATTTTCTTGTATCCATCTCCTGACTTGTGCTTTTCAATAACCTTTTTGCAGAGTTGCTTAGAGGTTCCTTTGTCTTTATGGTGTAGCTTTGCCAGGAGACTAATGCACCAGCTGTTGGACCTTCCAGATACAGGTGTATTTTTTACTATCATCAGTTGAAACACCTTGACAGCACACAGGTCTCCAAAAACAGATCTCCATTTAACTAATTATGTAACTGCTAAAACCAATTGGTTGCACCAGTATGTCATAATCAAGGGGAGGGGGTGATTATTTATGCAATCAATTATTTTGTGTTTTATATTTGTAATTAATTTAAATCACTTGTTAGAGATATGTTTTCACTTTGACAAGAAAGTCTTTTTCTGTTGATCAGTTTAAAAAACGTCAAATTAAATCACTATTAATCAATGTTGCAAAATAATAAAACATGAAAACTTCCAAGGGGGAGTGAATACTTTTCAGAGGTAGTGTATATATAGCCAGTGTGTGTAAGACTTTTGGACAGTACTGTTGTAATTTTATGTATTGACCTTAACTGCTGCCACCCAAAAATCAAATTTCATGACATATGTGACTGATGACACACTTGATTCTAATATTGGTCTTTATTATGGACTGAGAGTGGGAAGAGGGCAGGGAGAGGGGAATCATGGTTGGGAAAAGTGGAAAGCAGAAGGGAGGGAGTGGAAGGCACCAGAGAGACATTCTGTAATGATCAATAAACTAGTTGATTGGAATCAGTGACCTTGCCTGGTGTCTCAGGACTGGGTGGGTCTGCACTCACGCCAACCCCCATCCCTGGTATTAGTTCTCTGTACCCATTCCCCACCCCCCCCAACAGCGTTCCACCCTTGCCATTCCCAGCATTCCACCCTTGCCATTCCCAGCATTCCTTGCTCCTGCCATGCTTACAGACTCACTCTTCGCTCCACGTGACAAAGACAGTACTGTTCAAAAGTCTTCGGCATCTAAGCTATATACAGTATACGTTATAGACTTTGGTACTGCACGTACATACACAATTACATGTTCTTGATATCACATTCTCATAGAGAGCTGTCAAGTTTGTTAATTTATCTTTTGCAAGCATCATTGTTTAATAGCAAATGAAACATCTCCTACAAAGCCCCAGAGGAACTCAGCAGGCCAGGCAGCATCTATGGCGAAGATAGAGAGTCAGTATTTCAGACCGAGACCCTTCATCAGGACTGGAAAAGAAGCCAGAAGAGGGAAGTGGGCAAGGGCAAGAAGTACAAAGTGGCAGGTGATAGATGAGACCTGGCGAGGGGGAAGGTGAGTGGCTGGAGGAGGGAGGCTGAAGTGAGAAGATGGGAGGCCACAGATGGAGGAGGTAAAGTGCTAAAGAAGAAGAAGGAATCTGATAGGAGAGAACAATGGACCATTGGTAAAAGGGAAGGAGGAGGACACCAACTGGAGATGATGGGCAGGTGTCCAGAAGGTTCCTCCTTCTTCAGCCCTTTACCTCTTTCAATTACTATCTCCCAGCTTCTTACTTTATCCCCTTCTCCCACCCATCCATACATCCACCCCCTCACGCGGTCTCACAAATCACCTGCCAGCTTGTACTCCTTCCACTCCCCCACCTTCTTCCCCTTTCCTTTCCAGTCCTGATGAGGGGTTTCAGCTCAAAATATCGACGTTTATCCCTTTCCATTGATGCTACCTGACCAGCTGATTTCCTCCAGCATTCTGTGTGCACTGCTTTGGATTTTCAGCATCTGCACGATTCCGTAAGTTTATGAAACATAGAAATCTACAACACATCACAGGCTCTTTGGCCCACAATGTTGTGCCGACCATGTAACCTACTCTAGAAGTTGTCTGGAATTTCCCTATCACATAGCCCTCTACTTTTTTTACAAGCTCCATGCACCTATCTACTAGTTTCCTAAATGACCCTATTGTATCTGCTTCCACCAGCTTCACTGGCAGTGCATTCCACACACCCACCACTCTCTGTGTGAAAAACTTACCTCTGACATCCCTTCTGTACCTACTTCCAAGCATCTTAAAACTATGTCCTCTCATGTTAGCCGCTTCAGTCTGGGAAAAAGCCTCCGGCTATCCACACAATCAATGCTTCTCATTATCTATCTACCATACCTCTCATTCTCCGTCTCTCCAATGAGAAAAGGCAAAGTTCACTCAACCTATTCTCATAAGACATGCTCTCGAATCCAGGCACCATCCTTGTAAATCATCTCTGCACTCTCTCCATGGTATCCACATCCTTCCTGGAGTGAGGTGACCAGAACTGAGCACAGGACTCCAAATCTTATATAGCTGTAAGACAGAAGAACTGTAATATGCAATTTCTTTTCCCAAGAGTTTGTGCACTGTGAGTAGGCATGAAATGAATGATACATAATGAATAAAATAATGTTTTCTATATATAAATAACCGGGGGCCTTTAGGGAAGAAATGGAACGAGAGTATGGAAGAAAACATTTCAGCAGAAGTGAATATCAGGTGGATGTGATTTACAAGGAATTTCCATTTACAGCAATTGATCACCACTGGTTCATCAGAATGGTCCAAGTTAACCAGAGACCATAAGACATAGGAGCAGAATTTAGCTATTTGGCCCATCAAGTCTGTGCTGCTTAAAGCAGATGCTTGAACAGTATAATGATGACTTTGATTTGTTGACAGCAATGTACTTGTATTGAATTATTGATTACACCTGAACAGAGCCCTGCACTGCCCATCGCTAGAAAACATTTCTGGACATAGAAAATAGGCCACTTGACCCTTCAAGCCTGTCCCAGCGTTCAATCAAAGTTCAAAGTGAAACTATTATCAAAGTATGTATACCATATACATCCTTGAGATTCATCTTCTTGCAGGCAGCCACAAAACAAAGAAACACAATAGAATCTACAAGAAAACCCACACAACAAAGGTGGACGAACACCTAAAGTGTGAATAAAAAAGTAAACAAATAACACACAGGTCATGAATCGCAGATTCCCCAGAAGTGAGTTCACAGCTATGGAGCCGGGTCAGTGCTGGGGTGAGAGAAGGGGAGCCCAGTGGCTGCAGGCCACAGCTGCAGAGACTCAGGACCCACACTACCAGGTCCAGCAACAGTCATTAGCTCTCAACCATCAGGCTCTTGAACCATAGGAGGTAACTTCATCCAACTCCACTTGCCCCATCATTGAAATGTTCTCTCAACCTTGTGGACTCACTTTCAAGGACTCTTCACCCCATGTTCTCAATACTTACTAAGTATTTTTTTTCTTTTGTATTTGCACAGTTTGCTGTATTTGGCACATTGGTTGTTTGTCCATCCTATTTGTCTTTCAATGATTCTATTGTGTTTCTTGGATTTACTGTGTATGCCCACATGAAAACGAATCTTAGGGTTGTATATGGAGACATATATGTATTTTGAGAGTAAACCTACTTTGAACTTTGTGTCTCTTTAATCCTGAGTGGGTGAAGCCGGCTCAGGAGCCCATCGGATAATATGATCATCGTTTTCCCAAACCAAACCTTAGGGCCTCCTTGATGTCTGTCCCACAGTGACAATCCTCCAGTCTTTCAAAACCCAGTAATATTACTGAAAGCAGGACATGTTCAAGGGTATTTATCCCACTGTTAAAAGTCTATTGAATGGTTCCCCAGTACACTTGATCTCATGATCTACCTCTTTGACTGCACCATACTGTCGGCCTGTACTGCACCCTCTCTGTATCTGTAACATTTTACTCTGCACACTGTTATTTCTTGTTGCTGGTACGACCTCAATGCACTGATGTGTTGAAATGATCAGTATGGATGACCAAGGTGCAAAGTTTTTCACCGTACCTTGGTACATGTGACAATTATAAGCCAATTTACGAATGTACACATTGGCTCAGATGAATCATCTTACACAGAAGAGATAAATTTTTAGAATAGACCAGTCAGAAAATGTACAGCTGCTGATGGTGATGGACATTTAAGGCCATGTCCTGTTTTGGACCAACTTGATTTCCTCTTTCTCTGTCCCTGGTTTTGTGGGTGGAGGTGAGGCCAACCTCAAAACAGAAGCAAAAACAGAAAATGCTGGGGTGGGGGTTGGGGGTGTGGTGAAACTCAGCAGGCCAGGCAACAACTGTGGAAGGAATGGTTCTTTCTCCACAGATGTGGCATGACTTGCTGAATGTTCCTTGGATTTCCAGAAGCTGCCGATATTTTGGACTGAGCTGTTCCACGGGCAGGTGAGCTTTCTTCTCAGAGGAAGACTTTGCCCTGACTGGAGGTTGTTGACAATTTCATTTCATATTAGAAAGGTTGAGAAGGTTGAGGACCAAGTACTGGCAAAAAATATTGGCTTTGATAGTATTGGTTTACCATTGTCACGTGTAACAAGGTACTGTTTCCTTAAGGTTGTTATAGCCAGGGTTAGTAATGGGGGTAAGCTCCCACTACATATTAAATGTTCCCAATGGTATGCACCTCAAATAGCTTCTGACAACCAAGTCCAGCTCCTTCACGTGTGGCATAGTTAACAAGCCCAGGAGAACCCTTTCTACTGACAGGAGGTGGGGCAAAGGCGGATTACTGACACCCTAAAATGAGTTGCTTCAGACAGATTGGGCTTGTCAGCCATGGTTGGCAGCTCATCTAGGAGAAGGAAAACTTTGATCTCAAATCTCCACGCCTTGCATCTGTACCCACTCCTGGGAAAGGACTTGGTAGTAAACCCAAAGGGGAAATTTGAACCTAGTATCCGTAAGGCAGTCCTACATTGAGATCAACACTGACTGGCAACTCTTGTGATGCCTCTGGTGCCAATCTGCATCGGTCTTTTCCGTTCCTTTGGATTCATCAGATGCGTGGAGATCTAGTGAAATGGGCAATAGCTTGCTCTCTACAAGGTACTCCCTAGGCTTGCTTATCCAGACAGCTAGGACACAACAGCCATGGTCAACCCTGACTGACGGTGGCCTCAACTCAACAACCAAGATACAGTGAAAAGCTCATCTTGCATACTGTTTATACAGATCAAACCATTACACAGTGCACTAAAGTATTTCCATGGTTCCAAAAGTAAAATTATAAGGATCAGACTGGAAAAGTAGAGAGTATGAGGTGGCTAGGCTAGAATCACTGAAGTTGTAGAGAGAGTTGATAGAGTAGAGATAGGGTAGACATACCTGTGACGTGGGAAGATAAACTTGCGCCTGAGCATTCAGCAAAGATTAAGAAACCATTATTGTTGGTATCAGTTTATTACTGATACACCTACCAAGATACAGTGAAGGTCTTGAGTCATAAAATTAGTTATTTTGTGGCAACAGTACATTGCAATGTATAATAATAACAACTATAAATTATCATAAGTATATATAAAATAAAGAAAATTAGATTAAATAAGTAGTACAAAAAGAGATGGAAAAGTTCTAAGGTAGTATTCATGGGTTCATTGTCCATTCAAAATCTGATGGCAGAGGAGAAAAAGCTGTTTCTGAAACATCGTGTGCGTGTGTTCTGGCTCCTGTACCTCCTACGTTCTTATACGTTTGCAAAGATATGGGATGACACCTAATACTTTAACAATCCTCTATAGATGTGTAGTGAATAGTATACTGACAAGCTGCTTCACAGCCTGGTATGGAAACACCCCAACGTCCTTGAACGGAAAATCTGACAAAAAGTAATGGATATGGGCCAGACCATCATGGGCAAAACCCTCCCCACCAATGAGCACATCTACATAAAGTGTTATCTTCTTGTTTTTGCCATCAGGAAGAAGGTACAAGAGCCTCAGAACTCACACCACTGGTTTAACAACAGTTACTACCCCTCAACCATCAGGCTCTAGAAATAAAGGGGATAACTTCACTCAACATTGAGTGTTCCCACAACCTTTGGACTCACTTTCAAGGACTCTTCACCTCAAGTTCTCAATAGTCATTGTTTACTTTTCTTTATTATTAAAAGAGCTTTGATGGGCAGCCAATCTGGACATCGGACGGTTTGAGAGGAGGGTCTTCATTCAGAACCACTGCCCACGGATAAAAGGCAGCAACATAATAGAATGTTGACCAGTGGCCAATCGGTGTTTGGGATTGATTAGTAAGAGAAAATTAAAGGAAGGCAGGAGCGAGTGCAGCAGCCATCGTCTGAGTGGACATCGTCAAGGTGGTGATCTTGAGGATTTAGCTCTTTGAGGCTGTAGTGAACAGAGGCTTCATCCAGAGAAACCAAAGGAAAGAAAGTTTTTTCATTAAAAACACAAAATGCTGGCAGAACTCAGCAAGCCAGACAGCATCTATAGGAGGAGGTAGTGATGACGTTTTGGGCCAAAACCCTTCATCAGGAGTGAAGTAACATGGGATGTTCGAGGGAGGATAAGAAGTAGGGGGAGGGATGAAGTAGAGAGCTGGGAAGTGATAGGCTGAAGGGAAATGGGCTGGGGGAAGGTGAAGAATTCTGGGAAATAAAAGAGAAAGAAAGGTAGTGAGGGGGGAAAAAGAGACAATTTCCTTCTCTTCTTTACATCTGCACAGTTTGGACAGTGGAGGTGCCAGGCAGGATAGTGAAATGTTTCTCTTGCAATCTGTGGGAAGGCAGGGGGAACTCCATGCTCCTTGTCGACCACAACTGTGAGAAGTACATCCAGCTGCAGCTTCTAACAAACCACGTTAAGGAGGACATGGGAAACTCAGTGACAGTCAGGAAGCAGAAAGGGGTTAAGGAGCCAGTGAAGAGTACTCCTGTGGCCATCGACCTCAACAACAGGCATATCACTTTAGATACCGTCAGGGGGAGGACCAAACAGAGGAAAGTCATAATGGGCGAGTCTCTGGCACTGAGTCTGCCTTTGTGATTCAGAAGGGAAGAGGGAGAAGAGGCACACTGTGGAGATATGGCATTAGTTAGTTAGAAGAACAGACAAGAGATTCTGTGGGCAAAAACGAGATTCCCAATTGGTATGTACCTTCTGGGTACTAGGGTCCGGGCTATATCAGAATCAGAATCAGAATCAGACTTTAATCGCCAAGTACCTGTGCACATCCAAGGAATTTACTTCTGGCAGATGTTGTCTCTCTGCTCATAACAATAATAATGATAAATATAAATGAAAATATAGATTATACATACAAGTAGTGCAATCCAAGTAATAGTTAGCCGACAGTTAACCGGCAGTTAACTGTTCAGCAAAGTGACCGCAGTAGGGAAAAAACTTCTACAGTGCCTATTAGTCTTAGTCTGGAGGGATCTGAAGTGCCTACCAGACGGAAGCAGTTCAAACAGTCCGTGCGCAGGATGGAAGGAATCCTTTATGATGTTCCCCGCCCTCTTCTTCAACCTGGAAGAGTACAGGTCCACAATAAAGGGCAGGGAGGCTCCAATGATGCGCTCGGCAGTCCTCACTGTGCGCTGTAGTCTGGTTCTATCCTGCTTGGTGGCATTCTTAAGTGGCAGGGTGAACAGCCAGAAGTCATGTTCCATGCCGGTACCAATGACGTGGGTAATATTAGTGATGAGGTTCTCATTGGGTGTTAAGGGAATTAGGTGCTAAGTTAAAGGGCAGGACCTCCAGGATTGTGATCTCAGGATTGCTACTCGTGCCACGTGCTAGTGAGGCCAGAACTAGGAAGATTACACAGTTTAATATGTGGCTAAGAAGTTGGTGTAGGAGGGAGGGCAGAAGATTTTTAGATCATTGGGCTTTCTTCTAGGGGAGGGCTTGTACCTGAACTGGAGGGAGACTAATATGATAGTGGGAAGATTTACTAATGCTGCACGATAGGGTTTAAACTAGAGTTGCAGGGCAATGGGAACCAGAGTGGAGAACAGTTAGTGGAGAGGTTGTGGAAGCAGGTGTTGCTAAGACTGAAGACAAAGTTAAGAATCAAAAGCATGGTGTGACTAATGCCCTGAGCTGCCTGTATTTCACTACAAGAAGTATTGTAGGAAAGGCAGATAATAGTGCTGAAGATGAAGTAACTGGTTTACAAATGGTGAGGAGAGGCTGTTGATAGGGGAAAATTACAGCCAACAGGATGAGTTGTAACGTTAAAGCAGGACAAATCAAAAAGGGTGAATACAGGGCAGAAGATATTGTATTTGAACGCATGCAAGATATGGAATACGGTTGGTGAACTTGTTGCACAGTTACGGATTGGCAGGAATGATGTTGTAGGCATCATTGATTCATGGCTGAAAGATGATTATAATTGGGAGCTTAATATCCAGGATACACAGTGTATCAAAAGGACAGGCAGGAAGGCAGAGGGGGCGGCATTGCTCTGTCAGTAAAAAATGAAATGAAATCATGACTTAAAGGTGACATAGCATCAGAAGGCGTTGAATCATTGTGGATAGAGCTAAGGAAAAGGGTAAAAAGACCCTGAAAGGAGTTATATACAGATCCCAAAAAAGTAGGAAGAATGTGGCCTAGAAATTAAATGGGAGATAGAAAATGCAAAAATAGTCATGGGAGACTTTGATATGCAGGTAGATTTGGAAAATCATGTTGGTGCTAGATTATAGGAGAGAGAATTCCTAGAGTGCCTACAAGATGGTTTTTTTTAGAGCAGCTCATGGTTGAGCCCACAAGAGGATCAGCTATTCTGAACTGGGTGTTGTGCAATGAACCGGAATGAATTAGAGAGCTTCAGGGAAAAAATTCCTTCAGGGCAAGTGATGATAATATGATCAGATTCACCCTGAGATTGGAGAAGGAGAAGGAGAAGCGGAGTAAAGAGAATTTTAAAGACATGAGAGAAGAGCTGGACAGAACTAATTGGAAAAGAACACTGGCAGTGATGATGGCAGAGCAGTAATGGCTGGAATTTCTGGAAACAATTTGGAAGGCACAGGATATATACATCCTAAAGAGGAAGAAGTATTCTGAAGGCAAGATAACACAACCATGGCCAGCAAGAGAAATCAAAGCCAACATAAAGGCTAAAAAGAAGGCAGGCAATAGAGCAAAAATTAGTGGGATGTTACAGGATTGGGAAGCTTTTAAAGATCAACAGAAGGCAACTAAAAAGTCATTAGTAAGGTTAAATTGGAAAATGAAAATAAGCTATCCAATAATATTAAAGAAGATATCAAAAGTTTCTTCAGATATATAAAGTGTGAAAAAGAGGCAAGAGTTGATATTGGGTTTCTGGAAAATGATGCTGGAGAGGTAGCAATAGAGGACAAAGAAATGGTGGACAAACTGGATTAGTATTTTTCATCAGTCTTCATGGTGGAAGACTATAACAGTATGGTGGACGTTTCTGGTGTCAGAGGTCATGAAGTATTTGAAGTTACCATAACTAGGGAGAAAGTTCTTGGGAAACTGAATGGTCTGAAGGCGCATAAGTCACCTGGACCAGAGTTCTGAAAGAGGTGGTTGAAGAGATCGTGGAGGCATTAGTAATGATCTTTCAAGAAACAGAATCTGGAATGGTTTCAGAAGATTGGAAAAATGCAAAGTCACTCCACTCTTCAAGAAGGAAGAGAGGCAGAAGAAAGGAATCTTTGGGTCAGTTATTCTGACATCAATGGTTGGGAAGATGTTGGAGTCAATTATTCAGGATGAGGTTTCAGGGTTCTTGGAGGCACAGGATAAAATCTGCTGTATAGACAAAGAAGATTCAATTGTGTACTGGGATTTTCAGAAGTCTTTTGACATAGTGCGGCACATGGGGCTGATGACAAGTTATGAGTCGATGGGATTGCAGGAAAGATTCTAGCATGGATAAAGCAGTGGCTGATGGACAGGAGGCAAAGAGTGGAAATAAATAGAGATTTTTCTGGCTGACTGTTGATGACTAGTGGTGATCCACAGAGAACCAATTCCTTTTAAGTTACGTTGATGTTTTGGATGATGGAATTACAAACAGGAGAAACTCTGCAGATGCCGGAAATCCAAGCAACACACACAAAATGCTGGAGGAACTCAGCAGGCCAGGCAGGCAACCCGAAGTGTCAACTTTACTCTTTTCCATAGATGCTGCCTGGCCTACTGAGTTCCTCCACCAGTTTGTGTGTGTTGCTTGGATTTCAAACATCAGCAGATTTTCTCTTGTTTGTGAATCATGGAATTGACGGCTTTTGTTGCAAAGTTTGCAGATGCTATGAAGATAGGTGGAGGGGTAGGTAGATTTGAGGAAGTAGAGAGACTACAGAAGGTTTTAGACAGATTAGGAAAATAGACTACGAAACAGCAGATGGAAAGCAGTGTCGGGAAGTGCATGGTCATGCACTTCAATAGAAGAAATGAAAGGGTTGAGTATTGCTAAATGCAGAGAAGACACAAAGAAAAAACTGAGGTGCAATCAAACTTGGAGTTCTTGTGCAAGACTCCCTAAAGGTTAATTTGCAGGTTGAGTCTTTGGTAAGGAAGGCAAATGTAACATTCGTGTTCACTTCAAGAGGACTTAAATATAAAAGCAAGGATGTAATGTTGAGACATTATAAAGCACTGGTCAGGCTTCACTTGGAGTATGGAGAGCAGTTTTTTGGTCTCTAACCTTAGAATGGATGTGCTGAAACTGGAGATAGTTCAAAGGAGTTTCACGAATATGACTCCAGGATTGAAAGACTTGTGATATGAAGAGTGTTGGCTACAGGCCTGTATTTGCTGGAATTCAGAAGATTGAGGGGTGACCTCATTGAAACCTATCAATGGTGAAAGTCTTGAAGAAGTGGATGTGGTGAGGATGTTTTCTATAGGGGGAGAGTCTAAGACCAGAAGACACAGCCTCAGAACAGAGGGCGTCTTTTAGAATGGAGATGAGGAGAGGGTTGTGGATCTATGGAATGCTTCACCACAGGCAGTGATGGAGGCCAAGTC
This sequence comes from Hypanus sabinus, assembly GCF_030144855.1. Taxonomy (NCBI): domain Eukaryota; kingdom Metazoa; phylum Chordata; class Chondrichthyes; order Myliobatiformes; family Dasyatidae; genus Hypanus; species Hypanus sabinus. The sequence goes on along the minus strand of NC_082709.1, from coordinate 182,566,304 downwards.
TTTGTGTATGTTTAGGGCAAAAGGTTGATGTATTCTTGATAGGTCAGGGCACGAAGGGATACTGGGAGAAGGCAGGAGATTGGTGCTAAGAGGAAAATTGGATCAGCCATGGTGAAGTGGTGGACCAGACTCAAGGGGCCAACTGGCCTAATCCTAGCTCTGAACCTGTATCTTATGGTCTCATTATTATTTATTTATTTGTGTATTTGCAGTTTTTTTTTGTCTTTTGCACACTTCTTGATCACTCAGGTTAGTGCGGTCTTTCATTAATTATGTTATGGTTATTATTCTATTATGGATTTGTTTTTTGATGCCCACAAGGGGATGAATCTCATGGTTGTATATTGTGATATATATGTACTTTGATAATAAACTTACTTTGAACTTTGATGAGAAAAGGGCATGGTGATGGGATCCTTAAATTAGGCAACCCCATTTTGGTATCAATGTCTCTCATGGCCTAAATGATATGCAATTCATTCATTCATCCATTTATCTATCTATCCATCTATCTATCTATCTATCTATCTATCTATCTATCTATTTATTTATCTTTCTATCTACCTATCAATCAATTAATATATTGATGTAGAGTACAGAATATACCCTTTCAGCCCTTCAAGACACAGTGCCCAACAATCCCCCGATTTAATCCTAGCCTAATTATGGGACCATTTACAATGACCATATAATCTACCAACTGGGACATTTTTGGACTGTGAGAGGAAACCAGAGCACTCAGAAGAAACCCGCAGGGAGAACGTATAAACTCCTTACAGGCAGCAGTGAAACATGTTGAGCGCCAGACTTAATGAAACATTGACTCTTTCTGCACAGATGCTGTCTGACCCACTGGCATTTCTAATATATTCTGTTTTTATGCTTGATGTGAAACTCTGTCATCGAACTTCTGACACTTCAGCCTATTCCTCCTGAGGTGACTATCTGTCCTGCTGGGACAGCCTAATCCACAATAATCCAATCCTCATTCCAGGTTGAAAAATTCTGGTGTAAAGCACAGCACACGTGGTCTCCATTTTCTCTGACTCAGATATTGTGTTCATTTCAGAGTGCTCGGGCAAGCACGTAGCTTGGGATCTGCAGTCAGAAGCTGCTTTGGACGTTCAAAATAAATTCAATCTTGCCGCTGTGCAACCCTCTCAGTGGGAAGTTACAGAACCCTCTCAGAGGAACTCTTCAAAAGAAGCCAAAAAAAAACCCCACTCAAGTCCCACCTTGGCCAGCTGCCAAATACCTAAAACACTCTGAATAGTCCCCAGATACTAAAAATAGGCAAGATGTTAATAGGCAAATAAATTAAGAACTTAATATCTTTAAAAAGTCACCAAGCAGTTTAAAAATGTAATTGAATAATCCACAAGAGATTTAATATTTTGAAAAAATAATGAATTATTTTACATCAAAAATTGAAAATTAATAAACAAGTATTTGCAGATGAATTTTGCCAAGACCTGAGGGCCTGAGTTTCAGGGAGGGGCTGGGTAGGCTATCACTTTATTTTTTGAAGCTGTAGAATATCATGAGGGGAATTGATTAGGTGAAAGCATGCAGTCTTTTTCTCAAGGAAATGAAATCAAAAACTGAAGGGTTGGAGGAGAAAGATTTAAAAGGGATCCTTTGTGTACAAAGGATGTAGAAAATCTAGTTAAGAAGAAAAGAAAAGCTTATGAAAGGTTCAAAAAACTAGATACTGTTAGAGCTCTACTAAATTACATTGTTGCCAGGAAGAGGCTTAAGACTGGAGTTAGGAGGGCCAGAGGGACCATGAAAAGGCCTTGGTGAGCAGGATGAATGAAAATCCAAGATATTCTACAAGTATGTGAAGAGCAAGAGGATGAGCCATGTGAAAATAGGTCTAATCAGGTGCGATAGTGAAAACGTGTGCATGGAGTCGGAGGTGGTAGTGGAGGTACTTAATGAATACTTTGCTTCAGTATTCAGCAGAGAAAAAGACCTTAGCAATTGTGGGGATGACTTACAGCAGACTGAAACATTTGAGCATATAGACATTAAGAATGTGGATCTGCTGGAGCTTTTGAAGAACATTAAGTTAGATATGTCACCAGGACCAGATGAGATATACTCCAGACTACTGTGGGAAGTGAGGGATGAGATTACTGAGCCTCTGGCGATAATCTTTGCATCATCAATAGGGATGGAAGAAATACCGGAGGATTGGAGGGTTGCAAATGTTGTTCCCTTGTTCAAGAAAAGTAGTAGAGATTACCCAGGAAGTTATAGACCAGTGAGTCTGGCTTCATGGTGGGCAAGTTGTTGGAGAAGATCCTGAGAGGCAGGTTTTATGAGCATTTGGAGAGACATAATCTGATTAGGAATAGTCATCAATGGCTTTGTCTAGGGCAGATTGTGCCTTATGAGCCTGATTGAATTCTTTGAGGATGTAACAAAACACATTGATGAAGGTAGAGCAGTGGATGTCGTGTATATGGATTTCAGTAAGGCATTTCATAAGGCTTCCCATGCAAGGCTCCTTCAGAAAGTAAGGAGGCATGGGATCCAAGGAGACCTTGCTTTTTGGATCCAGAATTGGCTTGCCAACAGGAAAAGTGTGGTTATAAATTTTTCATATTTAGCATGGAGGTCAGTGACCAGTGGTTTTCTGCAAGGATCTGTTCTGGGACCCCTCCTCCGTGATTTTTATAAATGACCTGGATGAAGAAGTAAAAGGGTTGATTAGTAAATTTGCTGAAGACTTGTGTTGGGGGTGTTGTGGATAATCAGGGGGGTTGTCGGAGTTTACAGCAAGACATTGATAAGATGCAGAACTGGGCTGTGAAGTGGCAGATGGAGTTCAACCCAGACAAGTGTGAAGTTGTTCATTTTGGTAGGTCAAATTTGAAGATAGAATATAATATTTGTGGTAAGGTTTGGCAGTGTGGAGGATCTGAGAGTTCTTGGGGTTTGTGAGCATAGGACACTCAAAGCAGCTGAGCAGGTTGACAGTGTTGTTAAGAAGGTGTATGGTGTGATGGCATTTATCAACCATGGGACTGAGTTCAAGAGCCGTGAGGTAATGTTACAGCTATATAAGACCTTGGTCAGACTCCACTTGGAATACTGTGCTCATTTCTGATCACCCCACTACAGGAAGGATGTGGATACCATAGAGACAGTGCAAAGGAGATTTACAAGAATGTTTCCTGGATTGGAGGGAGTACGTTATGAGAGTAGATTGAGTGAACTTGGTCTATTCTTCTTGAAGCGACAGAGGATGAGAGTTGACCTGATAGAGGTGTTTAAGATGATGAGAGACATTGATGGTATGGATAGCCAGAAGCTTTTCCCCAGGGCTGAAATGGCTAACATGAGGGGGCATGGTTTTAAGGTGCTTGGAAGTAGGTACTGACGGGAATGTCAAGGGTAAGTTTTTCACACAGAGAGTGGTGGGTGAATGGAATGCACTGCCGGTGGTGATGGTGGAAGCAGATACAATAGGATCTTTTAAGAGCCTCTTCGGTAGGTACATGGAGCTTAGAAAAATAGAGGGCTATGTGCTAGGGAAATTCTAGGCAGTTTCTAGAGTAGGTTACATGGTCAGCACAACATTGTGGGCCAAAGGGCCTGTAATGTGCTGTAGATTTCTATGTTCTAGACCCAGGGTTTGATGAGTATATTGAACCATCTGCCAGAGGAAGTTTTTAATATTAAATGACATTTAGATAGGCACATTGAAGACAAATTTGGGCAAACAGGACTGCTAGATGGCCTTCTTGGTCAGAATGAACCAGATAAGGCCATGGCCTCCTCTGCAGCCACAATGAAGCCACTCTCAGGTTGGGGGAGCAACACCTCATTTTCAGTTCTCTAACTTCTGGTAATTATCCCCCTTCCTCCTTCTCTTTGACCTTCCACCTTATCTACATTCCCAAATCTGGATAAAGTCACCCCTCATCCTCCTTTGTTCCAGGGAAAACACGGGAGATTCTACAGATGCTGGAAATCTTAAATAATACACAAAATGCTGGAGGAACTCAACATGTCAGGCAGGATCTATGAGAGGAATAAACCGTACATATTTCGGGCACCTCTTCATCAGGACTCCCAATTCATTCTCTCTTTATAACTCAAGCTCTCAGGTCCCGGTGACCTCCCTGATGAATCTTTTCTGCACCTCCTCCAGCATTATGACATCGTTCCGAGAGATGGGCAATCGGAACATGTGCGAGGAGGTTAAGATGCTGGGGAGCGTTCCCGCATCCTTCCTGATTACTTCAGCCACTCGCCGCTCTGTATACGAATCTCTTGAGAAGAAGTTTCCCTCTGTTCATTCCGTAGTGAGAGCAACAGCGATGGGGGAGGAGGGCGGTGCTTGCAGGAGGGGCGATGACTTTCAGGGTTGGGAGGGTTGGAGTTCGTGTGTGGGGAGGGGGTGGAGAGAAGGGTCTGTCACGGCTCGGCTATAAAACAGAGCGCCCCAGATACATTGGTGTTTGTGCTCGCGGGGTGGAGGAAGGCGGTGCGACACTGGCCCAGAGACGAGGGGTGCGAGGGGAAGCTACCCACCAGGGAGACCGGACCGAGACCCATTTCTCTGTCACCCGGAGGCTGGGGCGCTTTCTCGCCGGCGGCAGCTACTTCTTAGCTCGATCCGCTCTCGCTCTCACGGGGACCGCCAGCTCTAAATTATATATATTTTTCCAAATAGTAACTTTAACGTAAAATGTCATTATCATTGGGCGAACTCTGTATTCCGTGCCGTGTCTGTGCATAAGTTTATTGCGCTTGGTTTGGGAAAATTGCGTTGCCTTGTCCTTTTTTTCAAACGGAATTCGCAAATTGCATTAATATTTGTTTTGCTGAGTTCTCTGGTTTTCATTGCTTCCTCTTTGCTAAATTATCCCGTTTGTGCTTTTGCCCTTTTTTTACGGATTTCAATAGTTGGCATTACGCCTCTTTAACGCAATCTCCAGTTTGCCTTTATCAGCATTATCTGATCTTGCATAGCCCCATTTTTTTTTTTTTTTTTGCGTAGAAATCTCGGACTGACTTTTCTTTTGCGGATTTCTCTGATTTGTTTTGCCTCCTATTTTTGCGGGTTACTCTGATTTGCATCGAGGCCACTTTTCTTGTGCCTCCGCGCGGTGGTTCGATGCTTCCTATCCGGTCGCTGGCCAGTGCGATGCTGGTGCTGAATGTGATCGTGAGCGGGATTCTGGGCAGCGGCTCCGCAAATCGGGTGCTGAGCGGTGAGTACACTCCTGTGTGTGTGTGTGTGTGTGTGTGTGTGTGTGTGTGTGTGTGTCCTGTGGGCACCTTTGAGACTGCAGAAGTCTCAAGATTACAAAGACCCGGGATTGTCATATAGTCATAGTGTACTACAGCTTAGAAACAGGCCCTTCGGCCCATCTAGTTTATGCTAACTCTTATGCTGCCTAGTCTCATCTACCCTGCACCTGGACCATGCCCACCGGCATACGTGCAACTATTCAGTCTTCTCTTAAATGTTGAAACTGAACCGGCATCCGCCACTTCAGCTGTCAGCTCATACAGCACTCTCACCAGCCTCCGGGTGAAGAAGGTCCCCTCATGTTCCCCGAAAACGATTCTTCTCTAACCCTTAACCCATGACTTCTAGTTCTAGGCTTACCCAACCCCAGAGGAAAAAGCCTGCTTGTATTTACCAAATCTATACCTTTCATAATTTTGCATGCCTCTACCAAATCTCCTCTCATTTTCCTGCACTCCTAAGTCCTAACCTATTCAACCTTTCTCTATAACTCAGGGTCTCAAGAAGTCCTAGCTCTGGTCCTCGTGTTGCATAAAGGGAGATCGTCACTTTTACTGCCCTGTCTGTATCAGGGTTAGATATTCAGACAAACCTGTCCGTGCCTGCCCACGAAGAGCTGCCAAGGTAGATCCCACCCCCCAGATGTCTGTCAGGACTGTCCTCATCCTCTGACAGATAATATACATAGATATATGGGAGAGGTTTCTGTCTCTATCACTCATCCAGATAGAGTGGTGATACATATGTACTTTGATAATAAATTTAATATGAACTTTGAACGTTGATATGCCCGCTATTAAAGAAAGCAGCTGTCCTTACTGAGTTACTCAGCCCTTGGTAACTGTGAGTCGCTGCTGCTGCCTTTGTGAAGTTTACATGTTCTCCCTGTGGCTGCATGAATTTCTCTTGGAGTGTTCTGGCTTCCTCCCGCTTGTTGGGATGGGATTGGTTTGTAAATTTGCCTCCCAGTGTGTGTGTGTGTGTGTGTGGGGGGGGGGGGGAGGTAATGTGAAATGTGAGAGAGTTATATGAATGGTTAATGGTCAGTACGGACTCATCGGGCCAAAGGGACTGTCTCCATGTGGTGTGACTCTAAATCTCCCTTTAGTCAGCTCCACCAGAAAGAACACTACATTCTCGCTAACTTCGGGATTTTTAAAATTTTCGCACTTAATAACTGCCTCATAATCACCCCTGTGTTGCCGCCAATATGACCTGACCCACAAGGGGGTAAATGTCAGTTGTGTAGTGTATCATGTGTTATTTGTGCTTACATGTTTGTATTTTTGCCGGTGTGACTTGCGAAAGTGTGATGATGTGAGGGTCCCAGTCAGTGTAAGAACCTCAAAACCCACCGTCAATCATTTAGAAACAGCTTCCCCCCCTCCACCATCAGATTTCAGAACGGTCCATGAACACGTAAACATTATCTTGTTATTCCTTTTTATTTGAACTATTTATGTATTTATTTTGTAATTTTATGTCTTTGCGCTGTACTGCTGCCACGAAACAGCAGATCTCATACAACAGAAGTCAGTGATAATAAAGCTGATTCTGAATCTTGTGCTGATGCCTGCCGCTAACTGGGTGATCCTCTCACCACGCTAATATGAGGGGGAATAATCTTAAGGTGGGGCGGGATGGTAACATAGTGGTTAGCTTAACACTTTACAGTACCAGTGACCTGGGTTACATTTCCACCACCGTCTGTAAGGAATTTGTATGTTCTCCCTGTGTCTGCATGAATTTCCTCCCAGTCCTCAGGTTTTTTTTCCCCACACTCCAAAGACATACCAGTTGGTAGGTTAATTAGTCATAGCAAATTGCTTCTGATTATGCTTGGATTAAACGGGTGGGTTGCTGGGTTCTGCCAGGTGAAGGGCCGAAACAGGGTGCTGTATCTCAATGAATAAGCAAATATATAAATTTTGGAAGACTGTATAGGCGGGATGTCAGAGGTGAGTTTTTTACCCAGAGAGTGGTGGGTGCCTGGATACCCTGCCGGGGTGGTGGTAAAGGTAAATATATTAGATGCATTTAAGAAACTCTTAGATAGGCACGTCAATGAAAGAAAATGGAGAGCTTAACAGGAGGAAGGGTTAGATTGATAGGTTGAAAGGCTAGCACAACATTGTGGGCTGAAGGGCCTGCACTGTGCTATGTTCTAAGGTTTAAGCCCTGTTCTGGAACTTCTTCCCTGTTTGACACCAGTGGGGATTGTGGGTTCAATTTCAACATTTATGAGAAATTTGGATCGGCACATGGATGGGAGGGGTATGGAGTGTGCTGAGTGAGTTCTGCACAATGACGCTGGCTTTCAAATGGGCTGTTAAACAACAGTGTGGTCAGATGTGAACGTCCTGTAGGTGGGTTTTGGGAAAAGAGGTGAGCTCCAATGAATGCCCTGGGAATTACTGTAGATCGAGTCATAGAATCATAGAACTCCACCACAGAGAAACAGACCTTTTGGCCCATCTAGTCCATGCCAAACTCTTAATCTGCCTATTCCCATTGATATACACCCGGACCAGACTATAGCCCTCCACACCCCTCCCATCCATGTACATATCCAAGTTTCTCCTAAATGTTGAAATTGAACCCTGAACCACCACTTCTGCTGGCAGCTCGTTCCACACTCTCACCACCCTCAAAGGGAGTGAAGAAATTCCCATTCATGTTCCCCTTAAATATTTCACCTTTCTCTCTTAACCCACGACCTCTGGTTGTAGTCTCACCTAACCTCAGTGAGAAAAGCCTGCTTGCATACTCCATCTGTACCCCTCAGAATTTTGTATACCTCTATCAAACCTCCTTCTGTGCTCTAGAGAATAAAGTCTGGAGCTATTCAGCCTTTCGCTATAACTCAGGGAATTACTTATTCCCCAGTCAGCATCACCCAGAACAGATGCACCCAGCCATGCTGACACAGAGAATGCTCACCATGCACAAATTGCTGCTGTCTTCTGTAAATTACAATGGTGGCTGCAGTTTGAAATTTACTGTGAATTGCTGGGGTAGCGAAAAAGGATTGGATGTATGCGAGTTCTTACATTAATGGTCCAAAGTTATTGCTGAGGCATCAAAACTCACTGGTTAAGTCAATTAGAAATCTGCAGGCAGATAAATGTTCCCTGTAAAACTCTGTGTGTATCATATATATGTACGTGAATAATATCATGTGTGTGTTCATGCCTAAATATATATGCAAGTATATAAAGAATATTTTGTGTATATGTGTGTGTATATACAACTCAGGTGTAAATGTATGTGTGTGTGTGTGTGTGTGTGTGTGTGTGTGTGTGTGTGTGTGTGTGTGTGTGTGTGTGTGTGTATAATGTGTGTATATTATGTATGTGTGATTTCAACTTTTAAGAGAAATTTGGATAAATTCATGAATGTCAGGTGTACAGAGGGGTCTGGTCCAAGTGCATGTTGATGGAACCAGGCAGAATCAAAGTTTGGCAAGGAGTAAATGGTCTGAAAGGCCTGTTTCTGTGCTGTAGTGATCTATGATTCTATCACTGTATAACGTGGGCATGTGTGAGAGAGAGCGACATTTCTCTCTATCACCCTCTATGTCATTCCTTTAGTCTGTGTCTCCCACTTACTATTTGTGAGGACGTATCTGTTACTGTCTGAATATGTGCATTGGCAAATACAGGGGTATGTAAATATGTGGGCATTTCTATCTTAGCCTCCATATAAATATCACACAGTACATATATTTGTTTCTGGCCATGTCTCTATATTACTATTTCACTGTGAGTATATCTGTCACTCTCTGGGTATGTGTATATATGTATATATGTGGGTACTTCTGACTTTTATCAAATATAAATATCTAAGAGCCCTTGTCTATGTGATTTGCTGAGCACCCTCTCCTCTCTCTCTCCCCCATTCTGTCCACCTCTTCCTCACCTCTCTATCTCTCTCTCTTTCTCCCCCTTCATCTCTCCTACTCCTTCTCGCTTTCCCGCTCTATCTGTCTGTCTGTTTCTCCCTCCTTTCTCCCTTTCTCTACCCCCTCTCTCCCTCTCCCCACTCTCCCTCTCCCTCCTGAATGTAGAGAATGATTTGAGTCTCCCATTCCCAAGTCATAGCCATATGGCATTGAAACAGGCACGTTGTCCTGACACATCATGCTGACCATTTTCAACTAAGCTAGTCCCATTTCTCTGTGTTTGTCCCATAATCTCCTCTACACCTCTCCTGTCTATAAAACTGTCCAAATATTGGTTAAACCTTGTCATTGTTTCCACGTCAACAGCTCATTCCATATGCCCATTACCGTCTATGTGAAAAGGTTTCCCCTCTGGCCCCCTTTAAATCTTTCTTCTCTCATGTTAAACCATTTCTCTCTCGTTTTAGATATCCCTGCCCTGTCACCTTGCCTACAACCTTGTCTAGCCCCACACCTTTTCAGAAACATCCACAGTTTCATTAGCTCTTGCTCGTTTAGACTGCGATGAGGAGAAATTTGCTTTGAACCAGTGGACTTTTCTAGCACAGAGGGCCGGCTCACTGATTCCATTAAAGAATGAGGTGGAGAGATTTCTAGACACTTGGAGGGTATGGGAAGAGAAAAAAATGATGCAATGGAAGATCAGCCAGGACAACATGGAAAGGCAAACAGAATCGAAGAGCTGAGTGGTGTACTCAGGCTAATTTTTATGTGTCTTCGCTTTGGGAATAGCAGGATGCTCTGCTAAGATTCACAAGCTGCACCTCTGCCCCACATCTCTATTTTGAGACCTTTAAAACGTTCTACAACTCATATCTTGGTGCTATTTATTTGTTTGTTTGTTTATTTATTATTTGCACAATTTGTCTTCTTGGTTGTTTATCAGTCTTTATTTATGTGTAATTTTCATTACTTATGTTGTATTTCTTTATTTTCCTACAAATGGCTGAAAGAAAATGAATCTAAACTTAGTATATGGTGACATACACTGTATGTACTTTGATAACCCTATAGCCAGCAGGCTCCTGAACCTTCATGGATAACTTCACTCACCTCAACTCTGAAATGATTCCATAGTCTTCAAGCTCACTCTCCAGAACTCCACAACTCATGTTCTCAGTATGATTTATTTTTTATTTGCACCATTTGTCTTCTTTTGCACGCTGGTTGTTTCTCAGTCTTTGTGCATGGTTTTCATAAATCCTATTGTATTTCTTTACTTTCCTGGAAATGCCTGCAAGAAAATGAATGTCAAGATAGTGTATGGTGACTTTGGTAATAAATTTACTTTGACTTTGATGGGGAACAGATGACATTTGGATTAGGACGTATGAGGGACGATCACAGGGTGGGGCTGGTACTTACACTCCTGTCCATTACAAACCAACAGTGCACCAAGACTGACAGGAAAATAAATATGTTCCCAGCTGTCAGTGTGACCTGGGGGCAAAATAATTTTGGCTTTAAAGGTTTGTAATCTGACACAAGTTAATTTCTCGCTGTGCTACTTTGTGCCGGCAAAATTCTTATCACTGCCCAAGGCACTTTAACAATCTGACATTTATATCGCAGGATTCCTGACTCCACAGTGCTTCTCTGGCTGGTTTTGTGTGTGAACACGATAGTAATGAGGTTGGCTGTGGTACATAAAATAATTCCTTGGGAAATAAGGCATGTCATATTTGCCAGTAATGGGATGTTAAGGAGCTGGGCCAGGACCACACAGACTGATGGTACAAGAGACTGCAGAAGCTGGACCCCACAGCAAAGGAAAAGCAAACAAAATGCTGGAGGAACTCAGAGTGTAAGGAAGGAAATGGACAGTCAATGTTTCAAGCCTGAAAAATAGGCCTGGTGACTTTACACCACTCTCACCCTGTGATTGTCCCTCATACATCCTAATCCAAATGTCATCTGTTCCCCATCAAAGTCAAAGTAAGTTAATTATCAAAGTCACCATATCTTCAGCCTGATGGGAGAGGAGAAGAAAAGAGACACTCCGGGGTGGGTGTGGGTATTGATTGTGCTGGCTGCTTTCCTGAGGCAGTGAGAAGTCTAGACAGAGTCCATGGAGGGGAGGTTGATTTCTGTGATAATTCTAAGGTGTGGCCAAAATTGTCTGGGGTTTCTTGCGATCATGGGCAGATCAGTTGCCGTGGCAAACTGTGATAAAAACTGGGAAGAGTTCTGGGGACATGCCACGTTTCTGTAGTGTCTGGAAGAAGGAGAGGTGCTGGTCGTGACATCAGAACATGCTATTGGTCATGTTAAATCCTAAGAACGTTAAACTCTCAAACCTCTTGAGCTCAGCATTGATTTTTTAAAAATTAAGCTGTAAGATATAGGAGCAGAATTAGGCCATTCGGTCCATGAAGTCTGCTCCACGATCAATCACGGCTGAATTTTTCTTTCAACACCGATCACACACCTTCTCCTTCTAGCTCTCGTCTCCCTTACTAATCAAGAACCTATCAACCTCCGCTTTAACTATCCCCAATGATTTGGCCTCCACAACCACATATGGCAATGAATTTCACAGATTCACTACCCTCTAGTTAAAGAAATTCCTCCTCATCCTAATTCTAAAAGGGCTGAGGTTGTCCCCTCAGATCCTAGACTCTCCTAATGGAAACACCCTCTCCATGTCTGTTCTATCCAAGCCTTTCAGTGACAAGTAGATTTCAATTGGATCACTCCTCTTACCCTTCTAAACTCCAGTGAGTACAGGTCCAGAGACATCAAATACTCCTCATTTGTTAATGCTCTCATTCTCGGAATCGTTCCTGTAAACCCCCTCTGGACTCTCTCCAATGCCAGCACGTTCTTCCTAGGAGGCCCAAAACTGCTCACAATACTCCAAGTACAGTCTGACCAATGCCTTATAAAGCCTCAGCAAGAAAATAGTCTATGTCTTTATTTCTTCTACCAAAGTACATGACTGTAGGCTTCCTTACACTATATACCATCTACTACTTCTTTGCCCATTTCCCCAATCTATACGTCCTTCTGCAGACACTCTGCTCACTCAACACTACCTGCCCCTTCACCTATCTTCATATCATCCACAAACTTGGAGGCATAGCCATGATTTCTGTCATCCAAATCATTGACATATAACATGAAAAGAAACTAACCTAATGCGGACTCCTGTGGAACATCACTACTCACTGGCAGCCAACCAGAAAAGGCCCCCATTATTCCCAATCTTTGCCTCCTGTCAGTCAGCTAATCTTCTATCCATGCTAATAATGTTCTTGTAGTATAACGGGCTCGAATCTTGTTTAGCAGCCTCATGAAGAACACCTTGTCAAAGGCCTTCTGAAAATCTGAGTAAACACTATCCAAGTAAACTCCTGCCTGTTATTTCCTCAAAGAATTTTGACAGATTTGTCAGGAAAGAGTTCCCCTTTAGGAAACAATTCCTTTTTATCTCTGTTCTGTAGAGACATCTTTGTATTCTAAGGCTATGCCCTTTGGTACTTTGGCCCTTTGTAAGACTGTGCACATTGATTGTTCTGCAGGTCAGACAGTTTGTTATGGAGGCCCAGAGCACCCGTGCTACAAGATTGCCTACTTCCAAGACCTGAGTAGGCGCATCGGCTTCAAGGAGGCAAGCCAGGCATGCGAGATGGACCAGGGAGCACTGCTCAGCATCAGGTCTCCTGACGAGCAGAAGCTGATAGAGAACCTCCTGCAGGACCTAACCAAGTCCGGCTCGACCCTCTCGGATGGAGATTTCTGGATTGGCCTGAGACGCAGTGGGGGGGGACAGACCCACAGCACCTTCAGTGGGTGTCCCGACCTTTATGAGTGGACCGATGGCAGTCCTGAAAAGTACAGGTAAGTGCACCAGCTCTGAACTGGAATTGGAATTGGACTGGTTTACAGTGCCTAAAAAAGTATTCACCCCCTTGGAAGTAATCACGTTTTATTGTTTTACAACACTGAATCACAGTGAAATTAATTTGGCTTTTTTTGACAGTGATCAACAAAAAAAGAACTTTTCCTGTCAAAGTGAAAACAAATCTCTACAAAGTGATCTAAATTAATTACAAATAATTAATATGACATTCCAAATCATTGCTGATTCAGCCAATTCGTTAAATGGCGTCAAGGTGTTTCAATTGATTGTAATTGGAAGGTCTTACTGCCAGTGAGTCAGTATCCTGGCAAAAACTGCACCATGAAGACAAAAGAACACTCCAAGCAACTCCGTGAAAATTTTATTGAAAAACACATGAGGAGATGGATACAAGAATAGTTCCAAGTCACTGAATATCCCTTGAAGTACAGTCAAGTCAATCATTAAGAAATAGAAGGAATATGGCACAGCTCTAAATCTGCCTAGAGCAGGCAGTCCTCAATGACCCCAATAATAAAGCCCAAGTTACACAGGAATGGCTTAAAAACAACAAAGTTAATGTCCTGGAGTGTCCAAGTCAGAGTCCAGACCTCAATCCAATTGAGAATTTGTGGCTGGACTTGAAAAGGGCTGTTTATTCACAATCCCCATGCAATCTGACAGAGCTTGAGCAGTTTTGTAAAGAAGAATGGGAAAAATTGTAGTGTCCAGATGTGCAAAGCTGATAGAGACCTATCCACACAGACTCAAGGATGTAATTGCTGCCAAAGGTGCATCTACTAAATACTGACTTAAAGGGGGTAATTACTTATGCAATCAATTATTTTGTGTTTTATATTTGTAATTTATTTAGATCTCTTTATAGAGATCTGTTTTCACTTTGACATGAAAGAGTCTTTTTCTGTTGATCAGTGTCAAAAAAGCCAAATTAAATCCATTGTGATTCAATGCTGCAAAACAAGAAAACATTAAAACTTCCATGTGGGGTATATAGTTTTTATTGGCATTGTATAACTGTCTTACTGACACTTCCTGATGGTAGTAGGTCAAAGAGATGGTGGGTTTGGTGGCAGGGATCCTCAACAAGCTTCAGGCTCTTTGTCTGCAATATTCCTGGTAAATGTTACAAATAGTGGGGAGAGAGACTTCAGTGATCCTCTCGGCAGGAGGAACCATTAATTCCCTTAAGCCATTCTGCTTTGAGCCAACTTGTAAAGCCCTAATCACTGAAGTTTAGTAACACTCTGGCCACTTCTATCACTTTGTAGTACAGAGACTTTGGCATGGGTTATCGGTACTTCAGATTTACCTCTGGCCTTCCCTCGTTGCTAGGAACTGGTATGCAGATGAACCATCGTGTGGCAGCGAAGCATGCGTGGTGATGTACCACCAACTGACTGCTCAGCCCGGCCTGGGTGGACCATACCTCTATCAGTGGAATGATGACAGGTGTAACATGAAGCACAACTTCATCTGCAAGTATGCAGCAGGTATGTACAGTTGACCTTCGAGCTGGGTCTCCACATCACTGAACCTGTTAACTTAAGGCTCCCCTTTTATACTTTTGCCTCTCCAAACCTGCCTACCACCTGGTGTCCCTCCTCCTTCCCTCTCCCCCATGGTCCACTCTCCACTCCTATCAGATTCCTTCTTCTTCAGCCTTTCACCTTTTCCATCCATTGCCTGCCAACTTTTCACTTCAACCTCTCCTCCCCCATCCAGCTACCTTCTCCCTCACACAGCTTCAGTTATCATCTTCCCGCTTGTGTTCCTTCCCATTCAAGTTCCAAGTTCAAGTTTAATTGTCATTTAACTGTACTCAAATACCTATGAATGAAAAAGCATTACTCCAGGGCTAAGGTTCAAAACACAGTACCGACAATCATGCACAACACAAGGCTCTCTCCTGGTCAGCTGTAAACAGGACACCGTGGCCAGAGGCTCAGTCCTCGCTACAACCAAGACCATGCACCATCTAAATCAATATTCTGCTCCCTTCATTTCCAGTCCTGATGTAGGTTCTAGGCCTGAAACATCAAATCTTTATTCCTCTCTATAGATGCTGCAGGACCTGCTGAGTTACCCAGTATTTTGAATGCATTGTTTGTCTACATCTACTGTGCGGGGTGCTGCAATCTCATTCCTGCTGAATAATTAGAATCGTCTATTATCAGTATTCTTTGTAGTGAATGTTTGGTAAGATGGCAGTGCGTTCGGTGCAGCAGCCTCTTGGGGGCCAACCAAAGGTGTATTTGTCTTTTATAAATGTCTTTTTTACAATTGCAAGACCATACAAGCCATTGAGAACTTCTACTGCAGGTCTACTCATTGACAGAAGAGTTGGACTTGATGTAGACTGTGCTACAGGAAAGTATCAGAGTTGGTGCGTGAGGGTGGCAAGCAGTCTAACAGTGAATGATTTTCTTGGACACTTCTCTTCTGATTGCAAGACCCTGTTGGGCACAGATAATATAAAACGCTGAAAGTCCATTTCCCTTTTTTATTGGAGTGACCGATGGTAGAGGAGCTGTGTGTCTTCAGATGTAGCATGCATTAGGCCTCCAGCCGCGGGCTTGCCTGTTGCTGTACTCCAGGAAAGGAGACACTAGAAGCAGTCTAGCACATCATCCACGCTTGGTTGGGGGCTGGCCTCTGCCATTGGTGCTTCCCTCTAGAGTTTGATCAGTGGAATGGCAAGCTGAATTGTGTCCACACATTTCTATGTTCATCTGTGGACTGTCAAGATGGCTTTATCATTGACAATAGCACCATCAATTTATAGGACTTGTCATTCAGGGACTTGGGCTACCATGTTCCTCCAGTTGTCAGCATTTGTCTCATAACCTTCTAAGCTGTTCCCATTCCAAGACAGTTATCTCTCAAGATAGCTTTCTCAGTGAAAATTGTGATTGGTTGTCCTGCATTAATAAGCAATTATCAAAATGTACATGATTGACCAAATTTTGTTTGACAGTACTGCCTTGGGTATACATTTGCATGAAGATTTATAAATGCAAGATATTCATCATTTTCTTTCTCTGATGACAGGAAGCACCCTAACGAATGAATTACTGGACCGCTCTGGGTTAGATTACGGTAAACAAATTAACAATATATTTGTATTACAATATCCTGCATGATTGGCAGTTCTCAGTCAGTGATGGGATAGTATACACCCTCTGGAGGGCACAGAGACACAGCTAGTAGAGCCACTGTTCCTCGGTGACAGAGACCCCGTTTCAGTTCCGTGTGGAGTTTACCTGCTCTGTTTGCTCTGGATGCTCTGGTTTCCTCCCACATCCCACAGATTTACAAGTGGCTAAACTGCCTTGGACATCTCAGTCGAAGAATCCATGGCAAATTGATTGGAATTTGTGGAGAATGAGGTCAATGTAACATTAGTGTAAATGAGAACGTGGGGTGTAATGCCCTTGAAAGTGAGTCTGTAGGTTGTGAAACAGATCAGAGTTGAGTTAAGTGAAACACTCACAAGATCACAAGACAAAGTAGCAGACGTAGGTCATTCGCCCCATTGAGTCTGCTCCACCACTCCACCTTGAGCTAAACTATTCTCCCAGCTAGTTCCAATTTCCAGCTTTTTCCACATATCCCTTGATACTCTGACTAATTAGATACCTATCAATCTCCTCCTTAAACACCATCAATGATCAGGCCTCCACAGCCTCATGTGGCAACAAATTCCATAAATCCATGACCCTCTGGCTAAAAAAAATTTTCCTCATCTCTGTTTTAAATGGGTACCCTCTAATTCTAAGACTGTGGCCTCTTGTCCTGGATTCACCCACGAGGGAAACAGCCTTTCCACATCTACTCTGTCCAACCCTTTCAACAAATGTTTCTATTAAATCCCCTCTCATTCTTCTATACTCTAATGAATACAGTCCAAGAGGCGACAAACGCTCCTCATATGTTAGCCCCTGCATTCCAGGAATCATCCTCGTAAAACTTCTTTGAACTCTCTCCAACATCAGTACTTCCCTTCTAAGATAGGGGGCCCAAAACTGCAAAGAGTATTCCAAATAAGGTCTCACCAGTGCCCCATAGAGCCTCATCAACACCTCCTTACTCTTATACACTATTCTTCTTGGAACGGATGCCAACATAGCATTCGCTTTCCTTACTGCCGATCCAACCTGGTGGTTAACCTTTAGGGTATCCTGCACGAGGACCCCCAAGTCCCTTTGCACTTCTGATTTTTGAATTTTCTTCCCATCTAAATAATAATTTGCCCAATTATTTCTTCTTCCAAAATGCAAAACTGGTACAGTTCTCAACATAGTATCTCATCTGCCATTTCTTTGCCCACTCTCCTAAACTGACCAAGTCTCTCTGTAACCTTTCCATTTCTTCAACATTTCCTGCTGCTTCACCTATCTTGGTGTCATCTGCAGACTTAGCCACAAAACCATTTAATCCATAATCTAAATCATTGATATACATTATAAAAAGAAGCGGCCCCAACACTGACCCTTGTGGAACACCACTAGTAACCGGCAACCAATCAGAATAGGATCCCTTTATTCCCACTCTTTGCTCTCTGCCTATGAGCCAATGCTCCACCTACTCCAACATCTTTCTTATAATTTTATGGGCTCTCATCTTATTAAGCAGCCTCTTATGTGGCACTTTATCGAAGGCCTTTTGAAAATCCAAATACACAACATCCACAGCTTCTCCCTTGTCAATCTTATTTGAGATTACCTCAAAAAATTCCAATAGGTTGGTGAGGCAGGATCTTCCCTTCATGAAACCTTGCTGTTTTGGGCCTATCTTGTCATGCACCTCAAGGTATTTCATAACTTCGTCCTTGAGGATCAACTCCAATAACTTTCTAACTACCAATGTCAGACTAATAGGTCTATAGTTTTCTTTTTGCTGCCTCCCTCCTTTCTTAAACAGTGGAACTACATTTGCGACCTTCCAGTCCTCCAGAACCATACCAGAGTCTACTGATTCCTGGAAGATCATTTCCAATGGCTCCACAATCTCCAAAGCCACCTCCTTCAGAACCCATTATTAACATTGGTTCAAGTGCCTATAGGATAATAACTTTTCCTGAGTGCTATGTGACCTAAGGCTCCAAGTAGTGAGAAGAGTGCATGGCTTGGATGGAGGGAATCCTTGATGATGGATGCTGATTTCTTGAGACAGCACTCCATGTAAATGTGCTCACTGCTGGGGAGGGCTTTGTCTGTGATGGACTGAGCTGCATCCGTCACTTTCTGTAGGCTTTTCCATTCCTGGGCATTGATGTTTACAAACCAGGCTGTAATGCAACTGGTCAGAATACTCTCCACTGTACATCTATAGAAATTTGTCAGAGTTTAAGATGACATGCCAATCTAAGCAAACCTCTAGAGGTGCTGGCGTGTCTTCTTTGTCATGCCACTTACGTGCTGGTCCCAAGACAGATCCTCTGGTGTAGAAATGTCCGAGGATTCTCTTTATCTCCAATCCCCTAATGGGGGCTGACTCATGGATCTCCTTTTTCCTCCTCCTGTATAGTTTTTTTTTCAAAAATTCTATAGTATTGCTTTATTTTTCTTTAACTGTCTGCAAGAAAGTAAATCACAAGGCAGTATATTTTGGTATATACATACATTGATAATAAACTTGCCTTGACATTGAATATTTCAATGTGCATGTGACAAGTAAAGATAATTTAATCTAAAATTCTGCCCCGTAGAATATCACTGAACAAATTGTTTTTTCTTCTCATCATTACTGAGATTAATTGCTTCTCCTTGAAAACTTAAACTGATTTAAATTCAATAGATGAAGTGACTGGATTTGAGATCAAGTCCTTAGACAGTTAGAACAAGCCCAAGATTACCAGTCCAGTTATGAATTAACTAACTCAATGTACATGTGACAACAAAAGTAAATTTTCCTTTCTGCTCTATCAGAAATGCACACAGGAAACAAAATAGTAGATGATACCTCATTTCCATCAGGAGAGAAATATCTTCAATGCCACAGATCTGCTCCCTCCTTAGCCCTTTTGTGCACATTCATCTCTAGAGTGACGCACAATAAAAATTTGTGCATTCCAATTACACACTGAAACCCACATCCCTGATTGCAGTTCTGCTAACTTTGAACATCCTTCTAGAGGCTTCACCTCATGACTTCACACCTCCAATCAGGGGCTGTTGACCCATCTCACCCTTATACGCTCCCTTGCCTAATTGGGCTCTGCTTAGTGGTTATTTTCCCCAAAACTTAATACCCGTAAACCCAATCTGCCCGTTAATTTTCTCTTTAATGCTTCTATGATTGTTATTGAATCATGATCTGAACTGGTTTTAAAAGATAAACATTAGGTTTATTTGTTACATCAAGTTCAGGTTTAGTGACATTGAACCCTGCACATGTATGCTGTCAAATGCTTTGCTGCTGCCT
Organism: Hypanus sabinus; assembly: GCF_030144855.1. Classification (NCBI taxonomy): domain Eukaryota; kingdom Metazoa; phylum Chordata; class Chondrichthyes; order Myliobatiformes; family Dasyatidae; genus Hypanus; species Hypanus sabinus. Next base: position 182,546,789 of record NC_082709.1, on the reverse strand, counting down.
CTGCATGGGAGGGGCATGTAGGGGAGAGAGCTTTGGGGTTCTAATGTTTTTTGCTGTCATTCATTCTTTGGGGCTTCTGTTTTTGTGGATGTCTGCAACGAACAAGAATTTCAAGTTGTATATTGTATACATGTCTCTGATTAAGTGAAACTATTGAACTATTGAAATAAAACAATGTTTGTCAGGACCAAGTGTGCAACACAGTACATATAGCTCTCACATAAAAACACATAACTCTTGGTTCGGCAAGCAGCTTAATTTAGGGGAGGCCAGCACTCGGCTCGGCCAAACTTAAGAACTCTTGTTTGGTGTATGCTGTGCGATGTGTCCCCTGTTATAAATCAGTATCACGAAATAACAAACAGTACACAGTATGCAATTAAACAATTGAGCTTTATAATTCTTAATTTGACTATATGGTTAATAAAGGAACAAAAAAAAGATAAAAAGCCTATTCTCATGAAACAGTCTAATATGCAATGTTGGAACTCACTGATAAGGCCATTCGTCCACCATCAACTTTCTCCGAGCGTCGCTGACCTTTGGACCTTCGCTCCAAGTCCACTCCGTATGGCAGTCTACCAACTCTCTCCATTCCCATCTTCTCTCCTTATCTCTTCCCAGCAAAAGACTGCAAAATCCCTGCTCCCAGACCCACAAGAAAGAACAACATGCCTCTCATTGGATAGCACACATTCCAAAGCCCCATTATCTCCAGTCATAACCCAAACATTGCTGCTACAGGGAAACCATTACATTAGCAGTGAAAGCTTTATGTTACACACATAAAGTAATATTACTGTAAATAAATTAACACATATTAAACTATATTGCATAAGATTGACCTTTAGCATAAGGTGTATTTATGGCACAAATGAACAATATAACTCTACTTGTTCTTCATGTGTGATGAGACCTGGGCAGTGGCAGGGACTTCAGAAGTCTATTTCAAAATGTACATTGAAACATACAGTGCAATGTACTATTTATGGCAATGAGCAACACAGTCCAAGGGCTGTGCTGGGTTCAGCTTGCAAGTGACGCCAGGCTTCTTGCACCAACATAGTATGCTCACGATCTACTATGCCTAACCCTGTCTTTGGAGGTAGGAGGAAACTGAGCACACAGTCACAGGGGGAAGTACAATTTCTTCACAGAACAGAATTTAACCCTAATCACTGGTGCTGTAATGTTGTTGCACTAACTACGACACTACCGTACTACTCTTAGATTGCTTTTAGGTAATTGGGAGTATTTGCTTGGAACTCAAATGAATGGAATGAAAGCTTGCATGATTCTTATCTTGACCAGTTTCAGAAAATGCCTCCACGGAGCCAGAAGTCAAAGTTGGTGCGCCCAGTAATTCAGGGGATGGCCAGAAAGTGATTGTGACAGAGTCATCAGGTAACTTATTCCATCTTTAATAAAGATCAGCACACAAAATGGCGTAATAACTCAGCAGGTCAGACAGGTGCTGTTGAAGGGTTTTGGCCTGAAACTTTAACTGTTTATTCCTTTCCATAGATCAGAATCGGAATCAGGTTTATTATCACCGGCATGTGACGTGAAATTTATTAACTTAGTAGCAGCAGTTCAATGCAATACGTAATCTAGCAGAGAGAGTGAAAAAATGATAATAAATAAAATGAAGCATAGTAATAAACAAGTAAATTAATTATGTATATTGAATAGATTTAAAAGAATGTGCAAAAACAGAAATACTGTATATTAAAAAAAGTGAGATAGTGTCCAAGGGTTCAATGTCCATTTAGGAATCGGATGACAGAGAGGAAGAAGCTGTTCCTGAATCGCCGAGTGTGTGCCTTCAGGCTTCTGTACCTCCTACCTGATGGTAACAGTGAGAAAAGGGCATGCCCTGAGTGCTGGAGGTCCTTAATAATGGACGCTGCCTGACTTACTGTGTTCCTTTAGCATTGTGTGTGTGTTACTCTGCATTTCTAGCATCTGCAGAATCTCGTGCACTTTATGAAAATACTTCTTTCTTCCCTCCCTGCGATTGAAGCTTGGTATCGAATAATCTAACAACTTCTTCAAGCTCAGACATTTTCGCAGTAAGTTTATTTTCCAGACTTGCAAGTTTAGTATCCAGTTTAGTATCCAGAAGATTGGAGATTGCATCAAGAGATATAGGGTCTTTAGACGATTTCTTAGATACAGACATTTTAAGTTTGAAAAAATTAAATCAAGTATTATTTTAAAAAAGAAATAAATCATAAATATCAACCCATGTAATTAAGTACGAAAAGATTTGATTAAAGGGTGATTATAGCTTAAAAAATGAAGAGTGCCTAAAAGGCAGATGTCTACGTCGCCATCTTGAAACTCCTCCCCCTCTTCCCTCCCTTAAGATTAGCTTTTGATGTGACTACATTTCTATAGCACCATTGCATGATGTCATAATGCCTCTCAGCCAATTGTCTTTCTTGAAGCATGGATGCTACTGTAATGTTGAAATAAGGCAAATAATTGACACTCATTAAGCAATAACCAATTACTTCTGTGCTACTGAGAAGTCATTATTAGTCAATCACCATGGAGAATGCTCCTCCGAATTAAGTTGACCAAAGTGAACATCTGAGACCTTTTACCTTACTCATGAGAAACCATCACTGACAAGACTCCTAAGTTCCTAATGCGAATCATGTTTATTAGCATTGACTTAGAGACATAGAGTCATAGGAAAGCACAGCACAGAAACAGTCCTTTCAGCCCATCTAATCTATGCCAAACAATTTAAAATGATTAGGCTAGGGTTAAATCGGGAGATTGCTGGGTGGTGCGACTGAAAGGATGAAAAGGGCCTGTACCACACTATATCTCAATAAAATTTAAAAAAAATCCTCAGTGCAGACTCTCTGGAGTAGAGCTTAAATCTCCTCATTCAGAAGTGAGAACACCAGCAAAGAAGATGGCATATTGGAGAATTAGTACAAAATTCATCAGAATTTGTCATTTTACCTTGACCTGACTCCTAACTCCCCTCTCTGTCCTCAGAAACCAAAACTTAAAAAAATAACTAAATCTGACCCATGATCTTATTGGAGTCTGCAGCTCAGTATCATCTTGACCAGAGTGCAGCTCCAATATTTTCTGTTTTTATTTCAAGACGAGCCCCAGACTAGCTGTTCTCTACAGGTAAGCAATTTCTCTCCAAGCTCAGCAGGTGAAACCAGATTTCAAGTGATTTTGATGATGATTTTCGTACATTCTCTCAGCCGTGGCCATCAATGGAGATTGGCAGGGAGTGAGAAGTTGGGTCAGTTCCACTGCGGTGGTCCAAGGGAAGTTATTGACCTTGTGCTCTTGTGTTGTTTTCCAGGGATAATGCCCAATGTGGTGTACGTCATCATTCCCACAATCCCCCTGCTGCTGTTGCTGGTCGTTGCCATGGCAACTTGCTGCATCCAGATGCTGAGCAGAAGGTACATAAGGTATGTTGAATTCAGAAACAGAAACGAAAAAGGTAACAGGCAGACAAGTTGTCAGGACGCAGTGGGCTACATTTAAGATTTTTAAAAGGAAAGGCTGCAGAGATGATGGCTGTAAGTTTTGTCCAAAGTTACTAGACTCCTGGAACGGTATCTTAAAGTCATAAGACAAAAAGCAGTCCATGGTGGAAGATACTGAAAATATCCAAAAGAAAACATATAAAATAGCTTCAATTAGTACAGTAGAAAATGTGATAATCTCTATCATGAGAGCTAAGGTAATGGAAAAGCTACTGTGATTAATGTGTCGGGATAGGACTGGGAATTTGTATTGAAATGGATGCTGTAGATTAGGAGACCGCTTCCTTGAGTACCTATGCTCCATCTGCCAGAAAAAAGCAGGATTTCCTAGTAACCACACATTTTAATTCAACTTCCCAAACCCATTCCAACATGACAGTCCATGGCCTCCTCTACTGCTTCATCGAGGCCACCCTCAGGTTGGAGGAGAAACACCTTATATTCCATTTGGGTAGCCTCAAACCTGATGGCATGAACATTGATTTCTCAAACTTCAGTAACTGCCACTTCACCATTCTCCATTCCTGTTTTCCTTTCTCACCTTATCTCCTTGCCTCCCTATCACCTCCCTCCAGTACTCCTCCTCCTTCCCTTTCTTCCATGCTCTTCTATCCATCCTTTCAGATTCCGTCTTCTCCAGTCCTTTATCTCTTTCACCAATCAACTTCCTAGCTCTTTTCTTCACCCTCTCCCCTTCTAGTTTCACTTATCAACTACCACCTTGTACTTCTTCCTCCCCTCTCCCACCTTCTTCCTTTGACCTCTCATCTTTTTTTTCAGTCCTGATGAAGGATCTTGGCCCAAATCATCAACTGTTTATTCCTTTCCATTGATATTGCCTGACCTGCTGCGTTCCTTCAGCATTTTGTGTAGCTAGTTGTCAGAAGGTGGCATGACCGAGATGGTGGGGATCTTTGTTGCTGGAAGTTACTTTCTTGAGATAGCAGCACCTGTAGATACTGCCAATGCTTGGGCAGAGTCAACTCATCTCTGCAGCTTCTTGTATTCTTATACATTTGAATTGAAATATCAGACAAGGATACAACCAGTCGGGACAGAGTAGACCAGGGGTTCCCAACCTTTTTAATGCCACGGATCAAATACCATTATGCAGGGAGTCCGTGGATCCCAGGTAAGAATGACTTGTGCAATCTGACTAATGAAGGCTTTGCTGTTTCTCATTGTTTCCAGTAAAGACCGATCAAAGACCAGCCCCAATGAGTCAACATTCTGGATATCTCCAGCTCCAAAGAAGGATGATCAGGCTGATGTGTAGACTCACACAGGCTGGACTCAGCCATTGGATGGAGGCAAGGAGTGACCATCATACCATTCAGCCAATCCCAATCCATCCGACAAGCTCCCAGAGAACATCAAGCCAAGCTTGTCCTGGGGAATAAGGAACAATCACCCTGCCTTCAAAGAAAATGGACAGAACCATCTCCTTCCTTCCTACTGATGTTCCTTTTGGTTTCAAATTTAGGAATATATTGAGGAAACAATGGAAGAGATATAGTCGTTGACCCACACCACTGGAAGTGGGCAGGGAGCACTGATAACTCACAGATTTTGTATGCATATTGCACTGACTAAGGAAACTGGGGGCAGACCTAAGTTCAAGACTGATAGTTTTGGCAGAGCACACACCCTGAGAAGTTTGTATGAAGGGCGGTTGTGGGGATGGGAGAAGAAATGTGTTCTAAAGGCATGGCTGTGGATGGCTTTCAGAAGAGCTCGTATGTACACCTTAGGAGTATTTCCATATCCAGCCCCTAATGACCATCTTGTTAATGACCTACACCACAAGAAACAACAGTGACATCTAGAAAGATATGAGCAGAGGTCTGAATGCCTACACTATGAGGAAAAATTGTCCTCATAGGATGTGTTGGAACAGGCCATTCAACCCTTGAAACTTGTTCCACCATTCAATAAGATTATGGTTGATCGGTGACCTTACTTCATATACCCATCTTCTCCCAAATATTTTAATTAATGAGATTTATAAATCTGAGATTTAATAGTGATCATAATTGTGATCTGGGGAAGACAGTTTCAAACCTCCAACATCTTTGATGTGCATAGCTGTTTCCAAGTCCCACTTCAGAAAGGATTAGCTGGAATTTGTAGACTCCGCCTTCTAGGGGCAGTAGGTTCCATAGTGGTTAGCACAGTGCTTTACAGTACCTGCAACCCAGGTTCAATTCCCATCGTTACCTCTAAAGAGTTCATATGTTCTCTCTGTGACAGGTGGCTTTCCTCACAGTGCTCCAGTTTCCTCCCACAGTCCAAAGACACACCGGTTGGTAGATTCATTAGTCATTGTAAAATTGTTCCGTGATTAGGCTAGGGTTAAATTGGGGGATTGCTGGGCAGTGTGGTTTCAAGGGCCAGAAGGGGCCTATTCCATGCTATGTCTCAATTAAAAAATTAAAATAGTTCCAGACTCCCCTAAACAATTGAAATAATGTCTGCCCATAAACCCCATCAGTTCCTCTCACCAAATTGAAAACTTTAATTCTATTATCCTCAATTTATAAATTTAATTTGATAAAATTGTTTTATTATTGTTACATGTACATTAAAACACTTGGCTTGACAAACTGTTCATACAAATCAATTCATGAAGAGTGCATTGAAGAAATGCAAGAGATAACAGTAACAGATAGCAGAATAAAGTGTTACAGAAAGTGTAGTGTGTGTAGATAATAAGGTGCAAGGCCATAACAAGGCAGACAGTGAGGTCAAGAGTCCTCTTTGTTGTACTAGGGGACTGTTCAATAGTCTTATAACAATAGGATAGAAGCTGTCCTTCAGCCTGGTGGTGCGAGCTTTCAGGGCTTTGTATCTTGCCTGATGTGAGGATGAAGAAGAGAGAATGACTGAGATGGATGGGGTTTTTGATTATGCTGGTTGCTTTACCAAAGCATGGACATCTACAGCCAAAGATACTACAGCACAGAAACAAGCCCTTCAGCCCATCTAGTCTGTGCCAAACTGTTATTCTGCCTAGTCCTGTTGACCTACACCTGGATCACAGTCTTCCATACACCTCCCATCCATGTACTTATCCAAACTTCTTTTAAATGTTGAGATTGAACCCACATTCACCTCCTAAGATGAACTTGTTGCAGATTTTACCACACCTCCTAAGGGATGCAATACCTCAATCTTCCCAGACCTGATGAAGGGTGTTGGCTTGGAACATTGACTATTCATTTATTTCCATAGATGCTGACTGGCCTGCTGAGGTTCTCTTGCATTTTTTCTCCTGCATTTTGTGTGTGTTGCTCTGGATTTCCACAATCAGCAGAATCCCCTGGGTTTTCAATTTTCCTTGGCTAGGCTGCTTTAATTTTACTCTATTTGTCATTCCTTGGTTGTTACAGATTTCCCCTCATGGTAATTGAAAAAAAAAGGGACAAAAATAAAATGAGGTTTTTGCTTTGTCAGTCTCCTTGGGAGGAGCAGTGGACAAGATGATGTGGGCTGTGGTTAAGGGCTTGACAGCTCTCTGGAAGTTTTTAACCAATTACTCACCTAATCCTACTCAGTGATCTGATCCCAGGCATAGACAGCTCTGTTGCAGTCTCAGGCAAAGCTGTAGCGATCAATCATCTAAATTAGTTAAGTAGCCTTCTTGCAATCCCTTGGGACTGAGCATGACTTCACTGATCAGTAATTGGTCCTGAGGTTTCTGTGTACCTTGAGATAGAACAAGGTAGCGATGGGGCGGCATAGTATACCAGTTAGTGTAATGCTATTATGGTTCAATTCCCGCTGCTGTCTGTTCTTTTCATGATAACGTGGGTTTCCTTTGGATGGTCCAGGTTCCTCCCACATTCCAAAGTCGAACGGGTTAGTAGGTTATTTGGTCATAGAGTGTAATTGGATGTAATCTCATTGGGATGGAAGGGACTATTACTGTGCTGTATCTCTAAAACATTAAATTTAAAAGAGATGGTAATGAGAGAATTTTAAACAAAATTCTCTGAAGGATATTAAAGGTATAAGGAGTGTTATGAAAAGCTTAAGGGTGGTATTGGGTTTTTTGGGATTGGGAATTATTTTAGGAAAACTGGAGGAAGAGAAGAATTAGGGCAATGATATGGAGATTTGAGGTGGTGAGACTGGAGATGATTATGGAGATAGGGAAGGGGAGCAAGGACAAGCAGTGAGGTAATTATGAAATGAATAGTTTTAACTGTGAGGTCTTGGTGGTTTTGGAAGCAGAATTGGCATTGAGTGCAGCATAGTGGTAGTGTGGGGTGGAGGAGGACAGAGAAACATTGAAACAGGTAGGTGTTGAAGACGGTGTCATGAGCAAATAGAGTGAGGCTGACGTAGAAGTGAGCATGTCTACACATGGAGAGAACTGGGCCCTGGGATGAACTGAGGTGGAGAAGTTGTGGACATTCTGAAAAGAGTCTTGCCCCAAAACCTCGACTATCTATTCATATGCATAGATGGTGCCTGACCTGTTCAGTGCTCTCCAGCATTTTGTGTGTGTTGCTTTGGATTTCCAGCAACTGTAGACTTCCTTATGTTTACAGTCTGAGTAGTGGCCTTGGATTGGAAAAGAATTCTTGGGAAGGGTGTGGACCACCCACCATTGACACTGGTCTTCTTGATTTAATTGGGGTTCATAGGTTGAATGAGTCATTTTCTTATCCAGCAGCAGTAGATGGACCATCCAGGTCTTATCAGTGCACATCTGAGAGGTGGCCTCATGGAAAAGCATGGGAGGGAGAAAGGTTCTTCCAGGAATATAGATGGAGATAGTCTGACCAGTAATCAGAGTAAGAATGGAGCCAAGCAATAGTTACAGAAATGTGTTAGAGGACCACAAAATGTTGAGGTAGTAGTTACATCCTGTAGAATCAATAAAGAATTCTATAACCTGCTCACACCTTTCCATTCTGCTTATTTTCTTTTCCTTATGTTTCTATCTATGACCTACCTGTCTCTATCTCAACCTTCTTGTCTCACCTTTTTCCTTCATCTCTTTATAGAATATAGAACATAGAAAATTTACAGTACATTACATACCTTTTGGCCCACAATGTTGTGACAACCATGTAACCTATTCTAGAAGCTGCTTAGAATTTCCCTACCGCGTAGTTTTTTCTAAGTTCCGTGTACCTATCTAAGAGGCTCTTAAAAGACTCTATTGTATTCACCTCTACTACCTTTGCTGGCAGTGCATTCCATGCACCCAGCACTCTGTGTGAAAAAACTTACCTCTGAAATCCCCCTTTTTATATCGACTATCTTCTCTTAGTCTTGATTCAGGGACTCGGCCTGAGCCTTGACCAACCTCCATGGATAGAACATAGATCAGAACAGCTCTTGAACTAGCCCTATGACCCACAATATTGTATCAAGCTAATTAAGCTAATGATACTTTATTCCCTCTTCCTACTCATTGTCCTTTTCCCTCTATTCTCTGTATATTCATGTGCTGATCATATCTGTCCCCATCAAACCATTGATTTCTACCAGCAGTTTATTATTTTGTTTTCTATGTGTTGCATTACAAAGGAATTTGCAAGGACATAGCTTCTAAATTAATTGGACGCTGATGTCACTCAGTGTCCACACCATTTTATTAGGTACATCTGTACACCAGTTCCTTAATGCTAATATCTACTCAGTCAAACATGTGGCTGTAATTTGATGCATAAAAGCATGCAGATGTGGTCAAGAGGTTAGTTGTTGTTAGACCAAACATCAGAATGACTGTGGAATGATTGTTGGCACCAGATAGGGTGGTTTGAGTATCTTAGAAATTGCTGATCTCCTGGGATCTTCATGAGCAACAATTGTTAGAGTGTACAGAGAATGGTGTGTAAAACAAAAAAAAAAATCCAGTGAGCTGCAGTTCTGTGGGTGAAAATCCCGTGTTAATGAGAGAGGTCAGAGGAGAATGGCCCTACTGGTTTGAGCTGATAGCAAAGTGACAGTACTCAAATAACCACACGTTACAACAGTTGTACACAGAAGAGCATCTTTTAAGGCACAACCTTGAAGTGAATGAGCCACAGTAGCAGAAGACCATGAACATACACTGAGTGGCCACTTTCTTAGATATAGGAGATAACTAATGGACTGGTCACTGAGTTTATAACTTATCAATTCAGCATGAAACAGTTTGAAAAGAAAGAAATACCCTTTGAATTAATTACTATTTGTCCAACTGTGCTAAGGCCCACTTCCACCATTTAGCACATTCCTGTAAAATTCCTATTGCTGCTGTTATGATGTGTTTTAAATAACAGCTTCAAGTTAGTAGTTCGAAGGGGTAGTGCAATTACATTCACCAATGAAGATTAAAATGCGTCAGCATTCAGGCAAGCTCTGAACTTTCTCCACAGTATTCAGAGGTGAGCTAAAATAAGGAACTCCTGTATCCAGTCAATGAATTCTGTGACTCGGGCATAGACCCCTGGACTCTGGGGCAGCCCACATCCGTGCCCAAATGACGTCACTCCAGCCAGAAACCACTGATTGTCTTGTTTACAGATGAGGGGTCCTCCAGAATCTCCCTAAATGGAAAAGACTTGTATTTATATAGAGCCTTGCCAAGTCTCTCAGCCTGAACCTCAACTGCTTTGCCTACAGCAAGTTAGTTTTGATATGTCACTATTGTTATACTGACAAACAGTAAATTTATTAATTGATAAGAACAGTGATGGTTGACCTGTTTTGTAAATGATGGGACGTTGCCCCCAATAAAAGGAATTTCTTGCATTACTATGCTGTTTTCACGTAACTTTGTATGCTTTTCCACAGTCACAGAACAGAGAGGTACAGCACAGGAATAGGCCCTTCAGCCCACAATGTTGTGCCAAAATAAATTACTAATCAAATGGCCAACTAAACTAATCTCTTCATATCTTTTCATTTTCCTCACATTGATGAGTCTATCTAAACATCTCTTAAAAGTCATTAATGTATCTGGCTGTACCGCACATCCCAGACTCCCACCACTCTCTGTGACCCTCACATCTCCTTTGAAATTATCCCCCTCTCACCTTAAGTGCATGCCTTCTGGTTTAGACATGTCAAAACCTGGGAAAAAGATACTCCCTATCTACTCCCTCTGATAATCTCATAAACCTCTATCAGATTTCCCCTTAGCCTCCGCTGCTCCAGAGAAAACAACCCACGTTTGTCCCACTTCTCATTATAACACGTGCCCTCTAATCCAAGCAACATCCTGGTAAACCTCTTCTGCACCTGCTTCAAAGCCTCGACATCCTTCCTACAGTGGAATGGCCTGAACTGAATGCAATACACCTAGAGTTCTCTAATTGCCTCAGAGCTGGCCAGCACAGAAACAGGCCAATCAGTTCAGCAGGCCCAGTCTAACCATCTCACTTATCTACACTTGTCCCATGTATCTGCATTTGGTCACAGAGTCCCCACACTAATCACGCTTGCCTATATTAGGACCATATCTTTTTAAAGCCTTGCAAATTAAGTGTCTGCCTAAATGCCTCTTAAGCATAGCCAAGTCCGCACCTTCACTCCATCCGTCACAACTGGCAGGATTTCCTGGTGGCCACCCATTCTAATTTTCTTCCCATTCCCTCTCCAACATGTTGGTATATGGCCTCCTCTGCTGCTATGATAAGGCCACTGACAGGTAGGACAAGCAACACCTCATATTTCATTTGTGTAGCCTCCAACCTGATGGCATGAACATTGGTTTTTCTAATTTCCAGTAACTTCTCCCCCCTCTTCTTTTTGTATTTTTTCATTCCCCTTCTGGCTCCCCTCTTCCCCCTTATCTTCTCTTCACCTGCCTATCACCCTCCTCCAGTGCCCTTTCTCTTTTCCTTTCTCCCATGGTCCAGTCTCCTCTCTTTTAACATTCCTTCTTCTTCAGCCCTTTACCTTTTCCACCTATCACTTCCCAGCTTTTCACTTCATCCCCCTCCCCCAGCCTCCTACCTTCCCCCTTACCTGGCTTCACCTGTCATCTGCCAGCTTGTACTCCTTCCCTCTCCTCAACCTTCTTATCCTGGCTTCTTCCTCCTTTCTTTCCAGCTCAAATGAAGGGTCCTGGCCTGAAATGTCAACATTTTATCCCTTATGTCTGAGACACACCCACCAAGGACGCCAAATTTGTTGCTGCAGAAGCAAATTATTGTGACTGTGTTGAGTTGGGGGAGCTGCGAAATGGGATTTGAAAGTAAAAGTCACAACTGATGAAGGGTCTCAGATGACTGTTTATTCCTTTCCATAGATGCTGCCTGATCTGCTGAGTTCTTCCACCATTTTGTGTGCGTTCCTCTGGATTTCCAACATCTGCAGAATCTCTCATGTTTGGGACTTGAAAACACATTCCTTTGGCATTCAGATTTGGAATCCTTTTAAAATCTCCACATAGTAGACTATTGTGTACATAGTATTGTGTGCAACATAGTAGGTCATGATTATGGACACACTTTGCAGAGATTATCTGGGGTGGTAATTTTCCAGTGTTAAGGCCATACAACAAAGGAGCAGAATAAGGCCATTTGACCCATTGTGTCTGTTCTGTCAATTGATCATGACTGATTTATTTCCTTCTCTTTCTCATTCGCTTGCCTTCTTCCTGTAATGTTTGACACCCTAATGAATCAAGATCCAATCAGTCTCCACTTTAAATATGCCCAATGATGTTGCCTCCACAACTGTCTGTGGTAATAAATTCCACAGATTCGCCACCTTTTACCTAAAGGAATTTCTTCTCGTCTCTGTTCTAAAGGGACATCTTTGCATTCTGAAACTGTGCTCTCTGGTCCTAGACTCGCCCACTACTAGAAACATACTCTCTACATCTACTCTATCTAGGCCTTTTCAATATTTGATAGGTTTCAATGTGATTTCTCCCCTTTCTTCAGAAACTCAGAGAATGTCTCTCAAGGAATGAGTACAGAAAAAGAGTTGGGGCCTGCATTGATCAGCCAATCTAATTAATCCCATCTGCTTGCACATGGTCCATATTCCCTCAGTTTCTTACTTACTCCTTGCCTACACCTGCTCCTTTCCTCTTGGGTCTACTTTCTCACCAGCGGCTGATGTTGAGCACATTTACCTGGCACGTGTCTGTACCTCCTTCAGAATAACCAGCACACATCATGTTTGGTGTAATGTTATACTGCGGCAAATTTTCCTGGCACTTTTCATTGGCTACGAGAGGAATCTTCGCCTGCTGAAGGATAGGTGCAGATGGACCTGATGGAAAGAGCAATTAAATACATATGGTTAAGAAAGGAAAGAAATTCAAGCATGCGCAGAATCATGAAATGATCAAGAATAGGCCATATTGGTCTTTAAGTGTTTCTAGCCATTTATCTGTTTAACCACGCTCTCCTGTATGGTATTTACATTGTAGCCATTGAGTGTATGTTCATGGTCTTCTGCTGTTGTAGCCCATCTATTTCAAGGTTCAATGTGTTGTGCATTCAGAGAGATTCTTCTGCACAGCACTATTGCAATGTGTGGTTATTTCTTCCTGTCAACTTGAACCAGTCTGCTCTGACTTCTTTCATTAACAAAACAATGTAGCGATGTGCTACACATAGCGCTGAAATAACGACACACAGTCGGTAGGCTGTTTCGAGACTAATTTTTTCAAATTTCGCGGCGCTGGCATTTAATCCCAAGCGCCCGCCCTCTCCGGGTGGAAATGACGTCAGAGGTGCATTACCAAAGTCTCTCCCCGCATGCTGGCTATTTGTGAGCTGGTTCGCCTGCGCAGAAAGTGGGTCGCCACAACAACCGCTGCTCACTGGATGTTCTGTTTCTCACACAATTCTCTGTAAAGTCTAGAGACTTTTGTGTGTGAAAAGCCCAGGAAATCTGCAGTTTTTGATATTCAAAACACCCTGTCTGGCGCCAGCAATCATTTCACTTAGTCCACATTAGTTTCCCATTGTGATGTATGGTCTTAACCTCTTGACCCTGACTGCATGCTTCTACATGATTAGTGAGCTAGATATTTGCATTCATGAGCTGTGGTACAGGTTAACCTAATAAAATGGCCAATGAGTGTATACACCAAAAGTCTTCTGCTAACACAAGTAACTGATCAATTTTTTTTTCTGGGGTCTGGTTTGAATGTTACTTTGGGATAGTCTGCAAATTCTATTTTCTCATCATCCTCTTCACAAGAGGTCTCTCAACGTTAGCTTAATTTTTGTTGCATATTGCCTGTCAACAACATTGTGAGTGAGAGCAATTGAAATTCAATGGGGTGAAGTTCAGGTTCAAATCCAGTTTATTGCCATTCAACCATGCACAGATATACCACCATATACCACCAAAAAAAAACAATAATCCTCTGGGACCAAGGTGCACAACACAGTACATATAACTCACATAACATATAAAGTTACATTACCATGAATAAATTAACAAATAATAAGATGCATACATGATACACATAAAAAGTACAATGCTTCTGGTGCCTCACACATGATGAATCCCGGTGGTGACAGGGAGATCAGTAGTCTCACAGCATGGGGGAAGGAGTTGTTTCCCATCCAATCAATTCCTGTTCTAATGCTACAGTACAGCCTATGCGATGGTAGGGGTCAAAGAGATTGTTGGGCAGATGGGAGGGATCATTGACAATGCTAAAGGCCCTGCATATACAGTGGTCCTGATACTATAAGTATCTTTGATGGGTGGAAGACAGACTCTGATGATCCTACCAGCTGTCCTTGTAATCCTTTGTAAGGACCTGCGGTCGGATGTCTTGCATACCAGACAGTGATACAGCTGGTCAGGATACTCAATGGTGCTCCTGTAAAAATTAGTTAGAATGGGAGGTAGTGTTGAGAGATTCGGTGGAATCGCCCATTATGCACACTCCCGTAAACTTGGTGCTCCTAACTCTCTCCACAGAGAAACCATGTATGTGCTGGGAGGAGTGGTCAGCCTGCCCCTTCCTGAAGTCCACAGTCATCTCTTTGGTCTTGTCCATGTTGCAACTCAAGTTGTGCTCACACCTTTCCAGCAGCCATTCCACCTCCTGTCTGCATGCTGTCTCAGCATCATCTTTAATGAGGCCATCCACTGTGGTGTCATCAGTGAACAATGTTTATTTACTTAGAGATGTAGCATGGAGTAGACCCTTTCAGCTCTTCGAACCACTAGCTCTAGCAACCTCTGACAAACCTGATTAAACCTCTCCTAATCATGGGACAATTTACAGCGATGAATTAACCTGCTCCGTACTTCCTTGGACCGTGAGAGGAAACCGGAGTACCTGGAGAAAGCCCATGACTTCCACGGGGAGGACAAAGAGACTCCATTACAGATTGCATCAAAATTGAACTCTGAAATATGGAATGACCGGAGCTGTAGCAGCGTGACTCAGCGGTGTTACATAAACAATATGCTTCTGAGGTCAGTATGTTCTGGGGTTCAACCAAACAGGAACGCCATGATGTTCTGATTAAGGGAACCTTGATTTCAGGGAGTGCTGTTAATACTGCCCACACACAATTTCTGGCCGGCAGTAAGCAAAAGATCGTACCTTGCCTAAAGTTATAAAGAAAGTATATTTACCAGTTTCAGATTTATCAAACAGTTAATGAGATAAAGAAAAGGAAAGGGCCCATTACAGTTAAATCAGTCCAATGTGCTCATAACATTGGATCTCAAACTGGAGAATTTGGGGGTGTATCCCTTACTCATGGACTGGAGCCCCAGTCAGTGTGAAAGTACCCACCACAAATCAAACTTCCGTCAAAGTCCGTCTCAAACAACCTTGCTCTCAGTCAGGAGTACTGGCCTTTCCTCCTTTGAGTCATTAATCTACACAAAACACTCCTTCCAAAAGCATTTTGCCCAATCTTCCCTTGTGTACTGCTCTGCAGCACCACCAAAAATGGCAAACCAGATGAATGTCCATCCCAAATCTCTCTCCACCCAGCTCTCTCTAGAAACTTCTCCCATCCCACCACACTGATTGGCTGGCACAACGTTCCTAACTTGAACAACATGGCTTCTTATTTTCAACTGAAACCAAAACATTCTACCAGCAGGACACACTGCTTTTTCAGAAAACTGTAAAGATGAAATATCTACAGCAGAGCTGCAAAAATCTTAAATGGGGCATTACAACGAGATACCGTCTTGTAATAAATATATGATACAATGACCAAGATACTTCACAGGGTAAATAAAATTATTTAACCACTTTAATAACTTCCTGGTATAGCGCTTGATCTTACTCTAGTACCAATCTTTTCTGATGCAAGGTCTTTACTGAAACGTTGGCAATGTTTGCTCGTGGGAGACAAGCTGGGTGGTATTCATCTGTGGCTGCGCTTGCATGAGATGAGGAACTGCTGCATACTTGCTCTTGCAGAAACCTGGCTCCAGGACAATATCCTTGCACCATCAATCCACATGCTATGCCACTCGCAGACTTGGGCTACATTATCATATCTTCTAATATTTTTGTAACTGTATGTTTTTCTGCACTCTAGGTGCTGTGAGTCATGTGTGACTGTTGGTACTGTGTTTTTCACCTTTACCCCAGAGGAACGCTGTTTCATTTGGCCATATTCATTAGTATGGCTGAGTGACAATTAAACTTGAACTTGACAATTCCTTTCCTCCCACAGGATCTGATGAGTTCCGCCAGCAGACTGATTGTTACACTTCATCAGAGATCTCTGCCTGATCTCTACGGCACAGCCCTCTCTTGCCTCGGCTTACTCAGTCTATGCACTTACCACCTTGTATCATTGCACCCCAGCCAGCGATGGAGCATATCTGCCCCGGGGGGAAATGTTGCTTCCTGTCTGGGAGGCAAGCGGGTTGGATGTACTCTGGAAAAAAAAAAGTCTTGTTAGCAATCATAGCCTCTGCTGTTGCGACTGAAGATTTCCAGGCTTGCAGTACCTACTGGAGTTAGGTTCCTCACCTGCTATCAAAGTTGGCCTTAAGTCTTGGACATCTTCCACTTTAACCCCAGTTAAAATATTAACTCTTTTACTTTCTCCACTGTTTCCAAGAGTTTCTTTTTTTAATATTTTTGTAAAGATTAACTTTATGTACATCAAAATATACAGTGACAGGTATCATTTTCTAAGAATGAAAGGTTTATTGTATGAGCTGTGACTGAAGGCTTTTGGCCTGTAATCACTGAAATTTAGAAGAATAAGGGGGAATCTCATTGAAACCTATCGAATGTTGAAAGGCCTAGATAGAGTGGATGTGAAGACAATGTTTCCTTTTTTATGAGAGTCTAGGACTAGAAGGAACAGCCTCAGAATAGAGAGATGTCTGTTTAGAACAGAGGTGACGAGGAATTTCTTTAGCCGGGGGTACTGCTCTATGGAATTTGTTACCACAAGCAGCTGTAGAGATCAGGTTAGGGTAGAGGTTAATAGCTTCTTGAATAGTCAGGGCATGAAAGGTTATGAGGAGAAGGCAGGGTAATGGGGTTGAGAAGGAAATGGGTCAGCCATGATGAAGTGGTGGAGCAGATTCAATGGGCTTAATTCTGCTCCTATGTCTCGTGGTCTTATGGTTTTATTTGCATTGACCACCAACTCAGTCGGATATACGCTGGGGCCAGACCGCAAGTGTTGCCTTGCTTCAGGTCTACAACTAAACAAGCCTAAACCATACGTCTTTGGAATGTGGGAGGAAACTGGAGCACCCAGAGGAAACCCCCACTCGGTCACGGGGAGAACATACAAACTCCTTACAGACAACAGAGGAGCTGAACCTGGACCACTGGTGCTGTAATCGCGTTATGCTAACCATTATGTTATCGTGTTGCCCATCCAAATAGCTCCCTCAGTCCCTGTCTGTAGCTCTTACAGAGGTCTGAATGCAGGAGTTTACCTGTGTAGTTTACGGGGGATTCCAAGTGCAACAAGACAATGTCACTGTCCTTAGTTCTTTTATTGTAATGAGGGTTTATCAGGATACGATCAATCAGTTGGACCCGGGTCTGGGGGTAGGTGAGATTCATTTGGTTGTGGAGACCCAACACTGCCTTCCACTGTGAGGGTATGAGATTCCTCCTGAAAAACAGTAAGAAACTTGGAGTCAGTTATCAATTCCAGTCAATATGGCGCCTGGCTGCAACGTCCGTTGATCTTGTGGCCATGGGAGGAAATGGTGCATATCAGAAGTCCTGGTTGTGTCACCACTGACACCAGGAAGACAATTTCTGAAGAGTACTGTGGTCCATGAGGACAGATGAGAGAGAAGGTCATTTAGCTCAATGGCTGGTTTAATTGTGACAACAGAGTGGAGCTATGACCTGGGGAGAGTCACATACCGATGGGGTGGTGATTAGTACACACCTTGGTTACAGTCACGGTGCAAATAACTGTTTAACCCGAGCTAAAATGCAACAATAAAAGAATTTAAACATCCCACCATAATCCCTTGAAAGCATTTAAAAGCAAAAACAATGCATAGTGCTGGCCACTAGGAATGCTGGGGCAGGAAGTCAACCATGCCAGAGTCCAATGATTTTGGAATGATCATTTCTAATGCTGCCACAATCTACAACTCTACCTCTTTCAGAACCCTAGGGTGCAGTTCATCTAGTCTAACTGATTTATGTACCTTTAGGTCTTTCAGCTTTTTGAACACCTTCTCCCTTGTAACAGTAACTGCACCCACTTCTCTTCCTTCACACACTACAACATCTGGCACACTGCTAGTGTCTTCCACAATGAAGACTGATTCAAAATACTCATTTAGTTCATCAGCCATCTCATTGTCCCGTTATTATTTCTCCTGCCTCATTTTCTAGCGGTCCTGTATCCACTCTCATCTGTCTTTTATATTTTACATGCTTGAAATACTTTTACTATCCACTTTGATATTATTTGCTCGCTTGCTTTCATATTTCATCTTTTCCCTACTAATGATTCTTTTAGTTGCTCTCTGTAGGTTTTTAAAAACTTCCCAATCTCCTATCTTCCCACTATTTTTTGCCTTGTTCTCTCTTTTGTTTTTATATTAGCTTTGTCTCCCCTTGTCAGCCACAATTCTACTACTTTGCCATTTGAGTATTTCTTCTCTTTTGGAATACATCTATCCTGGACCTTCCTCAGTTTTCCCAGAAACTCAAGCCATTGCTGCTCTGCTGTCATCCCTGCCAGCAGCTCCTTCCAATTTACTTTGACCAACTCCTCTCTCATACCACTGCAATTTCCCTTACTCCACTGAAATGCTGCTAAGTCAGAATTTACTTTCTCCCTATCAAATTTCAAGTTGAACTCAATCATATTGTGATCACTGGTTCCTACAGGTTCTTATACCTTAAGCACCTTAATCACCTCCAGTTTATTACATAACACCCAATCCAGTATAGCTGATCCCCTAGTAGGCTCAATGACAAACTGCTCTAAAAAGCCATCTCTTAGGCATTCAACAAGCTCACTCTCTTGAGATCCATTACCAGGCTGATTTTCCCAATCAATTTGCATGTTAAAATCTCCCATTACTATCATAACATTTTGTTTACGTGTGGCCAAGTGGTTAAGGCATTGGTTTAGTCATCCAAAGGTCACTAGTTCGAGCCTCAGCTAAGGCAATGTGTTGCGTCCCTGAGCAAGACATTTTCCCACACATTGTTCTGTAACAACAAGCTATATCGGCCCTTGCCCTTCCCTTGGACAACATTGGTGGCATGGAGAGGGGAGATCTGTAGCATGGGCAACTGCTGGTCTTCCATAGCACCCTGCTCAGGCCTGTGCCCTGGAAACTTTCCAAGGCGCAAATCCCAGCCACTGTTGGGAGGCCTGTATTTAACAGCCAATAGGGTACTTCTACAGTTTCTTAACTCAACCCACAATGATTCAACATTTACTGATCCTATGTCACATCTTTCTACTGAGTTGATGCCATTCTTTTTCAGTAGAGCCATGTCTCCCCCTCTGCCTACCTTCCTATCCCTCCGCTACAACGTGTAACCTTGGACGTTCTGCTCCCAACTACAACCATCCTTCAGTCACGGTTCAGTGATGGCCACAACATCATACCTGACGATTTGTAACACAGCAACAGGATCATCCACCTTATTTCTTATACCCTGCGCATTGAGATACAACACCTTGAGTGCTGTATGCGCTACTCTTTTATATTTTGTCATCCCTAATGTACTGATATTAACCCTGCTGGTTACGACTAAGTCCCATCGCCTGCCTGCCCTTCCTGACAGTCTGACTGCATGCTCTCTTTACTTTTTTACCATCTGTCCTGTCCTGAGTCCCATCACTCTGGTTCTCCCCGCCCCCGCCAAATTAATTTAAACCCTCCCCAACAGCTCTAACAAATCTGCCCACGAGAATATTGGTCCTCCTCAGGTTCAGGTGCAACCAATCACTTTTGGACAGGTCATCCCTCCCCCAGAAGAGATTTCAATGATCCAAGAATCTGAAGCCCTGCCCCCTGCACCAGCTTCTCTCAGCCACACACTTATCTGCTAAATCATCTGTTTGTACCCTCAATGGCGTGTGGCACAGGCAGCAATCCAGAAATTACTACCCTGGAGGTTCTGCTTCTCAGCTTTCTACCCAGCTCTCTAAAATCTCCTTTCAGGACCTCTTTGCTTTTCCTTCCTTTGCACCAATATGTACCAAGACATCTGGCTGCTCTCCCCCCCACCCCCCTCCAAAACATTATGGACATGATCTGAGACATTCCTGACCCTGGCACCTGGGAAGCAACATACCATCCAGATGTCCCATCTGTGTCCACAGAATCTCCTGTCTGTTCCCCTCACTGTTGAATCCCCTATCACTACCGTTCTCTTCTCTCTCTTTCCCTTCTGCATCACGGACCCATGCTCACTGCCTTTTTTCCAGCCTTCTGTTGGTTTTTAGCTTCCCAGTACTCTAGTTTCTCACTAGTTTTTGGTCTATTACATGCTCTTTGGCTTTTATCTTGGCTTTGACTTCTCTTGTTAGCCTTAGTTGTGTCATCTTTCCTTTAGAATACATCTTCCTCTTTGGGATGTATATATCCTGTGCCTTCAGAATTGCTTTCAGAAATTCCAGCCATTGCTACTTTGTTGTCATACCTTCCAATGTTCTTTTCCAGTCAATTCTGGCCAACTCCTCTCTTATGCCTGTGTAATTCCCTTTTCTCCACTGTAATATTGATGCATCTGACTTTAGCTTCTCCCTCTCAAATTTCAGGGAGAATTCGATCATATTATGATCACTTGCCCCGAAGAGATCTTTTACTTTAAACTCTCCAATCAATTCCCATTCATTGCACAACACCCGATCCAGAATATCAGATCCCCTAGTAATCTCAACCATGAGCTGCTCTAGGAATCTATCTCATAGGCACACTAGAAATGACCCCTTTTGGAAACCGCCATCAACCTGATTTTCTTAATCTACCTGCATATTTAATTCCCCCATGACTATTGTAACGTTGCCCTTTTGGCAGGCAGTTTCTATTCCCTGTTGTAATTTGTAGGCCACATCGGTACTACTGTTTAGGGGTCTGTATACAACTCCCATCAGGGTCTTTTTACCCTTCCAGTTCCTTAGCTCTATCCACAATGAATAATCACCTTCTATCCCTATGTCACCTCTTTCTAATGATTTAATTTCATTTTTTAGCAACAGAGCAACACTGCCCCCTCTGCCTATCTGTCTGTCCTTTTGATACACTGTGTATCCTTGGACATTAAGCTCCCAGGGATAATCTTCTTTCAGCCATGATTCAGTGATGCCGACAACATCATACATACCAATCTGTAACTGTGCTGTCAGTTCATGGACCTTACTCTGCATACTGTGCACATTCAAATATAACACCTTCAGCCCTGATTTAGTCTACCTTTTACATTGCAACTCATCCTATTGACTGCTCTGTCAACATCCTTTCCTCACTATACATTGGCTCACTTCAAACCATCTACTTCATCTTCAGCACTATTATCCACAGTTTCTATACTTCTTCCATTGGAATATGATGAGGATTGTACCAGGGTGACTGGGGCTCTGAGACAAAGGCTCTATCTATTGCATAGACCAGTGGATTATTCAGTCTGCACTCTGATTTTGCTTTTCTTTGTACTAGCTCAGTGTACTGATGGTAAGTCGGTAAATTGGTTTATTTTTTTCCGTGAAAGTCTTGTCTCACATATTGTCCGGACAGATCAATTCATTACACAGTGTGTTGAGAAGGTACAAGGTAAAACAGTAACAGAATGCAGAATAAAGTGTAATAGTTACAGAGAAAATTCAGTTTAGCTTGACAATAAGATACAAGATCTTAACGAGGTAGATTGTGAGACTGAAACCCTATCTCATCATACTAGGAGACCATTATATATTTTTATAACAGTGGGGTGGAAGCTTCCCTTTAACCTGGCTGTACGTGTTTTCTTGATTTTACATCTCCTGCCCAATGGAAGATGTCACAACTATGGACGCTGCTTCAGGGTCCAGGTGGCTGAGCAGACAAGCTGCGTGACAGATTTGACAGTTGCGCTCGTGAGTATGTAGGTTCTAGCTAATTACGGTTTCATTGTGCTAGTATTTAACTCCTTTACTTTTGAGACTTGACCAAAAGCACAGTGATGTTTATGCTTCCTGCCTACCTTCATTCTTGTTCGGAAAAGAAGTCGACCATTTTGACTGTTGATGTAAAGGAACGTTATTCATTTAGTATTTAGTTATTGCTTCCAGCCAGAGTGTTGGTGTTAGCTTTCAGTTTGAGGACTGTAGTTAATGGCCTAGTGTTTATTGTTTTTCTTTTCCTTTCAATTCTTCAACAGGCCTCATTAAAGTCAAAGAAATGTCAACCCGCTTCAGTGTCTCTCTGTCTCTCTGCACTTGGGTCTTATCCAAGTGCTTCGACAAGAGGGGGAATGTAGAGAGAAAATTATGATTTGATCTGCATGGATAGTACACCAAGGAGTTTTTCACTGTACCTCAGTACACGTGACAATAATAAACGATTCACTCTTTCATCCTTGTTCTTGCTTCGTGCGCTAGTGTTTCAGTTTCTGTATGAAGAATGGGTTTCTCTGCAATCCTTTCTCACTGATAACGTGCATCAGCCCTTTCAAGCACCTGCTTACAGAGTTGGCTGATTGATTACATCAACCGTGGTCAATCCAGGAAGGGATGCCTTACCCGTACATGCAGTGGGCTGCAGAAACAACCCACTGCCTGCTGATCAGAGTGGCTCCACACAAGTGTCTACCGACAAACTGGAGGGACACAATCCATGGCCAAGAGCCTTCTGTCGCGTTGTTACCACCGACGATCCTACCGGCATTAGCCAGTGGCACCAGCACCCTCCCACAAGCTGAAGGGGAAAAATTACAGAATCAGGGCACCAGCACTCTCTGTAACTGGAATCATTGTGTATTACAGCATAGAAGCATGAACTTCAGCCCAACCCAAAGATCATCGAACATAATGTACAGCATAGGTGCAGAATTTGGCTATTCGGTCCATTGTGAGGGCTGCACTATACAATCATGACTGATTTTTTTTTTAACTCCATTCTCCAGTTTTCTCTCTATAACCCTTAATCCCCCTTATCAATCAAGAAACAATTAATCTTTAACTTAAATACACTCAGTGACAAACCTCCACGGCAACAAATATATCAGATTCACAACCGTCTGCTTGAAGAATTGCTAACCGAGCTACCCTTCTAACCTAGTCCCATTAGCCTGTGTTTGGTCCCTTTCCCTCCAAACATTTCCTATATAAGAAGTAATGGATACAACCCAGTCCATCATGGGTAAAGCCCTCCCAGCCACTGAGAACATTTATATAAAGCATTGTCACAGGAAAGCAGCATCCATATTCAGGGACCCCCACCACCCAGGACATGCTCTCTTCTCACTGCTGCCATCAGGAAGAAGGTACAGGAGCCTCAGGACCCTCACCACCCTGTTCAGGAACAATTATTACCATTCAATCATCAGGGGATAATCTCACTCAACTTCACTTTCCCCGTCATCGAAATGTTCCCCTAAACTATGGACTCACTTTCAAGGACTCTTCATCTCATGTTCTCAATGTTTATTGCTTATTTATTTATATTATTATTTAATCTTTTCACTTTTGCACAGTTTGTTGTCTTCTGCACTCTGGTTGAAAGCCCTAGTCTGGTGGTTGTTCATTGATCCTGTTATAGTTACTATTCTATAGATTAGTTGTATATGCCCACAAGAAAATGAATCTCAAGGTTGTAAATGGTGACAGGCATGTACTTTGATAAGAAATCGAATTTTAACTTTGGACTTTGAACAAGTGACTTTTAATTATTGGTATTGTAAGTACCTAGCTCAACTACTTCCTCTGGCAGCTTGTTCCATCTCCCTACAATCATCTATTTGAAGAATTTGCCCCTCAAGCCCCTTTTAAATCTTTATCTTCTCACCTTAAACTTAGGTTTTCTGGGTTTTGATTCTCTTTCCCTGAGAATAAGACTGTGTACAGTCATCCTATCTGTGCCCCTCATGATTTTATGCACCTATTAGGTCTTCCCTCAGTATCCTGTTCTCCAAGAAAACCAGTGCCAGCCTGTCCAACCTCTCTCTATAATGTATGCCCAAAAGCCCTGGCAATGTTCTTATAACTCTTCCTATGGCCTCAGCTGAAAAGCACAAGAGATGTTCCCAGCAAAATAAGATTCTGAAGAAATTTAACAAGGTAAATCCTGAGGAATTATTTTCTACTATCAATAACAATATGTACCATGACTTCTGGCTGCTCACACACCCCCTTTACACTGCTGTGGATCTGATCTGAAACATTCCTGAGCCTGGCACCTGGAAGGCAACATACCTTCTCTTTCACATCACAGAATCAGCTCTCCTAACTGTGAAATCCCCTCTGCACTTGTCTCCTCCCCTCACTTCCTTTCTGAGTCAGAGACCCAGTCACTGCGCTTCCCCTGGGAGATTCCCCTGGGAGATTCAACATCAAAGTGGTATACATTATACAGAATGCCTCTTGATAGGGGTGTGGCCCTTCAGAACGTCATATCCTGAGGAGCAGTAGAGGCCAAGTCACAGAACAATACAGAACCAGGCACTTCAGCCCATCAAGGCTGTGTTGACCATGATACCAATTGGAACTACAAATTTTCTGCCTGTATTCTTGTATTCTCTGCCTGGGATTCTGAAGTTGCTGGAAAGTCAAAACCAACATTCACAAAATGCTGGAGGAACTCAGTAGAAGTTAGTAGAATACGGTGTGGGATAAACAATCACTGTTTTGGGCTGATACCCTTCATCAGGACTGGAAAGGAAGGGGAATGAAGCCAGAGTAGGAAAGCTGTGGCAGGGAAAGAAGTACAAACTGGCAGGTGATAGGTGAGACCAGAAGGGGAAGGTGAGAGGGTGGGAAGGGGAGAAGCTGGAAGGTGATTGATGGAAGAGGTAGAGGGCTAAAGCTAGAGGCTGAAACCTATCAGATTCCTTCTTTTTCTTTAGCCCTTTACTTCTTCCACATGGCCAATCAAGTCTGCTCTGCCATTCCATCATGGCTGATTCATTACCGTTCTCAACCATGTAACCTCTGACTCCCTCACTAATCAAGAACCTGTCAACCTGTCAACCTCCAGTTTAAATACACCCAATGACTTGGCCTTCTGAGCCATCCTCGGGCTAAAGGAAATTCTCCTCTGCTCTGAGACTGTGCCCTCCGGTCCTAGAATTACCCGCTAAAGGAAACATCCTCTTCACATCCACTCTATATAGGCCTTTCAATATTTGATAGATTTCAATGAGATCCCCCCCCCCACATTTTTCTTAACTCCAGTGAGTAAACACCAGTACATGCTCCTCATACATTAACCCTTTTATTCCCAGGATCATTTTCCTGAACCCTTCTCTGGACCCTCTCCAACACTCACATCCCTTCATTGATAAGGGCCCCAGAACTGCTCAGAGTGATAGAATCATGGAAATATATAGCATGGCAACAGGCTATTCAGCCCCCCTTGTCCGTGCCAACCAACAGGGCTGTATTAATCCCATCTCCCAGCACCTTGCTTGCACCATTCCAATCCTAAGGGATTCAAGACTTCTTTAAGATTCAGTGACACAACTTCAACCACTCTCTCAGGTATTGCATTCAGGGTTCTCAACACGCTCAGGGTGAATAAGGTCCCTTTCTTACATACCAGATGATCCAAAACATAAATCAGGTGCATAATCAGAGACTTTTTCCAGGGCAGTAAAGTCATATATAAAGATATGTACTACCTGGGGGCATACTTTTAAAGTGAGTGGAAGAAAGTATGGGGGCAATGTCAGAGATAGCTTTTTTTTAAACGCACAGAGAGTGGTGAACGCAAGGAGCACCTTATAGGTTTATAGAGGTAGATACATTGGGGACATTTAAAAACTCTTAGACAGGCACGTGGATGATAGTGAAATGGAGGGCTATGTGGGAGGGAAGAATAAGATTGACCTTAGAGTAGGTTAAATGGATCAGCACAGCATTGCAGGCTGAGTGGCCTGTACTATCCTGTAGTGCTCTATGTTCTATGTTGTATATCCCTTCTAAATCTTTTCCTCCTTAGTCTAAACAGATGTCCTCTAATACTGATGTCTGTAATACCTATAGCTCTCATCACTAAATTAAATTAATTTATTTATTTAGAGATACAGCACAATAACTGGTCCTTCTGGCCCAATGAACCTGTGCCACTCAGTTAAACCCTCATGTAATTCCTGTACCTCAACCGTAACCTGTCCAAATTTCCTGCGTTCCAGAGACAGCCAGTCCCACTTCTCTGGTCTTTCCTTGTAACTAAACTGTTCCATGCCAGCATCTCCTCTGTGTTACATCCTCCCATAACACAGTGATCAGAATTGAACACAATACTCCAGTTGTAATCTGACCAAGCTTTTATAATGTTGCAGCTTAGCTTCCCAAATCTAACTAATCAAGATCCGTATGCCAAATGCCTCCCTGACCACCTTATCTGCTGTATCTGCACACAAAATACTGGAAGAACACAGCAAATCAGGCAGCATCTATGGAGGGGAGTAAACAGTTGCCATTTTGGGCCAAGACCCTTCATCAGAACTCGGCTTGTAACATTAACTCTTTATTCCTCTCCATAGATGCTGCCTGACTTGCCATGTTCCTCCGATATTTTGTCTGTGTCGGTCTGGATTTCCAGCATCTGAGAAATTTATGTTATCTAACTATATTGCCATCTTCAAGGATCTATGAACTTATATGCCAAGGACTCTCAGTTCTTCAGTATTCCCTATACCTTATCATTGCCTTAGCCTCTTTAATAATACTCCAACAATGCACCTCAAACTTGTCTAGATTAATCTGCCATCCTTCAACTCAGTTCACCAACACATCAATATCTTTTTGTAGCAGAAGATCGCCATCCAGACTATCATTACCCTTAAGAACGAGCCCTGCTCTGAACCTGAATCTCTCAATGGGGCGGTTTTACTTACGTTTCCTATTGCACTTCTGGTAAACAGTATAATTCGGGCACTTCTCACTGGAAGATAAAGAGACTTAATCACTTAATGCATCGTCACTTTTATTCTGTGCAAGCTAAGGGGAATTTAACTTCAGTCAATTAATTAACTTAGAATAAAAAGCCACGATCAATATCGGTGACCATAAAACAACTGAATTGAGCTTTGTAAACGCATCTGCTGTTTTAGACAGGGAAATATAATCCTTAGTCAGATAAAACAAAATTGGAGCAATTTCAGAGCAATGTGGTTGCATCTTACCAGTGGTGGTAGTGCGATCACTCAAATCAAGTATGACATTTTCCTAAGGGGTTATTTCCTTAAAGGAGAATGCCTGTGCATGACTTTGTTTAATGTGGGGAGGCGGCCACCACACGGTCCTTAACAGATTGGGGTCAGGGTCCAGTGGCGTGGAGTGCAAGATGACTGGGGACTCTTCACTGTTGTAACCTTCCTCCTCCTTCACTGCCATTGTGATGTGTCATCATCTTCTGCCAGCTCCACCACGGAGGCTTTGGTTGGATCATTCTTTGTCTGGAGCCTCCCATTGGACTATACCGCCATGAGTGACCCTACCAGGACCTAAGCTCCAGATGGGATCTCAGGAACTCACAAGCTTCTCCATCACGAGAAAGTGACGATCATTGGACAAGGACTCTTACCAGCCTCTGCTGTGACTTAGTTCAGTGCCCATTCCAGAGGGAGAGTTAATGCCGGCCTTGTCTGCGACATCTACAAAATATCCTGTGTTGTTCTGGGTTTAGAGAACTGGTTGATACATCTGAGTGGGTAATTGGGTGTATGAGTGAGTAAAGGGGCTTGTTTAGCTGTTTTCGCTCTGTTGCCTTTGTTCTGTTGTTGTTGCTGCTGCTGTTACTTGTGTTGTTCTGCTGAACATTGCGGACATGCTATGTTGGTGTCGGAAGGTGTAGAAATACTTGTGGGCTGCCGCCAGCACATCGTTAGGTTGTATTGGTTGTTAATGCAAATGACTCATTTCCCTGTATGTTCTGATATACATGTGATAAATATATGAGTCTGTATCTGAGTAGATAAAAAGTGAGAAAATTGGACATATCTCAACCATTAATTCATTATCAATAAATCAGCACATCCACCCCACAACAGTTCGCCACCTAGAACAATTACACATGGGCAATAAATTTGATTCCCTCATCCCCTTGAAGATTTAAAAGTATCTGAAATACCTTGGTGTAAGATCTATAACTCCACTTGTATTAACCACCAGTACAAAGGACCCGTTGCCCGGGTCACGAATTGTTGCTGTTTCATTGCTGTTTCTGTCGGCATGAAAAAGAAGCTTAAAGTTAATGCTTCATATTTCCTACGACATAGGAAGAAGCTGCTTGGCTCAGATTGATCCCTTTAAAAACATTCCCCACATATTTTTCTACAATAAACTCTCTCACATGCCTGTCAAATCCTAACCACAAGAGATACTGCAATGCTGGAAATCCCGAGCAACACACACACACACAATACTGGAGGAAACTCGGCGTCAGGCTGCATCTATGGAAGTGATTGAACAGTCGATGCTTCAGGCCGAGACCCTTCATCTTGAGTCCTGATGAAGGGTCTCAACCTGAAACATCAACTGTTCATTCATTATCCTAGATGCAGCCTGGCCTGTTAATTTCTTCCAGGATTTGTGGGAGATTCTGCAGATGCTGAAAATCTTGGGCAACCCACACAAAATGCTGAAGGAACTCAGCAGGTCAGGTGGCATCTAAGGAAAAGAATAAACAGTTGATGTTTCGGCTGAGACCTTTGTTCCAGTCCTTATGCTGGAAGTCATAGATGCTGCCTGACCTGCTGAGTTCCTCCAGCCCTTCGTGTGTGTTGTTACGGAGGGAATAAACAGTCAATGTTTCAGTCCAATTCCTCATGAAGGGTCCTGAGAGTCTTATGCTTGCGGAATAGAATACTTGACCTGGTGAACTTTAAAGAAGCTGTAAGAAGCAAATCATTTTTGTTGTATAGGAAAGCTACTAAGATAATTCCAAAAAACAAGGTATTAATGAGGGGAAGGTGTGTCTTACCTGTAACCTAACAGCTGACATATGGAGTTTGACAATGTTTCTGTCCAATGACCTGAACACACTGAGCACCATTCATTGTTTGTCTTGAACTGCACCAACCCTTCACTGCTCTGAGATCCATTGAACAGGCGCACTGCAGTAGTGAACAAAAAGCCTTGTCTGTCATACAGGACAATGACCATTTTCAAAATCCTCCGGATGTTCTTCAATGTAGAAGACATTCCCTCTGGCCATTGGGATAGGAGAACCATGAGAACAGACAATTCTTGATGGAAACCGGACAAGTTCTCATTTCTCTCATCCTATATGAGGTACTCTCAAGACCACAAGAAATTGTACCATTGAACACATCTACAGGAGTGCTATCGCAGGAAAGCAGCATCCATCATCAAGGATCCACACCATCCAGGCCATGCTCTCCTTTCACTGCTGCCATGATGAAGGACTCACACCACCAGGTTCAGGAACAGTTAGTACCCCTCAACTATCAGGCTCTTGAATAAAAGGGGATAACTTCACCCAACTTCACTTGCCCCATTACTGTAATGTTCCTCACTGTAATGAACTCACTTTCAAGGACTTTTCATCTCATGATATTTATGGCTTATTTATTTATTGTTATTATTGCCTTCTTTTTGTATTTGTACAGTTTGTTGTCTTTTGCACATTTGTTGAACTCCCTAGTTGGCACGGTCTTTCATCAATTAATTGATTCTATTATGATTATTATTCTATTATGGATTTATTGAGTTTGCCCACAAGAAATTGAATCTCTGGGCTGTATATGGTGACATATATGTACTTTGATAATACATTTAATTTGAACTTTGGATTATGCCTGTTTTAGAGAGCATGTCATTTGAGGAAAGGTTGAGCAGTCTAGGGCCTTTCTGTTTGAAGTGAAAGAGGATGAGATGTGATAGAGGTAATAAGATGATTTATTTATTTATTTGTTTGTTTGTTGAGAGATATAGCATGGAATAGGCCTTTCCAGCTCTTCAAATCATGCTGCCATTAAGAAGTATTGTTAGAGTGGACAGCCAGCGTTTTTTTTCTTCCTGGGTTGAAATAACTAGTACTGGAGGGTATAACTTTAATGTGATTGGAGGAACGTATAAGAGGGAGGTCAGCAGTAAGCTTTTTACACTAAGAGTGGTGCATGCGTGGAACACACTGCTAGGGGTGGTGGTAGAGGCAGATACATTAAAGGTTTTTAAGATATGTAGTTGGGCTTATTTTTACTGTTGGTGTTTGCTCCTTGTAGTGTTCTGTGTTTTCCTACTGAGAATTGTGGGAACGCTATGTTGGCGCTGGAAAGTGTGGTGACACTTGAGGGCTGCCCCCAGCACATCCTTACGGTAGGTTGTTTATTAAAACAAACGACGCATTTCACTGTGTGTTTTGATGTACATGAGGGAAATAAATCTAAATCTGATCCTGAGTCCCAATGACACAGATGTTTTTGCAGATGCTGGAAATCCAGAGCAGAGCACACAAAATGCCGGAGGAACTCTGCAGGTCAGGCAGCATTTACGGAGGGGAACATGGAGCAAACGTTTTGGGCTTGGAACCCCTCTGAAGAGGAATTTCTGTAGCTGGAGGGCAGAGGATCTGTGGGATTCATTTCCACAGATGGCTGTGGAGGCCACGTCATTGGGTTGATAGGTTCTTGATTAATCAGGGTGTCAAGAGTTAAGGAGAGAAGGCTGGAGGATGGGATTGAGAGGGATAATAAATCCACCATGATGCAATGGTAGAGCAGACTTGATGGGCTGAATGACCTAATTCTGCTCCTATGTCTTATGGTCTGAGTTCCAATGAAGCTCTTAGATCTGAAACATTAACTCTCCTTTTCTTCCTGCAGGTGTTTTTGACCTGCTCAATATTTCCAGCATGTTCTGCTTCCCTAACATGAAACGCACTGGCTGTAAGCTTGGTGCAAGTAGAGAAAGTTTTCAGGAGGAATTGACAAATAGAATGTTGAGGGAGAACAAAAGAAATAAGGAAGAGAAGCAGGAGTAATCCACTCGGCCGATTACTCCTGTTCTTCTGTCCAGTCGCCAGAATCAGAATCAGCTCTATTATCACAGCATAAATCATGAAATTTGTTATTACATGGCAGCCGTACAGTGCAATAGGTAAAAGTAAAAACTGTAAATTACAATAAGTATATATAAAAGAGAAAATTAAATTGAATTAGTAGTACAAAAAGAGAGGTGAAGCAATACTGAGGAAGTGTTCATGGGTTCATTGTCCATTCAGAAATCTGATGACAGAGGAGACGAAGCTGTTCCTGAAATGTTGTGTATGTATCTTCAGGCTCTTGTATCTCCTCCTTGATGGTAGCAATAAGAAGAGGGCATGTCATGGGGGTCTTTTATGATGGATAGGATCATGGCCGATCTTCTACCTAGGCATGGTCTTCCTAAAATAACCCCATCTATCTCTCGATACAGTCTGGGGCGGTGGAGAAAGAGCTGGGCAGTAAGATTGGCCAGAGAATGGGGTTGTTCTCACAGAGTGCTGGCATGGGCTTAATGGGCCAAATGGTTTCTTTCAATCCGGTAATTACCTTACAATTATTAGATTCTGGAATTTAGATGCATAGGAATTCCGCCCCTTGATCTGACAAGTCAAGGTATCTGAGAGAACTCTAGGTCCTCTTACCACAGTGGTCCTCATCAGACCCATCTTCACAGTCTCGCGGGCCATCACATCGCTTTCGCATGGTGAGACATTGACCATTCCTACACCGATATTCAGCTGGAGAACAGGGAGCTACAAAGACATATTAGGATGGGAAACATATTAGCAGAGATATTAGGATGGGAAACACCAGCTCAAAACCAAAATTTCCCTTTGGTTAAAATTGTCTGCCTTGATGAGTAGATGTGTTGAAAGCACAAACCCACATAGAGAGGTCAACCAAGTCACACTGAGCCTGCTAGTTAGCAGATTGGAGAGCTTAGTCATTTGGAGATACAGCACAGTAACGGGCCATTCTGGCCCAATGAGCCTGCACTGCCTAATTGCACTCACAGGAGATTGCTGTAGGAACTTGTCAAATTGGCTGCATTTCCTACATTACAGTAGTGCCTACACTTCCAAAGTTGTTTTGCCCCAGGATGTGTTTTGGGACATAATATGTTCCCCATTCTAGCTCCCCTCTGAATCGTTCTCTTCTCAGCAGCCCATCACCTGCCTCTGATGCTCATCCTCCTTCCATTTTCCCATACTCTCCTGTCCTGTCAGATTCCTTCCTCTTTTGCCCTTTTCCTCTTCCACCTATAACTCCCCAGCCTTTCACTTCATCCACCATCCCCAAAACCACTTTCACCTCTTGGCCCCCACCTCCCCCCATCCCTCCCCATCAAGATGAAAAAGAAGATAGAATATAGAACAATACAGCACAGGAACAGGTCCTTCAGCCCACAATGTTGCACTGAATCAACTAAATTAGTAATCACATGAGTAACTAAACTAATTCCTACCCTACACAATGTCTATATCTTTCCATTTTACTCACATTCATGTGCCTATGTAAACATCTATTAAAAGTCCCTCATGTATCTGCTTCTACCACCACCCCAGGCAGTGCATTTCAGGCACCCGCTACTCTCCGTGTAAAAAATTGCCCCTTCCATCTCCTTTGAACATACTCCCTCTCACTTTAAATGCATGCCCTCTGGTATTTGACATCTCACCACTAGGAAAGAGATACTTTCTCTATCTGGGCCTCTTTCCCACATCCTCTGCATCCAGGCTAATATTTCCTGTTGCAAGTTGAGTCTGTGGTGAGGAAGGCAAATGCAATGTTAGCATTCATATCAAGAGGACAAGTATATAATCGAAAGGGTGTAATGTTGAGGCATTATAAAGCACTGGTGAGGCCTCATTTAGAGTACCGTGAGCAATTTTGGGGCCCTTATCTAAGAAAAGATGTGCTGACATTGGAGAAGGTTCAGGGGAGGTTCACAAAATGATTCCAGGAATGAAAGGGTTACCAGATGAGCACCAATTGATGGCTCTGGGATTGTGCTCACTGGAATTCATAAGAATGAGGGGGAAATCTCACTGAAACATGGCCTCAAATGTGCCCAGTTTGACTCCTATAACAGAGCCAGCCTTTCTAATCAGTTCAGTGAGCCTGTTGGCATCACCCATGTTGATGCCATTGCCCCAGCACACCACTGCATTGAAGATTGTACTGGTGACAACAGACTGGTAGAGTATGTGAAAGAGAGGCTTACACACTCCAAAGGACCTCAGTCTCCTCAGAGGCGACTTTGGCCTTCTTGTACACAGCCTCTGTGTTAGTACCCCACTGAAGTCTGTCATCCAGGTGCTCCCCCAGGTACCTGCAGGTCCTAACCATCAATAGTAACATGGATCACTACAGGCTTAGTCTTTGTAAAGTCCATCACCATCTCCTTTGTTTTACTGATGTTGAGCTGCAGATGATTCAGCTTGCACCATTTGTCAAAGTCCTCCACCAGGATCCTGTATTCATTCTCCCGTCTTCCCTTTATAGACCCAACTATTAGGTGGAGATGGGTGGAAGAGCAGGCAGTGTAAGGAAGTAGGATGGATGTAGAAGGACAGACAGATTGGGAGAATGGATGAGGAAGTGGCAGATGGAATATAGTGTAGGGAAATGTATGGTCATGCATTTTGGTAATAGGGGTAAAGGTGCAAATTATTTTCTAAATGGGGAGAAAATTCAGAAGTTGAAAGTGCAAAGGGACTTGAGAGTCCTTGTACAGGATTCCCCAAAGATTAATCTTTGGGTGGAGTTGGTGGTAAGGAAAACAAATGCAATTATAGCATTCACTTTGAGAGGACTAGAATATAAAAGCAAGAATGTAATTCTGAGGCTTTATGAAGCATTGGTCAGAACAGATGGAGTATTGTGTGCAGTTTTGGACCCACTATCAAGAAAGGAAATGCTGACATTGGAGAGTGTCCAGAGCATGTTCACAAGAATGATCCCAGAAATGAAGTAGTTAACATATGAGGAGTATTTGATGACTCAGGTCCAGTACTCACTGGTGTCTGGAAGAATGAGGGAGGGATCTCATTAAAACTTAATAAAAGGCTTATAAAACCTAATAAGAGTGTTCCAGTAGTGGGAGAGTTTAGGACCAGAGGGCACAGTCCAAAATACAAGGGTGACCCATTAGAACAGAGATGAGGAGAAATTCCTTTAGCCAAAGAATAGTGGATCCTCCATGGACAATGAATTCTACTTGGCTGTGGAGGCCATGTCATTGGATATATTCAAAGCAGAGGTTGATTAGTCCTTGATTAGTAAGATTATGGGGTGAAGGCAGGAGAATAGGGTTGAAAGGGATAATGAATCAGCCATGACAGAATGGTGGAGTTGACTTGATGGCCCAAATGGCCTAATACTGCTCCTATATCTTATGGTTTCAGAGAGATAACGTATAATAAGCACAGGGAGTCAGAATCATTTTCCCATGGAAGGAGCATCAAAAGCAGAGGAGGGTGATTTAAGTTGAGAGGAAAGAGTTTCAAAGATGATCTGAAGGGAATGTTTATGACACAGACGTTGGCTGATATCTGGAATGTATTACTAGAGGAGGTGGTGGATTGCAATACAACTACTATGAGATGTTTAGTCAGGCACAAATAAACATGGAAGGTCCTGGCCTTGGTATGGACAAGTGGTATTCATGAAGGAGGCCGTAAAGGTCGGACTGGACAAATTGGACCGTAGGGTCTGTTTCTGTGTTGTACAACGCCTGGGCTCAGTGACCATCTGAGCCCCGTGTCATGCTGTGCACTGCCACCAGACCACATGTGCGATACCTTCACATAGAGAACCCACCACTCCCAGAACCAATCGCACGAATCATCGTTGCAATGCCTCGCAAGGAGGCAGAAATGTATACAGAGCCTCAAGTCTGAATTCACCATGCCCCTGCAGAAATGAGTGAGAAAGGGACAGTTGTTCCCACTAACACAGGAGTACAATGAGCAGTGGTTTACCTGGCTGCCCTAATCGATACCCCGTGGTGAAGTTTGCCTGGAATCCTCTTCTAGTTACTGACTTGTCTGAGGTGAAGAGAACTGTCATCTCATTCTTGGTGGAGAAGAGATCATCAAATGGCCCTTCACCGGTGAATACACCTGGAATCAGAGGCAGAAAAGAAGCTGAATGTCATGTTTAGCAGCAGAGAGTTCGAATCTTCATTGGGGAAATGATCTCATTGCTGTTTGGGAGATTTCTGAATGTGGTACTGCAGAGACATCTAGTGGCCAGTGGGAATACTGACACCGTGTAAATGAGAGCTATTTTACAGCTGGCGCGCTGTAACCACTATGCTATGTCAAGGAGAATGGCCAACTCTGATCTTACAGCCGGTGTGCTGCTAACAGTTGTTGCTGAGCTAATTCTATGACAGTTCAGGCGCTACTAGTTCAAAAGGATCCAAGAAACAATGGTTAGGTTGCTTTTACCCATCAGGAGAGAATCTGTTCCGCTTCCGTCTCGGACTTCTACCACATCAAGAATATTTTCCAAACTGAAATCTTCGAAGTGGAGCTGAATATTTTTCCCCTTGTCTGCAATTAAATTCCAGGTACCTGCGATGAGGAATGAAATACTGTAACTTGAAGGGTGTCTCACTTGGGTTGCCAGAGAATTCAGTGAACGAAGACTAGTACAGTGCGAGACGAGGGTAAGACAAGGGAACACACACTAGTTCTTATTGAGGAAAGGGTGAATAATTTCAAGTTCCATCATCTCTGAGAATCTATCCTGGGCCCAATTTGTTGATGCAGTTACAAAAAATGCACGACAGTGCCCTGGGAAAACATCTCTGTCTGTCCACTTGATCTAGGCCTTGTATTATTATATACACCTCAATCAAGTCACCTCTCATCCTCCGTTGCTTCAAAGAAAAATGCACTAGCCTACCCAGCCTTCCAAAGGCTGTGGACGCTGTTACAATATCAGAATACCCCTGTGGGATGCCGATTATTTCTGTGTATTAGACGGCAGTTTCCAAATGAGGCTGAGACATTAACCCTGCTTTCTCTCTCTACCGTTGCTTCTGGACCTGCTGAGTATATTTAACAATTACTGCTTTTTCTTCCATGGACATGAGAGATTCTGCAGATTCTGGAAATCCGGAGCAACACACACACACACACACACACACACACACACAAAACCCAGGAGGAACTCAGCAGGTCAGGCAGCATGTGTGTAGATGAATAAATATTTGACATTTTGGACCGAGGAGCAACACTTCATATTCTGTCTGGCTAGCCTCCAACCTGATGACAGTAGCAGTGCACGTTTTCCCATGACTGCGTGGGTTTCCTTCATAAAAAATGAGAAATTCTGCTGATGCTGGAAATCCAGAGCAGCACACACAAAATACTGGGGAAACTCAGTAGGTCAGATCGCATCCATAGAAATGAATAAACAGTCAACCTTTTGGGATGAGGCGCTTCTTCAGAACCAAGGGAAGGAGGATAGCTCGAAGGTGAAAGATGAAGCCAGGTCGGAATCTGATAGGAGAGGACAGTGGACCGTAGGAGAATGGGAAGGAGGAGAGGCACTAGGGGAAGGAGATAGGCAAATAAGAAGAGGTATGTGGCCAGAGTGGGGAATAGAAGAACGGAGGAGGAGGGAAAATTTTTTACCAGAAGAAGAAATCGATTTTCATGCATCAGATTGGAGGCTACCCAGATGGAATATCAGGTGTTGCTCCTCCACCCCGAGGGTGGCCTCATCTTGGCACAAGAGGAGGCCGTGAGCTGACAGGTTGGGATGGGAACGGGAAGCGGAATTAAAATCTTCGGCCACTGGAAAGCACCACTTTTTGCTAATGGAGTGGAGGTGCTTATTCTCAAGCTGCTCCCACGTTCTAAAGATGTTGAGGTTGGTAGGTTAATTAATAACATGTGTGTTGTTGGGCTTGTTGGGCCAGAAGAGCCTGCTGTATCTCTAAAAAACTGCACGTAACACTATTACAGTGTTGGCGCGTGGCTAAGTGGGTAAGGCGTTCGTCTAGTGATCTGAAGGTGGCTAGTTCAAGCCTTGGCTGAGACTGTGTGTGTGCCCTTGACCACACATTGCTCTGCAACGACACTGGTGCCAAGCTGTATGGGTCCTAATGCCCTTCCCTCGGACAATATTGGAGAGGGCCATAAAAAAAAACCAAGGCACAAATCCATGGTCTATCAAGACTAACAGAGGCCTACCTACCTACCTATTACAGTGCCACTGATTAGTGTTCGGGGTTCAATTCCTGCTGCTGACTGTAAGGAGTTTGCTTGTGAGTTTCCTCAGAGTGCTCTGGTTTCCTCCCATATTTCAAAGGCATACAGGTTAGTAGGTGAATCAGTCAGAGAAAAGTATGGCACAGAAATGGAATCTTCGGCCTGACGGTTGTAATTGGCTGGTATGGGTTCCTTGGGCCAGTAGGGCCATTTACAATGCTGTATCTCTAAACAATATGTGTGTGGTTAGTGTAACACCATTACAACACCAGTGATCAGTGACCTGGTTCAATTCCCCACTACCTGTAAAAAGTTTGTATGCTCTTCCCTCTGGGAGTTCTAATCACCTCCCGCATTCTAAACACACGTGTTTGTATAAGATATAGGAGCAGAAATAGGCCGTATGGCCCACAAAGTCTGTTCCATCATTGCAACATGGCTGATCCTCTCAGTCCCAATCTCCTGACCAATCAAGAATCTATCAACCTTTGCCTTAAATATATAACGCCTCCTTACCTCTGTTTTAAAAGGATGCCCCCCTATTCTGAGGCTATGTCCTTTTGTCCTAGGTGCTCCCACCATACGGTGCTTCCACTGAGGCCTTTCAACATTTGATAGGTTTCAATCAGGTCACCCTTCATTCTTCCGAATTCCAGTGAATACAGGCCCAGAACCATCAAATCATCTTCATATTACAAACTGTTCAATCCTGGAATCATTTTTGTGAACTACCTTTGAACCCTCTCCAGTTTCAGTACAGCCTTTCTAAGAGACCCAAACCTGTTCCCAATACAAGTGAATCCTCACCAGTCCTTTATAGAGTCTCAACATTACATCCCTGCTTTTATATTCTCGTCCTCTTGAAATGAATGATAACGTTGCATTAGCTTTCCTCACCACAGACTCAATCTGCTAAGTAACCTTTAGGGAATCCTGCACGAGGATTCCCAAGTCCCTTTGTGCCTCAGACTTTTGAATTTTGTCTCCATTTAGAAAATAGTCAACTCTTTCACTTCTATCAAAGTGCATGACCACACACTTCCTGACACTGCATTCCACCTGCCACTTGTTTGCCCATTTTTCTAATCTGTCTAAATCCTTCCATAGTCTCTCTACTTCCTCAAAAACCACCTCCCCCTCCCCCTAACTTTGTCCCACACCAACCCCTGTAGAACACCAGAGGTCAGCAGCATCAAACCAGAAACGGCTCCCTTTATTCCCATTTTTTTGCCTCCTACCAATCAGCCACTACTTTCTCCATGCTAGACTCTTTCCCGTAATACCACAGGCTCGTAGCTTGTTAAACAGCCTGATGTGTGGCCCCATTTTCAAGGGCATTCTGAAAGTCCATGCAAAAGCGTAGGAGTAATTGGTCACATGATTTAATTGGGCAGTGAGCACATGGGGCCAGAAGGGTCTGTTACTGAGCTGTAACTCAAACAAAATAAAATATCCCTGGTCAAAGTGAGTAAGTGGCAAAGCCAGCAGAGACAGAAGCAGAATCATACTTACAAAATGCCCTATTCACGTAGTTCCTGGGGTAATAGACAGAACTGAAGGTGGTGTTTGGTTCGCGCAGTTCCAGTGGACCGCCACAGTCAGCTGTAGGGAGGAGAACTCATTTGTAAAAGTCAGTGCACATCGCATTACCGAGAGATTGTCAGTATATCCACAGCCATTCCAGAGACACCAAGCCCCAAAAATGAATTAGGTTCAGATTCAGATTTACTGTGTACCTGGAAACATACAGCGACGTACATCAACAACCAGCACAACCGAGGATTGCAGTGGGCAGCCCGCAAGCATTGTCACAAATTCCGACTGCAGCTTAGAACACAATTCGTAGACGTTGGGCATTTGTCTTCCTCAGTGGACACTGGATTCTCCAGTGGACAGGATTGGCAGACATTGGCCCCTCGACTTCTCCAGCAGACTCACAGAAATTTGTAGACTTGGAGTTCTGGCCATTGGTCCTAGCCATAGTAGCAGCAAACCTTTAGCTTTCCCTCAAAAGGTGTCTGCTCTCAAATCCCTCTCAGACTCCTGGGGATTCTAATTTGATGGGCATATGATTCCACTTGCCATATGCTAATTGCAGTGTCTCTCCTGGTAGCACATACACAATGCTAGAGGATCTCAACATGTCAGGCAGCATCTTACTTTTCTCCAGCATTTTGTGTGTGTTGTCCTGGATTTCCAGCATCTGCAGAATCTCTTGTGTTTTTGACTTGCTCTCTGGGTTATCACTTGTCTCTGAACTAGATGGCTGAAAGTTTAAGTCCCATGCCACTAGCGAATACAATAGTCTAGGGCCACTCCAGTGCATTACCGAGGGGTGAGGATGAGGAGTACATTGAAACTCTCTCCACTCTCTCAGTTCAATGTGTCTGGTTTCATTGGATGAACAAGAGAATAAAGAGAACTGTGTACGAAACATGGGGAGGCTGTGCATGATGTGCTGTGTATAGCTTTGGGCATCCTGTACTAGGGAAGACATGATTAAGCTGGAAAGATTGTGAAAAGATTTCTGAGAATGGCTAATATGAGGGGCGGATATTTTAAGCTGATTGGAGGGGCATAGTGGGTTGTGGGAGGTAAGTTATTTAACTCAGAGAGTGGTAGGTGTGTGGATGCCCAGCCAGGGGTGGTAGTAGAGGGAAAGCCTGTAACTCCTCCCTGATGCTCCCGTCAGGTAGGAGGTCGAGGAGTCTGAAGGCGCACACTCAACAATACAGGACCAGCTTCTTCCCCTCCACCATCAGATATCTGACTGGACATTGAACCCATCAATACCACCTCACTACTCTGTTATCCTTTGTGCACCACTTAATTAAATTAACAATATACATGTATTTACTGTAATTTACCATTTTTATTATTATGTATTGAAATGAACTGCTGCCACATAATGACAAATTTCACAATATATACCAATGATATCAACCTGATTCTTATTTGGGAAAACGGAGGACTCTGTAAGGAAGGAGGTTTAGATTGATCTTAGAGTAGGTTGAAAAGGTTGGAACAACACTAATGGGCTGAAGGGCCTGTACTGTCTACGTCCTACTTTCTAATGTTGTCAGAACTTGTACGTACTGAGTTATGAGGACAGGTTGGGCAGGCTAGGACTTTATTCTGAGAGCTGACGTTATGGATGTATGTAAAATCATGAGGATGCTGATAGGATGAATACACACAGTCCTACTCCCAGCAATAGGGAATCCAAAACTAGATGGCATAGGTCTCAGTTGAGAGGGGAGGGGAGTAGATTCAAAAGGACCTTCAGGAGCAAATTCTTCATGAAGAGGGTGGTGCTTATTTGGAACAAGCTGCCAGGAGAAAATGTTCAGATTGATATTGGAGTAGTTCAAGAAGCTGGCACAACATTGTGGGCTGAAGGGCCTGTAATATGCTGTTACATTCTATGTTCTAAAATTAGTAGATATTTTCGATAGAGAAGAAAGATGAAAAGTTGCTGAGATTGTGCGGGTAGCAAGAGACTTTTTCCAGGGCAGGACTGTTCTTGGGGCCAGGGTGCGTGGTGACACATGTGGACTGCCCCCAGCATGTCATTCATTGTTAGCACAAACGACACATTTCGCTGTAAGTTTCAATGTACATGCGATAAATAAAATTAAATCTGAATCTGAATCTAAACTCCAGTTGACCTGGCCATTATCACAGCACAATTATAGACATAAATTGCTGATAGACAGAGAGATAGATAGATAGATACTTTATTCATCCCCAAGGGGAAATTCAACATTTTTCCAGTGTCCCATACACTTATTGTAGCAAAACTGATTACATACAGTATTTAACTCAGTATAAATATGATATGCATCTAAAATCACCCTCCCAAAAAGCATTAATAAATAGCTTTTAAAAAGTTCTTAAATAGTTTACTAAAGTGCATTGAGTGGTAACTTAAGCTCAGTCCTAACCCCGGCACTTTAACATGTCTTGCCCCTGGTGGTTGAATTGTAGAGCCGAATGGCGTTGGGCAGTAATGATCTCTTCATCCTGTCTGAGGAGCATTGCATTGACAGCAACCTGCCGCTGAAGCTGCTTCTCTGTCTCTGGATGGTGCTGTGCAGAGGATGTTCAGGGTTTTCC
Source organism: Hypanus sabinus (assembly GCF_030144855.1). Lineage (NCBI taxonomy): Eukaryota > Metazoa > Chordata > Chondrichthyes > Myliobatiformes > Dasyatidae > Hypanus > Hypanus sabinus. Next base: position 182,505,351 of record NC_082709.1, on the reverse strand, counting down.
ATGATTGACCGTAGCCGACTCAGCGCCCTCCGCTCTGCCACCGATGTCATACTCTCCAGTTCTGTGCCCACGACAGAGCCCGCCTTCCTTACCAGCTTATTAAGACGTGAGGCATCCCTCTTCTTAATGCTGCCTCCCCAGCACGCCACCACAAAGAAGAGGGCGCTCTCCACAACTGACCGATAGAACATCTTCAGCATCTCACTACAAACATTGAATGACGCCAGCCTTCTGAGGAAGTACAGTCAACTCTGTGCTTTCCTGCACCACCATTGTGAATAAGACCATAAGATATAAGAGCAGAATTAGGCCATTTGGCCCATTGAGACTGTTCCACCATTTCATCATGGCTGATCCATTTTCCCTCTCAGCTCCAATCTCCTGCCTTCTCCCTGTATCCCTAAATGTTCTGATAGGTCAATAATCTATTAACCACTGCCTTAAATATACTCAGAGTTTTGGGCTCCACAGCTGCCTGTGGCAACGAATTCCACAGATTCACCACTCTCTGGCTAAAGAAATTCCTCCTCATTTCCGTTCTAAAAGGACGGCCCTATATTCTGAGGCAGTATTTCTGGACTTAGACTCCCACATCACAGGAAACATCCTCCCCATACCCACTCTGTCGAGACTTCAAAATTCAATAGGTTTCAATGCGAACACCCCTCATTTTTCTGAATTCTGGTGAATACAGGCCCAGAACCATCAAATCCTCTTCATATGACAAACCGTTCAATCCTGGAATCATTTTTGTGAACCTCCTTTGAACCCTCTCCAACGTCAGCACATCCTTTCTTAGACAAGGGGCATAAAACTGCTCATAATAATCTAAGTGAGGCCTGACCAGTGCTTTATAAAACCTCAACATTGCAGCCTTGCTTTTATATTCTAGTCCTCTTGAAACGAATGCTAACATCACATTTGCCGTCCTCACCACAGACTCAACCTGCAAATTAACCTTTAGGGAATCCTGCACGAGGACTCCCAAGTCCCTTTGCACCACAGATTTCTGAAATTCCTCACCATTTAGGAAATAGTCTACACTTTTATCTCTTCTACCAAAGTGCATGGCCATACACTTCCTGGCACTGTATTCAATCTTAAACAAGAGAGAATTTGCAGATGCTGGAAATCCAAGCAACACTCACATAATGCTGGAGCAACTCAGCAGGCCAGGTAGCATCTGTGGAAAGGAGTTGACATTTTGGGCCGAGACCCTTCAGCAGGACTGGAGAAAAAAGACAAGGTGTCAGAGTAAGAAGGTGGAGGGAGGGGAGGAAGAAATACAAGGTGGTAGGTGATAGATGAAACTGGAAGGGTGAAGTAAAGAGCTGGGAAGTCAATTTGTGAAAAAAAGGTAAAAGGCTGGAGTACAGGGAATCTGATAGGGGAGGACAGAAGGGAAGGGGGAGGAGCACCAGAGGAAAGTGATAGGCAGGTTAGCAGATAAGATGAGAGAGGGAAATGGGAATGGGGAATGATGGGGATGGGTGTTCTGCCTTTCTTCACCTCAACCTTCCTCCACCCCAGCAGGCATAGGGTTCCTCTTGTCCTTACCTACCACTCCACCGGCCTCCGCATCCAGCACATAATTCTCCATAACTTCCTCCATCTCCAGCAGGATCCCACTACCAAGCACATCTTCCCCTCCCTCCCACTCTTTGCTTTCTGCAGGGATCACTCCCTATGCAACTCCTTTGTCCATTCGTCCCTCCCCACTGATCTCTCTCCTGGCACTTATCTTTGCAAGCAGAGCAAGTGTGACACCTGCTTCACTGTGACTTCCTCCTTCACTAACATTCAGGTGCCCAAACAGTCCTTCCAGGTGAGGCAACACCTCACCTGGGAGTCTACTGGGGTCATCTACTATATCCTTTGCTCCTGGAGTGGCTCCAACGTAGATTGGGTGACCACTTCCCCAAGCATCTACACTTCAACTGCCAGAAAAAGTGAGATTTCCCAGTGGCCACCCATTAAAATTCTGCTTCCCATTCCCATTCTGACAAGTCAGTCCATGGCCTCCTCTGCTGCTGCGATGAAGCCATACTCAGGTTGAAGGAGGAACACCTTATATTCTCTCTGAGTAGCCTCCAACCTGATGGCATCGATTTCTCAAACTTCCAGTAAAGGAGCCCCTTTTCACTAATCCCCATTCCCATTTTGCTCTCTTACCCCATCTCCTTGCCTGCCCATCACCTCCCTTGTGTTCCTCCCCATTTCTTTTCTTCCATTGCCTTCTGTCCTCTCCTATCAAATTCCCCATTCCCTAGTCCTTTATCTCTTTCACCAATCAACTTCCCAGGTCTTAATTTCACCACTCCCCCATCTCCTGGTTTCACCTATTACCTACTACCTTGTACTTCTTCCTTCGCTCCCCCCACCTTCTTACTCTATCTTCTCATAATTTTTCTCCAGTCCTGATGAAGGGTCTTGGCCCAAAACATTGACTGTTTACTCTTTTCCAAAGATAAAACCTAGCCTGCTGAGTTCCTCGATCATTTTGTGTCTGTTGCCTGTTTTCAGTCTGCCACTTCTTTGCCTATTTTTCTTAGAGGTCTAGGTCTTTCTGTGACCTTGCTACTTCCCCAAAACTACCTCTTCCTCAACCTATCTGCATATTATCCACAAACTTGGCCACAAAGCCATCAATTGTATCATTCAAGTCATCGACATATGACGTACAAAGAAGTGGTCCCAACACAGACCCTTGTGGAACACCGCAAGTCACAAGCAGCCAAGCAGAAAAGGTTCCCTTTATTCCCACACCTTTCCTCCTGTCAATTAGCCAATGTTTTATCCATGCTAGTATGGACTCCGTTGGGACAGAGCAGAGCTCCATGTGGACATCTTCAAGAAGTGATGCCTCAAATAGGTGGCATCCATCATTAAGGACCCCATCACCCAGGACATGTTCTCCTTTCATTGCTACCATTAGGGAGGAAGTACAGGGATCTGAAGGCACACACTCAATGATTCAGGAACTGCTTGTTCCCCTCTACCATCTGATTTCTAAATGGAGAAACCTCACTACTGTTTATTCTCTCTTTTTTGCATTATTTATTTAATTTAACTTTATATACTTACTGTAAATTACAGGTATTTTATTAACGTATATTGCTACATACTGCTCTGCAAAAGAACAAATTTCACAAAATATGCCGGTGATATTAAATCTGATTATGATTCTTAAAGAACAAAACCTTGTCTGTGAAAGACATCCCATAGAAATAACATTCGCACTCACTTGGCCCGGCTGGGGGCTGCGTGGGCTTTGGTTTTGCTGTTGGTTCTAGGTATCCACTATCATTGCAGGCCCCGGTTGTGAGGGAAATGTCATCCAGTGCAATGTCAGACTGGATCCAATAACGCTTTGCAACCTCGAAGACAACCTGGGCAATGAGCAAACAGGAAGACTCATTATAATTGAAGGTTGGTGGAGTAGAAGGTTGTCACATATTGACGGTATACAGTGATGGGATGAGAAATGGCAGATATGGAGATGAACCCAGAAAAGTGTGAGGCGATTGACAATGGGAAGTCAAATTTGACAGCAGAGTTAATGGCAGGACTCCTAACAATGTAAAGGGATTTTGGGGTCCATGTCTATAGATTCCTCAAAATGCTGCTCAAGTTGATATGGTTGTTGAGAAGGCATATGGCAGTCTTGAGGAATGCTGTGATACTTATGAATGGGATAGTGAAATGGGACAACTATTAATCATGATTTATTACGTGAGAAACCGGATCAAGAGAAAGATTAGCTTTATCTTTGTTTCATTTATCTTTTCTGAGATAAAAATAATCTCTCTGAATCTACTGCAGGACGTCAGATTCAGGTTCAGTTTATTGTCATTTATAAACCACAAATACAATGCAGTAAAAAAAATGAGACAACGTTCTCCGGAATGATTATCATGAGAAAAGCACAAAACAGACCACACAAGAAAAACCACATAACATTTGTTAATCCCCAATCCAGAGTCCGGAGAGGCTGCTGCGTATCGATATCGTGCTACCGTCTTAGCACGTTCCTCGGAAAGGAACTACAAACCCATCAGACGAAACTAAATTTACAGGACCTACACAAAACCATATAGTTACATATAGTTATAGTTAACATATAGTTTCAACAGTGCAGACAATACCATAATTGATAAAAGACTGACAAAGACCACATAATTATAACAGTGTAAAGCAATAACGTAATCTGATAAAGAGCAGTCCTTGGCACGGTTTAAAAGAGAGTCTCAAAGTCCCGACAGCCCATCATCTCACGCAGACGATAGAAGGAAGAAAAACTCTTCCTGCCATGAACCTCCAGCACCGCAGCTTGCCGATACAGCACTTTGGGAGCTCCACATCAAGCTCTGACCTAGTCTTATAGCCAGTTTATTGAAGTGACCGGTGAAAATTAATTTCTGGTCAATAGAACCCCCCCCACCCCATTCCACTTCTACTTGGTGGGAGATTTGATAATTGTACAGTCGTTAAGGATAAAGATTAACTTTATGTATTATATGTAGATCAAAACATTGGAACATACTGTGAAATGCAGCACTTGTGTCAATCAACACAGTCCGAGGATGTGCTGAGGGCAGCCTGCAAGTGTCACTGTGCTTCCAACGTCAACATAGTATGCTCACCACTCAAAAATTTCAAAGATTTCTAAGTACATTTATTATCAAAGAATGTATAAAGTATACAACCTTGAGATTTGTTTGCTTACAAGCAGCCACAAAGCAAGGAAGCGGAAAGAGCCCAATTAATAAAAAAAAACAACACATGCTGTACAGATAAAGGGAAAATAAACACAAATCATGCAAATAACAGAAGCAAGCAACAAGATTCCGAACCAAAATGAGTCCTTAGGTGCAAACCCTGGAGCAGCCCAGAGTAGGCCCAAGCCTCCATGTGAGTCCATATTATCAGTGGGCATGGAGCACAGCAGTTGGGGCCGTCTTCATTGCCTCAGCGCCCATGTAGAGAGGAGTGAATATAGCGGGAGAGCAAGCAAGATTGGCTCTTGCCTCCGATCCCAATTCTCTGCCTTTCCAGTATATCGTTTAAATCGTCCAAACAGCATATTGTACCTTGCATTAGGACTTAGGCACCGGTGCAGCAAAAGGGTCCGGGCCTAGAAAAATCCACCCAATGACTCGCTCTGGGCCCAGATTTCACTGCCCAGCACGAAGCCGCTCTCGAATTCTCCAAATCGGCTCAGCACCAAGAGCGATCCAACCTTGCATCTGGAACAAATGTATGGGCATCGAAATTTCTCTGCCTCAGTTTATCCTCACCAGATGGCTTACTTCTTTACTTTCTCTCACCTCTTCATTGTTTGCTGTGTGTGGTGAACTACATATACCTGTCTGGACACGCCCTCTGCTGACTGCTCCTGTGGCTCCTCCCACAGACTCCTGTGTAAAGGTGATCGAGGCCTGAGCCCGGCCTCTCAGTCTCCACGATGTAGTACGATGGTCACTCACTGCTTGTTCCTTCTTCCAGTCAATAAAACCCGATATCTCGCCTTACGTCTCAGAGTGAGTTATTGATGGTGCATCACTGTGATAACTTACTTTATAAAAGGTGCTATTAGTGACATTTTCAGTTGTATTTCTTGCCTCTTGAACTACCTGTGAGCTGTCGCAAGCGTTTGGTAGCGATATTTTAAACTGGAATCGGAATCAGAATCAGGTTTGTTATCAGAGGCATGTGTTGTGAAATTTGTTAACTTAGCAGCAGCAATGCAATACATATTATAAAAGAAAGTAATAAACAAACAAATAAATAAATAAATAAATTCCAGTATACATACGTATGTTGAAGAGATTAAAAATTGTGCAAAACACAGAAATAATATATATTAAAGAAGTGAGTTAGTGTTCAAGGGTTCAATGTCCATTTACAAATCAGATGGCAGAGCGGATGAAACATCGAAACATAGAAAACCAACAGCACAATACAGGCCCTTCGGTCCACAAAGCTGTGCCGAATATGACCTTACCTTAGAACTACCTAGGGCTACTCATAGCCCTCTATATTTCTAAGATCCATGTACCGATCTAAAAGTCTTTTAAAAGACCCTATCATATCCGCCTCCACCACCATTGCCGGCAGCCCATTCCACGCACTTACCACTCTCTACATAAAAAACTTACCATAATCACCTCCTCTGTACCTACTACCAAGCACCTTAAAACCTCTTAGCCCTGGGAGAAAGTCTCTAACTATCCACACGATCAATGCTTCTCATCATCTTTTACACCTCTATCAGGTCACCTCTCATCCTCCGTCACTCTAAGGAGAAAAGGTTGAGTTCACTCAACCCATTCTCATAAGGCATGCTCCCCAATCCAGGCAACATCCTTGTAAATCTCTTCTGTACCGTTTCTATGGCTTTCACATCCTTCCTGTAGTGAGGTGACCACAGTTGAGCAGAGTACTCCAAGTGGGGTCTGACCAGGGTCCTATGTAACTGCAACATTACCTCTCGGCTCTTAAACGCAATCCCACGATTGATGAAGGCCAATGCACCGTATGCCTTCTTAACCACAGAGTCAACCTGCGCAGCAGATTTGTGTATCCTATGGACTCGAACCCTAAGATCCCTCTGATCCTCCCCACTGTCTTGAGTCTTACCATTAATATTCTGCCATCATATTTGACCTAGAAAATGAACTACTTCACACTTATCTGGGTTGAACTCCATCTGCCTGTTCTCAGCCCAGTTTTGCATCCTATCAATGTCCCACTGTAACCTCAGACAGCCCTTCACACTATCCACAACACCCCAACCTTTGTGGCATCAGCAAATTTACTAACCCATCCCTCCACTTCCTCATCCAGATCATTTATAAAAATCACAAAGAGTAGGGGTCCCAGACAGATCCCTGAGGCACACCACTGGCTACCGACCTCCATGCAGAATATGACCCGTCTACAACCACTCTTTGCCTTCTGTGGGCAAACCAATTCTGGATCCACAAAGCAATGTCCCCTTGGATCCCATGCTTCCTTACTTTCTCAATAAGCCTTGCATGGGGTACCTTATCAAATGCATTTCTAAAATCCATATACACTACATCTACTGCTCTACCTTCATCAATGTGTTTAGTCACATCCTCAAAAAATTCAATCAGGCTCGTAAGGCACAACTGCCTTTGACAAAGCCATGCTAACTATTATACCTCTCGAAATGTTCATAAATCCTGCCTCTCAGGATCTTCTCCGTCAACTTACCAACCACTGAAGTAAAACTCACTGGTCAATAATATCCTGCGCTATCTCTACTCCCTTTCTTGAATAAGGGAACAATATTCATTACCCTCTAATCCTCCAGAACCTCTCCCATCCTCATTGATGATGCAAAGATCATCACCAGAGGCTCAGCAATCTCCTCCCTCACTTCCCACAGTAGCCTGGGGTACATCCCGTCCAGTCCCGGTGACTTATCCAACTTGATGCTTTCCAAAAGCTCCAGCATACCCTCTTCATTAATATCTACATGCTCAAGCTTTCCAGTGTGCTGCAAGTCATCCCTACAATCACCAAGATCTTTATCCGTAGTGAATACTGAAGCAAAATATTCATTAAGTACCTATGCTATCTCCTCCAGTTATATACACACTTTTCCACTGTCACACTTGATAGGTCCTATTCTTTCACGTTTTTTTCCTCTTGCTGTTCACATACTTGTAGAATGCCTTGGGGTTTTCCATAATCCTGTCTGTCAAGGCCTTCTCATGGCCCCTTCTGGCTCTCCTAATTTCATTCTTGAGTTCTTTCTTGCTAGCCTTATTTTCCTCTAGATCTCTATCATCATCTAGTTTTTTGAACCTTTCGTATGTTCTTCTTTTCTTCTTGAATAGATTTACAACAGCCTTTGTACACCATGGTGCCTGTACCCTACCATCCTTTCCCTGTCTCATTGAAATGTAGCTAGTCAGAACCCCACACAAATATCCCCAGAACATTTGCTACTTTTCTTCCGTACGTTTCCCTGAGAACATCTGTTTCAAATTTATGCTTCCAGGTTCCTGCCTGATAGCCTCATATTTCCCCTAACTCCAATTAAACATGTTTCTAACTTGTCTGTTCCTATCTCTCTCCAATGCTTTGGTAAAGGAGATAGAATTGTGTTCACTATCTCCAAAATCCCCCCCCCCCCACCCCAACTGAGAGATCTGACTCCTGACCAGGTTCATTTCCCAATATCAGATTATGTACAGCCTCTGCTCTTGTAGGCTTATCTACTTATTGTGTCAAGAAACCTTCCCGAACACACCCAACCAACTCCATCCCATCTGAACCTCTCACTCTAGGGAACTGGCAATCAATATTTGGGAAATTAATATCTCCCACCACAACAACCCTGTTATTATCAGTCCTTTCCAGACTCTGTCTCCCTATTTGATGTCCCTGATGTCCCTGTTACTATTGAGTGGTCTGTAAAAAATGCCCAGTAGAGTTATTGACCCCTTCCTATTCCTAATCTCCACCCACAGAGACTCCATAGACAATCCCTCCATGACTCCCTCCTTTTCTGCAGCCGTGACACTATCCCTGATCAAGAGTGCCAAGCCCCCACCTCTTTTGCCTCCTTCCCTGTCATTTCTGAAACATCTAAAGCTTGGCACTTCAAATAGCTACTCCTGCCCCTGCACCATCCAAGTCTCTGTAATGGCCACAACAACATAGCTCCGAGTGCTGATCCACGCTTTAAGCTCATCTGCTTTGTTCATAATACTCTTCACCTTAAAATAGACATATCTCAAACCATCGGTCTGAGTGCGTCCCATCCCTATCATCAGCCTATCCTCACTTTCGCACTGTCTCCAAGCTTTCTCTATTTGTAGACTAACCTCCCTTTCCTCCGTCACTTCAGTTTGGAAGCTGTTCCTGAATCGCTGAGTTGGTACTTTCAGGCTTCTGTATCTCCTACCTGATGGTAACAGTGAGAAAAGGGCATGCCCTGGGTGCTGGAGGTCCTTAATAATGGACACTGTCTTCCTAAGACACTGCTCCCTGAAAATGTCCTAGGTACTTTGTAGGCTAGTACCTAAAATGAAGATGACTAGTTTTACAACCCTCTGCATCTTCTTTCAGTCCTGTGCATTAGCCCCTCCATACCAGACAGTGATGCAGTCTGTCAGAATGCTCTTCACAGTACATCTATATCAGTTTTTGAGTGTATTTGTTGAATTGCCAAATCTCTTCAAAGTCCTAATCAAGTAGAGCCGCTGTCTTGCCTTCTTTATGACTACATTTTTATGTGTGGACCAGGTTAGATCCTCAGAGATCTTGACACCCAGGAGCTTGAAACTGCTCACTCTCTCCACTTCTGATCCCTCTATGATTGGTATGTGTTCCTTCGTCATACCCTATTCCTTGAAAGAGACACTACTCCTTGAAGATGTCCTAGTATGCTAGTACCCAAGATGGAGCTGACTAAATTTACAACCTTCTGCAGCTTTTCTCGGTCCTGTGCTGTATCCCCCCCACCTCTCCCCCACCATACCAGACAATGCGCAACCTGTCAGAATGCTCTCCACGGTACATCTATTAGAAGTTTTTGAATGTATTTGTTGACATAGTAAATCTCTTCAAACTCCTAATCAAGTATAGTCGCTGTCTTGCCTTCTTTATAACTACATCAATATGTTGGGACCAGGTTAGGTCTTCAGAGATCTTGACTCCCAGGAACTTTGAACTGCTTAATTTCTCCACTTTTGATCCCTCTATGAGGATTGGTATGTGTTCCTCTGTCTTACCCTTCCTGAAGTCCACAATCAGCTCTTTCGTCTCACTGACATTGAGTGCCAGGTTTTTGCTGCACTCCACTAGTTGGCATATCTCACTTCTGTATGCCCTCTCATCACCACCTGAGATTCTGCCAACAATATCATCAGCAAATTTATAGATATTATTTGTGCTATGCCCAGCCACACAATCATGGGTATACAGAAAGTAGAGCAATGGGCTTAGCACACACCCCTGAGGTGCACCAGTGTTGATTGTCAGTGAGGAGGAGATGTTATCACCAATCCGCACAGACTGTGGTCTTCCAGTTAGGATACTAAGGATTCAATTGCAGAGGGAGGTACAGAGGCCCAGGTTCTGCAACTTGTCAATCAGGATTGTGGGTATTAAATGCTGAGCTATAACAGTATCCTAACGATATCGATGAACAGTATCCTAAAGTAGGTGTTTGTGTTCTCCCTAATCCATATGTCTTTGGAATGTGGGAGGGAACCACAGTGCCCAAAGGAAATGCACATGGTGACAGGGAGAATGTACAGACTGTGGCACGAATGGAAACCTGATCACTAATTGTTAGCATGGTAAAGGGTTACGCTAACTGCAATGCAACGATGCTTCTCGATATGCTAGTGACCATTACGGTACATCCATGGAGGAGACTGACCCTGACTGATGTAGTTTCATTTATTGTCAGCTGCCCGTAGTTCCACTGATCCCCATAATTTCCATCCTTCTCGAACACTACAAACCCCTCGACCTCATCGAGGGTGATGTAAACCCGCAGGGTGGCGACATTCCTTCCATACATGTGGTACCTGGGGTATGGAGACAATGAGAAGGTGTCAGGAGGATGTGTGGAATATTCCCCCAACACAATGAGCTTGAGAACTAATCACAGGTTCAGTCATCACTCGAGCAGGCCATTCATTCTGTTACACTCATGATAGCTCTTTAAAATCCAATCGTTTTCCACCATTTTGCTGCAAATTTCTCTCAAATTGACACATGCATTCCATTTCGGAATCTGCTTCCAGGCAGGTTCAATATAATGGCCTGTTCCTCTGCTGTGCTGTCTGTCATGTGTTCTGTCTATGCTCTATAAATGACTCCTACATTATAACAAGCTCACTAGTGCCTCTACTTCCTCAGGAGGCTAAAAGAATTTTGCATGACCCCTTTGACACTCACCAATTTTTATCAATGCACTACAAAGAGCATCCTACCCAGATACATCATGGCTCTACATGACAACTGTTCTGCCTGTGACCAGAAAGGTTGTGGACACTGGTCAGCACACCTCAGAAACCAGCCTGCCCTCCATGGATTCTTTCTCTGTCAAGCAACCAGCATAATCAAAGGCCCCATGCATCCTGGGCATTCTCTCCTCTCTACCCATCAAATTGGGCAGAAGATACAAAAGTCAGAAGGCACATACCATCAGGCTCAAGGTCAGGTACTATCCCACTGTTACAAAACTATTGAGTAGACCCCTAGTACGACAAGATGGACTCTTGACCTCACTTTTAATCACATTATGACCTTGCACCTTATTGTATATCTGCAGTGCACTGTAACACTTCATTCTGCATTCTGTTAACATTTTCCCTTGCAATGAAATGACCTGTTTGAACAGCACTCAAAACCAAGTTTTCCCTGCACATGTGACAATAGTAAACCCATTTACCTACTTATGATGAAGAATGGGGTGAGCTTGAATAAGGTAAAAAGTTATCTTCCTTTGTTTTTTGTGTAGTTTTGGTAATCTCGTTGACTATCAACCGAAGGTGCTTAGACTCTTTCTTGTTGGATACAGTTATTGTAAGCACTATAGTGGTGTGGCTGTTCAAAGTTCAGACTAACTTGATTATCAAAATATGTATACATCATCATGCGCTACCCTGAGATTCACTTGCTTGCGGGCATTCACAGAGAACAGAGAATTACAATAGAATCAATGAGAAACTACACACAAAGGCAGACAAGCAACCAATGTGCAAAAGAAGATACGCTGTGCAAATACAAATAAATAAAGATAAGATAAAACTTTATTATGCTGAAGGAAATTATTGTTTCAAGGTTGCTCAGTCAGGAATATACACTTAAAAAAAAAACAAAATGAGGGCATTGACCGATAATGCTGAGAACATGAGCTGCAGAGTCTTTGAAATTGGGTCTCTAGAATGTGGAATCAGTTCAGAGTTGAAGTGAATGAAGTTATCCGCACTAGTTTAGGAGTCTGATGGTTGAAGAGTAATAATTATTCCTGAACATGGTGGTGTGGCTTCCAAGGCTCCTGTACCCCCTTCTTGCTGGCAGCAGTAAGACAAGAGCATGGCCTGGATGGTGGGGGTCTTTGATAATGGATATATCCATGGTAGAGATCACCCCGTCCCTGAAAGCCACCTCACTCCTGTTTCATGAGACCATGGACAGCTACATTTACCAACATTGTGTGACTGGAATTAAAATGATTGCAAACATCAATAGTCATCTCCACTGACCTTATGATCAAAGAAGGACACGGAAGGTGTTTTTTCCCTCCCAGGGTGGAAAAGTCCACTACTTGAGGAGGTATATTCAAAGTGAGAGGGAGAGAGAGATGTGCGGTCCAAGTTTTTTTTTACACATGGAGTGGTGGAATGGGTGGTCAGGGTTGGTGGTGGAAGTTAATACAATATAGGTGTATAAGGAATTGTTAGACAGAGACGTGGATATGCAGGGAATGTAGGGATATGGAGCAGGTGCACCCAGAAGAGATTTAGTGTTGTTTAATATTATAGCTGACATACATGTTGTGGGCCAAAGGGCCTGTTGCTGCGTTACATATTTCAATGTTCTGGATGTGGGTCTGAGTATAGGTGCATCTAAGCAATCTGCCCATTAGGGATTTGTCACAGTGAGACCTGATCCTATCCGTAATGTTGACACACATGGGCACACACTACTCTGAGGTATCTCAATGAAAACACAAATGCACACAGGCTCGTATTTTCACATGGACACTCGATTATCTGCTCAGATACATACCTATTCATATGTCTACACCCAATCAGTCAGACACACACACACACACTCACACTCTCTCTCTCTCACACACACACACACACACACTCACAGACACACACACTCTCACACACACACACACACACACACACAGACACAGACACACACACTCTCACACACACACTCACACACACACACACACACACACACACTCACAGACACACACACTCACAGACACACACACACATTGGGCTTCCCTTCAGTTTAGAGATACACCATGGTAGCAGGTATTTTCAATCCAAAAAGGCTCCATTTCACTGGCCCAATTCATCCCTTTCTTTAATTCTCCTTACCCCATTCCCAATTTCACTCAAACTCTTCATTACATTCCTTATATTTTAAAAATCCAGCAGAGAGTTTTAGTTTACACTTTCTCATTATCACCTCTTTTAACTTCTAAATTGTTTATTTCGAGACAGAACTCAGTAACAAGCCCCTCCAGCTCAACAAGCCCAATTACACCAATGGAACCAACTAATCTAACATATAGAGTATGTGTAGAGAATGTGGGAGGAAACCAAAGCCCATGTGTATAAACTCCTGACAGACAGTTGCAGAACTGAACCCAGGTCACTGGTGCTATAAGGCATTACGCTAACCACTATGTTACCATGTCACCACCTGCACCCCATTACATCCCCATTGCATCCCTGAGATCTTTTCAGCATCTGAAGGAAAAACAGTTTAGACTGTCACTTCATTGTTTAATAAAATGCAACTCTAAGGTTCCCTACTCACCAGAAACTGAGACACGAAGGGTTGGTATCAGTGGATAACACAGGACTGTAGAGCCGGATCTTATCAAAAGGCCTATTGGGTACCACAACATAAAACCCTGGAATTAAAGAACAGTTATCAATATTGTATTACAGGAACAAAAGCATGCATTTATATGGAACCAATACAATGCTGGAGGAACTCAGCAGGTCAGGCAGCATCTGTGGAGGGGAATAAATAGTCAACTTTTCAGGCCGAAACCCTTCTTCAGGACTGGAAAGGAAGGGGGAAGAAGCTGGAATAAGAAGGTGGAAGCAGGGGAAGGAGTACAGAGTGGCAGATAATAGGTGAATTGTCCCCAACACTGAGCACATTTACACAGAGAACTGCATAAGGAAGCAGCATCCTTTAGAGAGTCATAGAACTCTACAACACAGAAACAGACCCTTTGGCCCATCTAATCCATGTCAAAACATTAATTTGCCTAGTCCCATTGACTTGTACTTGGACTCTAAACTCCATCCATCCATATATATATCCAAACTTTTCATAAATGTTGAAATTGAACCCACATCTACCATTCCACACTCTCACCACCTTCTGAGTGAAGAAGTTCTCTCTCATGTTCTCTTTAAACATTTCACCTTTTAACACATGGTCTCTAATTCTAGTCTTACACAACCTCAGTGGAAAAAGCCTGCTTGCATTTATCCTGTCTATACTCCTCATAATTTTACATACATCAAATCTGCCCTCAATCTTCTACATTCCAGGGAATAATGACTTAACTTACTCTATCTTTCACCTATAATTCAAGTCCTCAAGTCCCAAAAACAGCTTTGTAAATTTTCTCTGTACTCTTTCAATCTTATTTACATCTTTCCTATAGGTAGGTGGCCAGAACTGCACACAATACTCCAAATTAGGCCTCACCAATGTCTTATACAATTTCAACATAATATCCCAACTCCTATACTTAATACATTGATTAATAAAGGCCAATGTGCCAAAATGGTTTCTTTATGACCGAATCTTTCAAGGACTGAACCTTCCTGACTAACCTCCCATGTGAGACCTTGTCAAAGGCCTTGCTAAAGTCCATGAAGGCAAACTCCACTGTCTTGCTTTCATCAATTTTCCTGGTAACTTCTTTGAAAAACTATAAAATCGGATAGACATAAATTACTGCTCACAAAGCCATGTTTACTATCCCTAATCAGTTCCTCTCTATCCAAGTATTTGTATACATCTGATCCTTTAGAATACTTTCCCACTATTGAGATCCGGCTCATTGGCCTATAATTTCCTGGCCGATTCTTAGAACCTTTCTTAAACAACAGAACAACAATAGCTATCCACCAATCTTCTAGCACATCACCTGTGCTTAAGGATGTTTTAAGTATTTCTTCTAGGGTCCCTACAATTTCTGCACCTGCCTGCCCCAAGGTCTGAGAGAATACCTTGTCATACCCTGGGGATTTAGCCTCAAGGCAACAAATACCTCCTTCTCTATAATCTGTATAGGGTCCACGGCCTCGTTGCCACTTTGCCTCATTTCTGTAGACACTGCGTACATCTCCCGAGTAAATATAGATTCAAAAATTCCATTTAAGATCTCCCCCATCTCTTTCAGATCCATGGATAGATTACAGGTCCTCAGATCATCCAGAGGACCAATTTGCCCCTTGAAATTTTTTTGCTCTTAACATATCTGTAGAATCACTTGGGATTCTCCTTCATCTTGTCTGCTAGAAGAACCTCATGCCTTCTTTTAGCCCTCCTGACTTCTTTCTTAAGGGTTCTCTTGCATTTTTATACTCCTCAAGTACCTCATTTATTCCTAGCTGCACCTACCTGTTATGCACCTCATTCTTTTTCTGAACCAAGACCTCAGTATCTCTCAAAAACTAAGGTTCCCTAAACCTGTTATCCTTGTCTTCTATTCTGAGAGGCACATACAACAATCGTACACTCAAAATTTCACTTTTGAAGGCCTTCCACTTACCAAGTACATCTTTGCCAGAAAACATCCTGTCCCAATCTACACTTGCCAGATTATTTCTGATGCCATCAAAATTGGCCTTTCTCCAATTCAGAATCTTTACCCAAGAACCAGACCTATCCTTTTCCATAATTTCCTCCAAACGAATAGTATTATCATCACTGGATGCAAACTGTTCCACTACACAAACTGTCACCTGCCCTGTCTCATTCCCTAATAGGAGATCCAGTATCACACTCCCTCTAGTTGGGACTTGTATGTACTGATTAAGGAAACTTTCCTGAACACATTTGACAAACTCCTTCCCATCCAATCCTTTTACAGTATGGGAGTCCCAATCTATATGTGGAAAATTACAATCACCTACTATAACAAGCATACGTTTTTGCAACAGTCTGCAATCTCTTTACAAATTTGTTCCTCTAAACCCCACAGTCTGTTGGGTGGTCTATAATATAATTAACATGGTTATACCTTTCCAAGAAAACCTCACTAGATGAGCCCTTCAGGTTGGCCTGACGGAGCACTGCCATAACATTTTCTCTGACTAGTAATGCCTCCCTTCCTCCTTCAATCACTCCCATTCTATCACGTGTTAAACAATGGAACTTCAGAATACTGAGCTGCCAGTCCTGCTACTCCTGCAACCAAGCCTCACTAATGTCTACAATTCCATGTGCTGATCCATGCCTGATGCTCATCTGCCTTTCCTATGATACTTCTTACATTGCAATATATGCAGCTCAAAACATTAACCCCACCATGCTTGACATTTTGATTCCTTATTTTGTTTGTAAGTGTTGTAATGTGAGTATTATTAAAAGTAAGTTATTACTAATCGGGGAGCTGTTGGTAGCAAGAGGCGGGATCCGGGGTTGGCATGGTCTTTACTTCTGCTCTTTTACTCCCAGAATGCATTGTATACCGTTCCTCCACCCAGGCCGCACGAGGTACCGGGAAGCCTCTGTATTGTGAATATCATTTGCCGTCCCAGATAAAGATGCTCTTTTGGCCATCAAGTTGTCGAGTGGTTTTTTTGTAAAGTAGAAGTTACCACATATTTTTGGCGATGAGGTAAACTGGTTTTGTGGACGGGTTGGCCCCGTTTTTGATCAGGAGCTGTGAGCGGGCAAGGAGCCTCATGATTGGATGGTTATGTTTGGAACGATTGGTGTGTTTGATGAGTAAATCAAGGAGTGGCCGGAGTACGAGGAAAGGTTGGGCCACTTTTTCTGTGCTAATGGAATTACTGCGGAGGCTAAGCAGCGCTCTATTCTCCTGAGTGTGTGTGGGGCAGGGAAGTACAAGCTGATACGGAACTTAGCTACGCCATGGAAACCGGGAGAAAATCCATATGGTAAACTGGTCAAACTCGTGGGGAACCACCGCAATCTGCAGCCTTTGGTGATAGTTCAACGGTTCAGGTTTCACAGCTGTGTCCGGAAGCCAGCTCAGTCTGAGGGCGATTTTGTGGCCGAGCTTCTGCAGCTGTTGGAGCATGGCGATTTCGGAGCCACGTTGGATGACATGCTCCGTGATAGATTAGTACGTGGCATTAATAATGTCAGCGTACAACACCGCTTGTTGGGGGAAACCCCACCGTTGACTTTCAAGACAGCCCTAGAGATTGCTCAAGGCATGGAGTTGGCTGCTGATAATGCCAAGGATATCCAGAAAGGATATGGGCAGGTCGCAGTCGACGGCAGTGCTCCAAGTCGGGAGGGAGACTGGTAGACAGGAAAAGCAGGTCGAATGTTTTTGGTGTGGAGGAATGCACTATGCAAATGTTTGTAAATTCAAAGATACTGTCTGCCATGCTTGTAGCAAGAAGGGACATTTAGTTTAAAAAGTGCAGGAGCATAAAGGGTGAGGTTAAGCCTGGGCAGGGGAAAGCTCAGCAGACTCACAGCCACACACCGCCTAGGGGAAGCAGACGAGGAGTCAGCGTGTGCCTACAACATGTTTGGGGTGCAAACGGATGAGGGACCACCTGAACCATATTATGCCACAGTCACTGTCAAGGGAAAGGACATTAAGTTCGAGATTGATTCAGAGGCTACTGCACCGGTCATTAGTGAAGAGACCTACAGGAGGACATGGGGATCCAACCTGCCGCCCATCAGAGCATCTAAGCTCCAACTCAGGACCTATACGGGGCAGCCCATACCTCATTTAGGGGTTTTATAATGTGGATATTTCAGCCGGGGGCCAGAAAGCTGAAGCCAGGCTGGTGATAGCTAAGGGCAGTGGGCCCAGTCTTCTAGGCCGTGATTGGCTTCACAAAATCCGGCTCAACTGGCGTGAATTTAAATATGCACACATGACGGAAGAGCACGAGGTGCAGCGTGCAAATGAAGTCGCTGATGGCAATGTGAGTGACAGACGTAATCTGGACACGTTTGAGAGTGAGCTCGCAGCGCAGCTTACAGCTCTTCAGCCTATCACAGGAGCAATTGAAATTACCCCCTTGGCACTGACAGCCAGCACGCCACTTCTAGTACGGCGAAGCAGTCACCCAGCTCCTGTACCACTTGCCCAGTTACAGCAAGGTGCATCTCAGCTTGATGATCTCACTAACAGGAACCTGCATGTGAAGCCAATTGTAACTGTAGCAAATGGGGCACCCATGGACAATGTAAGAACAGAGCCTCCAGGACCACCAGACGAGCATTCAGAAAGCACTCTATGTGATTTGACAAAGAAAGTAGAATTTTCTGGAGGCAGCGGCCCCCTGGGAATCCATGTGGTGCCTTTTAACTCTACGCTGAGCAGAAGATTCCTTGGCCCGAGTATTCGTGGTATTGAAGAGAACAGCCGTTCAAGAAAAGAGAACCTGCTCCAGGAGAATGAATGTATCATCAAAATCAATGACTGTGATTTAACAGACAAGACCTTTGTTCAAGCACAAGAGGTTTTCTGAAACGCATTGCGATTTCCTGCTGTTGAACTCCAGATAGTTCCAAGTTATAACAAGGAACTCTATGAAAAATTTGCAATTGGGTCTATTCTGAGCCACGGTCATGACAGTGATTCAAAAACCAAAGTTCCCGCTTCAGTGAGTTCCAAGCCAGGTGGCAAACCTGCAGATGCCATTTATCCCAATAATGCTGAGAATAGCTTGCCACGATTTCCAAGAAGCTCAGTAGTCGAAAACAGTTAAGGAGCAATGACTGCTTAATGCATACCAGGAAAGCATGTCCACCAGTGACTTTGCCAGAGGGAGAGACGTTGGCAGAGGGGGCAGAGTCCCCTGAAGAGGATGGACATTCTCACGCGGACACACAGACCCCTCTCAGGTCCCAACACTAGATCCACCCAAAACATCCTCACCAGCGGTGCCTGCTTGGTCACCGGGGGTAGTGCGTAGATATCAGCATCCTCGCAAACCTCCTGACAGACTGAATCTTTGATTGGATTGTTGCTTTTGTTGTTCGATTGAATGGTGAATTTGCCATTTTTTTTAGGTGTTTTTGTATTGGTAACCCGTTGCTAATGATACCACTGTTTTTATTTCCCAGTTCTTCTATATTTGGGGAATGTTGGATTTTAAAGGGGGAGAAGTGTTGTAATGTGAGTGTTATTAAAAGTAAGTTAATACTAATCAGGGAGCTGTTGGCAGCAAGAGGCGGGATCCGGGGTTGGCGGGGTCTTTACTTCCGCTCTTTTTACTCCCAGAATGCATTGTATATCGTTCCTCCACCCAGGCCGCACGAGCTACCTGGAAGCCTCTGTATTGTAAATATCATTTGTTGTCCCAGATAAAGATGCTCTTTTGGCCATCAAGTTGTCAAGTGGTCTTTTTGTAAAGCAGAAGTTACCACAGCAGGCTGAACAACATCTTTCTCCACTATCTGTTCTGGCACTCCTAATCCCCTGCAACTCCAGTTTAAACCACCCCCATGTCCCGCTAGAATATCCCTCCAGTTTACATCCAAACCACCCCTTCATACAGGTCCCACCTCCCCTGAAAGAGTCCAACAATCCAAAAATCTGAAGCCCTCCCTCCTGCACTATCTCCTTAGCCACATATTAAACTGTATGAACTTCATATTCCTGGCTTCACCAGCACATGGCATGGGTAACAGTCCTGCTATCACAGCCCTGGAAGACCCGGCACCTAACTCTCTGAACTCATTATGCAGGACCTCGTTACACCTCCTAACCTTGTGATTGGTACCAAAGTGGACCACATCCTCTGGCTGCTCATGTTCCCATTTAAGAATACTCACCAAGGACCTCCATTATCTTCGCCATGCTCTCTTCTCACCACTGCCACCAGAAGGAGGTACAGGAGCCTCAGGCCCTGCACCACTAGGTACAGAAACATTTATTCCCTACAATCATCAGGGTCTTGAATCAGCGTGGATAATTTCATTCATCACCACACTGAACTGATTCCATGTCCTACAGGCTCACTTCCAAAGACTCATATTCTCAGTATTATTTATTTGCACAATTTGTCTTCTCTTTCATATCGGCATGTCAGACTTCGTTTATGTATAGTTTTTAAATAAAATTTGTTATTATATTTCTTTGTTTTTGTGTAAATGCTTGCAAGAAAATAAATCTCAGCATAGTCTGTGCTTGGCTGTCAGTCTTTTTTTATTTCTATTTAGTCCTGTTGTTGTATTTTTTAATTTTTCTGTGAACATTTGCAAGAAAATGAATCTCAAAGTTGTATGTGGTGACTAATGCATACTTAGAGTCATAAAGTCATAGAAATGTATAGCACAGAACTGGCCCCTTTGGCCTTTCTAGCCAATACCAATCCATTTAAGCTGCCTACTACCATCAACCTGCACCAGGACCATAGACCTCCATACCCCTACCTTCCTGGTACCTATCCAAACTTCTCTCAAATGCACTTGGGCTGGCAGTGCATTCCACATACTCATCTCGTGACCCTCTGAGTGAAGAAATTTCCCATAATGTTCCCCTTAAACTTTTCACCTTTCAACCTTAACTTCTGACCTCTAGTTGTAGTCCCACCCAACCTCAATGGAAAAAGTCTTGCTTTTACCTCATTTATATCCCTCATAATATTTATTATCACTTTGATAATAAATTTGTGTTGACTTTGAAATTTGCTTTGACTTCAAGGCATGATCAAAGTTGCAGAACTGAACTTCCCCAACTCTCAAGGAAAAAGAGCTGGATTTTTATTTGAGGATAATGAGAGCAAAGGGCAAATAAACACAGTCCTTTGCAGACAATTTTCCAATCACATACTAAAGGTAGCAAGTCATGCATTCAACATCCACCTGTCCTTGCCATCAGCTGTTGGCGTTTTATAAGGCTGACCTCCTGAATTGTGCGCTTTGTGGGGAAGGATTGTTTGAAACTGATAAATAGCAGATGTTATTTGTGCTGAGACCCATCCACTCATCACCTGTTAATTCCCGGGACTTTACTCTTCCTGTTTAGGTGACAACTTCAATCATTACCTGAGCTGGCCAATGGCTGAATGTGAGGTGCGGAGAACTCAATGTAAATTCATTATCAAAGTAAGTATTTGCCACTATATATTACCCTGACATTTATTTTCTTGTAGGCATTTACAGAAAATAAAGAAATAAAATGGAATTTATGAAAAACTATATATAACAAAGCCTGACAAATAACCAGTGTGCAAAAGAAGATGAATTGTGCATATTAAAAATGGTAATACTGAGAACGAGTTGTAAAGTTGAAAGTGAGTCTGTAGGCTCTGCAATCAGTCCAATGTTGAGGTAAGACAATCTACAACTCTTGATGCCTATGGCACTCATAACATCATTAACAACCCATCTGATCCAGGACACCGTCTATTCGATTTCGCATCATCTGTACAGAATGAGTAGGACGAGGAAACACAAACCAATCCTCATAGAGGGATCAGAAAGCAAACAATCCTGGCCGTCAATATCTCTGAGGACTTAACCTGGTTGCAACATATTGGTGCCGCTATAAAGAAGACAAGACAATGGCTGTTTTTCACTTGGAATTTGAGAAGATTTGGTTTGTCACTTAAAACACTGAAAAACTTCTACAGATGTACCAAGGAGAGCATTTTGATAGGCTGCAGCACTGTCTGGTACTGTGGGGCTACGACACAGGATCTGAAGAAGCTACAGAAAAATGTAAAATTAGTCAGCTCCATCATGGTACTAGCCTCCGTCATACCCAAGACATCTTCAGAGAGTGGTGCCTCAGGAAGGCGGTGTCCATCGTTAAGTACCCCAACCACCCAGGACATGCCCTCTTACCATAGAGAAGGAGGTACAGAAGCCTGAAGGCACACACTCAGCAATTCAGGAACAGTTTTTTCTCCTCTCTGCCATCTGCTTTCTGAATGGACATTGAACCCATGAACACTAGCTCTCTATTTTTTATTTAATTTTTGTCCTACTTATTTAATAATGTAACAGTTATATTAAAACTGATTCTGATTCTGGTAGGAGATATAAAACCATCTTAGCCAAGACAGTAAGACTGAAAAACAGATTCCTCCTGAGGATTGTTGTGCAGCTGAATAATGCTACACCCTAGCTTGCTAATGACCTTTGAGTGTTACGAAGTAAATATGGGAATATTTTTAAATTAAGCTGTACCACATTCATTGTAGATACCTATTTTGCATGGATTGGATCAGTTGTATTGAGCAATGTTATTAAGGTTCTATTCTATTCTATCCACACTGGCTCAGAAGCCTGATGGTTGACGGGTAATAACTGTTCCTGAACCTGGTGGTGTGGGACCTCAAGCTCCTGTACTTCCTATCCGATGGTGTAGCAAGAAGCGAGTTTGGCCTGGGTGATGGGATCTGTGATGATGACTGCACCTTTCTTGTTACAGTGCTCCTTGTGAATGTGCTCAATTGTCAGGAAGGATTTGACTGTGATGGACAGAGCTTTATCTGCCTTCTTTGGTAAACCTTTGCATTCCTGGCCATTAGTGTTTGCATACCAGGCAGTGGCACAACCAGTTAGGGTACTCTTCACTGTGCATCTATAGAGAGGGCAATGATGTTTGGTGTGAGAGCACTTTGTTGTGAATTTCAGTGGAACAGAAAGGTAAGGTGTCTGGTACAAAGGAAGAGGCCCTGTAAACTTCAATCCAGACCACCCAAAATACCACCCAGAAAGCTGAAATGAAAACAGAAACTTGGTAAGTCAAACAACGTATATTTGGTGAAGGAAGTGCGAGAGTCTAGGACCGGGGGCACAGCTCAGAGTAGAAGGACATCCCCTTAGAAGAGAGATAAGGAAGAATTTCTTCAGCCACAGGTTGGTGAATCTGTAGAATTTGCTGCCACTGATGGATGCTAAATTATTGGGTATACTTAAAACAGAGTTTGATAGATTCTTGATTAATAAAGCTGGCAACAGTTTTGGGGAGAAGGCTAAATAATGGTGTTGAGAGGGAAAATAAATCAGCCATGATGGGACAGAAGAACAGATTCAAGCCAAATGGCCTAATTCTGTTCCTATGTCTTGTGGTCTGATGGCTACTGGAACCTGCATCTTGGGCAAGGTTTAATCAACGCGGCTTGTGGATTGGACTCTGGTGTTCACGTTATGATGTCTCTGGTTTCTGTCTGCTCCCTCTTGGTTGCTACTTTGAATAATTTTTGAATGAGGCAAATGGGCTCTGTGGCCGGGAGTTAATGAACAAAACGGAGCTGGACTGAACTGAACTGAGCTTAACTGAATATGCCTGCTTTAGTGTTTTATGTGGTGCTCTTGTTCGTTATTTTTGCTGTTTGAATGATTTGTTCTCTTTTTTGCATTTTTGGTTTTCGTTGTTTTCTTTTGAACAGGTTCTATGGTGTTTCTTTATTTCACGGCTGTCTGTAGGAAGATGACTCTCAGAATATGCTGCATACATGCTTTGATAATAAATGTGCATTGAATCGATTAATTATGCATTAGCTTGCTTATTGTTTAAATACAGCACAACTCCACACTCTACTGATGCCGTTACTCCAACAGAGGTGTACTTTATTTTTACTTATTTATTTTATTTTGGGATAAAACATGGTAATAAGACCTTCTAGCCAATGAGCCTGTACCACATATGTGCACCCATTTGATCAATTAACATACTAACCTGGACATCCTTGGAATGCGAGGAGAAACTGTCACAGTCATGGAGAGAATGTAGGAACTTGTGACGGACAGCAGTGGGAAGTGAACCCAGGTGCTGGCACTATAAAGTAACGTTACACTAACCGCTGTGCTACCATGCCACCATAACACAGTTTTTCTGCATTGTTACTTTTACACATGATGAACTTAGCAAAATCTGTCAGGCAGAGTTCAAAGGAAGAGGACAATACATTTTGAACTGAGTGAGAACATTGTATGTAAATGCTTGGTTCAAGAGAGAAGTTTCCAGGATTATTTTAAGGAAGAAACAAAAATGGGGCCGAGAGGGTTAGGGAGGAAATTGCAACCTCATGGTCTTGGCAGCTGAAGACATGGCCGTCAATGGTGGAGGAATTTCATTTGGCGTTTGTAAGAGACAAGTCAAGGAGGGTGACAGAAATGTAGGAGATCCTGTCGTCTGCTCTGTTTACCAAGTGATTGCTTATTTATTTAATTTATTTATTGACATACAGCACTGAGTATGTAGTAGGTCTTTCTGGCCCTTCAGGTTGTGCCACCAACAACCCCTGATTTTAACCCTAGCTTAATCACAGAACATTTACAATGACCAATTAAACTACTAACCAGTATATCTTTGAACTGTGGGAGGAAACCGGAGCACCCAAAGGAAACCCACATGGTCACAGGGAGAACGCACAGACTCCTTACATAGGAGAGTGGGATTGAACTCCAAACTCCAAACTGTAATAGCGTTTTTCTAACCAGTACGCGAGTTCACTCATCATACCTGATTGGTTCCCAAATGTATGATCATCAGTCGGCCCAGAGAATGGCGGGTAGGAAGGGCCACTCATTATCTCCCAATCAACTGTATTTGTTGGATCTTGTCTCCAATAGCAAAATCCATCTTGAAAATCGCAGTCTATTTTCTCCTGATCTGTAGGCAAATATCACAAGAATGCAAGTTAGGCACCAATGTTTAGGATCCAATACCAAATTCCTTCATTTTCTTAATAATATAAGCCCACAGTTAATTTGTTATCGGTGATTCGGTCAGTCACATGATAGACAATATTTATTACAGGACATGGAATGGACAATGCCAAAACTAATGGGATGGATGTCCCTATCAGTCAATATGGAGAAACACTGCAGATAATAACAAACACCGAAATATTCAAGTGGTGCATCTTAGTGTTCAAGATGTTTGATAGAACTCCTAAGCACCAAGAGGTGATAGGGTGATGGATATTAATTGGGAGTTGTTTTTGCTCATAGCTGGGCTGTGGTAGACTATACCTGTCTCACAGTCCGTCTTTGAACCTGAGTATTAGGAGTTAGAGGAGATTTGGTATGTCAGCATTCAAGTCTCAAGATTATTTGTCACGTGTACATTGAAACATGCGGTGGAAATGCTTCACTTGCCAACACACCGAAGGATGTGCTGGGGGCAGCCCACAAGCGTTGCCATACATTCCAGCACCAACACAGCAATCCCACAATGCCTGCCAGCACAACATAGAACACAACAAGCAACAAACCAACACAGCAAAAACAGCCCCCTCCCACCCATACACGTGCAGTCCTTTAATCCCAGGGTAGGTCTCCAGCCTCCAATGGACATAGTCTTGGCTGGACTTCTACCTCCCTACAGGAATTGCAGATATTTGCAGACTTGGCTCTGGCCAACAAGCCTCACCTTTCAATTCAACCCTCAGTCTCTGGCATCAGTCTTAGACACACCAAAGACTCTAGCAAATTTCTACATATGTGCCATCAAAAGCATTCTGATTGCTTGCATCATCACCTGGTATGGAGGTTCCAATGCACAGGGTTGTAAGAGGCATCGGAGATAAATTTAACCAGCTCCAGGACACTGGTCTCTCTATTATTACCCTTTAACCATCAGTCTCTTGATCCAAAGGGGATAACTTCACTCAACCCCACTCATCCTAACACTAAACCCCCCCCTAGTGGGGGGTAAAGAAGTTGCTCTAACTTCTCATCTTTTTTTCTCCAGTCCAGATTAAGGGTCTCAGCTTGAAACATTGACTGTTTACTCTTTTCCATAGATACTACCTGATCTGCTAGGTTCCTCCAGCATTTTGTGTGTGTTGCTTGGATTTCCCACATCTGTAGATTTTCTCTTGTTTGTGTCTGAACAGTTCCCACAACCTATAGACTCACTTTCATGGACTCTTATCTCATATTTTTCAATATTTATTGCTTATTTATTTATTATTATCTTTTATTTGCACATTCTATTGTCTTTTGCATATTGGTTTGTCTATTTTGTTGTCTGTAATTTTTCATGGATTCTATTGTATTTGTACTTACTGTGAATGCCCACAAGAAAATGGATTTCAGGCTTTTATATAGTGACATATATGTACTTTAATTATAGACTAACTTTGAACTTTGAACTAAAAGTGGTGCCTGAAGAAGATGGCATCCATCATCAAGGATGCTCACCACTTGGGACATGCTCTATTCGCATTGCTACCATCAGAGAGGAGATACAGGAGCCTGAAGACCCACATTCAACTCAAAAGCTTCTTCTCTCTGCTATCAGATATCTGGATGATCCATAAACGCTGCCCACTACTTCTCTTTTCCATTAAAAAAAATATTGTAGCTTATAGAGATTTGTTATGCCTGTGCTGTACAGTTCCCACAAAACAACAAATTTCATTCCCTAGTTGGTGTGATTTTTCAGTGATTTAATTGTAGTTATTGTTTCACTATTGGATTTATTGAGTATGCCCATAAGAAAATAAATATCAGTGTTATATGTGGTGACATACGTGTACTTCGGCAATAAATTTTTAAAAAACATAGAAACATAGAAAACCTATAGCACAATACAAGCCCTTTGGCCCACAAAGTTGTGCCGAACATGTCCCTACCTTAGAAATTACTAGGATTACCCATAGTTTTCTATTTTTCTAAATTCCATGTTCCTATCCAAAAGTCTCTTAAAAGACCCTATCATTTTCGCCTCCACCACCACCGCCAGCAGCCCATTCCACACACTCTGCATAAAAAACTTACCCCTGAAACATCTCCTCTGTACCTACTCCCAAGCACCTTAAACCTGTGCCCTCTTGTGGCAGCCATTTCTGCCCTGGGAAAAAGCCTTCACACAATCAATGCCTTTCATAATCTTATACACATCTCACCCTCTATTGCTCCAAGGAGAAAAGGCTGAGTTCACTCAACCTGTTTTCATAAGGCATGATCCTCTATCCAGGCAACATACTTGTAAATCTTCTCTGCACACTTTCTATGGTTTCTCATCAAAGTTTACTTTGAACTTTGAACTTTGAACTTCATCAACAAACCAAATTCTGATTCTGAGTTTTTTTGGGGAAAAAACTTCAATTTTGTATGAAACATATCCCAACTTTTATTCACACGTTTGCAATCTAATTTTACATTGAGTCCTAATTGATGATAGTTGCTTTAACATAATGGATCACCCCAGTGATGATGGTACAGACATTCCCCAGGTTACCACAAGGTCCTACTCATGAGAATTGTTCATAACTTTTCAATATCTTTTTCCCATTCATATCGATGCAGGTTTGGAACCTGTTTGAAATGTTTAGTACCAGAGGACATGTATTTACGGTGAGAGTGGGTAATTTCATAGGAGATGTGAAGGACAAGTTTTTTTTACACAGGAAGTGGTGGGTGCCTGGAATGGTAAAGGCAGAAACAGTAGGGACTTTTAAGAGACTTTTAGATAGACACATGAATGTAAGGAAAATTGAAGGATATGGGTATTGTGTAGGCAGAAGAGATTGGTTAGTCAGTTGATTATTAATTTATTTGGATTGGCACAACGTTGTTTACTGAAGGACCTGTCTCTGTGCTGTTCTGTTCTATGTTCTTACGTGAAGAGTTTGTGGGTTGGAAAAGAACAAAGTACATGAGAAAGGATCATTAGAAATGGTGATGGGAGAGTGAGCAGCCAGCTACTCTCAGTGAGTGAACGAATAGGACTGCTCAGTGATCTTGGCTTGGCTCAGCACCACCCAGCACCCAATTGTTGTGTGCAGTGGGGAGGATGAGGTGGATGGTGGGGGAGGTAGGTAGAACTGAGAGAAGGCACACAGAACTGACCCTTTTCCACCCGGCAGAAGATGCCAGCAAACCCACTCCCCATCCTTCCTGCCGATAATTTGTATATGCATGGCTGTCCTTAAGTTGGGTGTTGGTAATCGAGGGAGGACCAGAACTGGAGATACTTCATCATGACATCAAGCACTTAGGCTCAAACCTGATCTCTGTTGCTATCCGTGTGAATTTCCCACAGTCTCATTATGATTTTATTTTATTTAGAGATACAGTCCCTTCCAGTCTAATGGGGTTGTGTCATCCCATTATTCTCACATGATCAAATAACCTACGTCTTTGAGATGTGATAGAAATACAGCACAACCCTCCCTTTCACTGATCATGATACTTACTGCTGACTGCAGAGATGTTGAACACGGTGAATTTTGCATCAAAACCAAAATCACGGCAATTCCGAAAAGAAGAGATCTCTGCCGTAGCCTGGTTGGAAAAAATCCTTACTGAGCCAGGATTGGTACCTGAAAGTGAGGCTAAGAGAAGCACATCAGAGTTAGGATTGAGTGATGTTATCCAGAAACACCAGATCAAAACCCAAATCTTGAACTATCGAATGTTGAAAGGTCTCGATGACGTGGAGAGGATGTTTCCTATCGTGGAGGAGTCTAAGACCAGAGGACACAGATAGAGTGGATGTGGAGAGGATGTTCCCTATAGTGGGGGAGTCTAGGACTAGGGGACACAGATAGAGTGGATGTGGAGAGGATGTTTCCTATAGTGGGGGAGTCTAGGACCAGAGGACACAGATAGAGTGGATGTGGAGAGGATGTTCCCTATAGTGGGGGAGTCTAGGACCAGGGGACACAGATAGAGTGAATGTGGAGAGGATGTTCCCTATAGTGGGGGAGTCCAGGACCACAGGACACAGATAGAGTGGATGTGGAGAGGATGTTTCCTATAGTGGGGGAGTCCAGGACCAGAGGACACAGATAGAGTGGATGTGGAGAGGATGTTTCCTATAGTGGGGGAGTCCAGGACCAGAGGACACAGATAGAGTGGATGTGGAGAGGATGTTTCCTATAGTGGGGGAGTCCAGAACCAGAGGACACAGATAGAGTGGATGTGGAGAGGATGTTTCCTATAGTGGGGGAGTCCAGGACCAGAGGACACAGATAGAGTGGATGTGGAGAGGATGTTTCCTATACTGGGGGAGTCTAGGATCAGAGGACACCGATAGAGTGGATGTGGAGAGGATGTTTCCTGTAGTGCGGGAGTCTAGGACCAGAGGACTCAGATAGAGTGGATGTGGAGAGGATGTTCCCTATAGTGGGGGAGTCAAGGACCAGAGGACACAGATAGAGTGGATGTGGAGAGGATGTTTCCTATAGTGGGGAGTCTAGGACCAGAGGACACACTTTCAGAATAAGGGGTGTCCTTTTAGAACAGGGATGAGGAGAAATTATTTTAGCCAGAGAGTTGTGAATCGGTGGAATTTGTTGCTACAGGCAGCTGTGGAGGCCAAGTCTTTATGTATCTTTAAGGCAGAGGTTGATAGATTCTTGGTTAGTCAGGCCACAAAGGGATATATGGAGAAAGCAGGAGATTGGAGCTGAGGGGGAAAATGAATCAGCCATGATGAAATGGTGGAGCAGACTAGATGAGACAAAAGGCCTAATTCTGCTCCTAGATCTTTGGGTCTTATAGTCTTTCTAATATTCTTTCCACAGTTTTGCACCTTTCCTCATTCTCACCCTACCTTGAAAGAAAAATGGAAGGCAATGTGGGAGGGAAAGGTTAGACTGGTGTTAGGGTAGATTAAAGGTCGGTGCAACATCATAGGCTGAAGGATTTGTTCTGTGCTGTATGTGCTCTATGTTCTATGATCTGAACCCTGGGCCTCTGTACTTCTTTCTGCAGCTGGATTCTTCATTTAATCATCAGGAAACCACAGTTATAAGGATTGTTGATAACATCTCGTTGACAATCAACACAAGTGCACCTTAAAGGTACGTGCTTAGCTCTCTCTGTACTCAGGTGACGTGGCTAGGGACAGGTCAAATGTCATCTATAAATTCATCAATGAAAATACAGTTGGCAGAATCTCATTTTGTAACGAGGAGGTGTACAGGCACGATATGAACAATGTTATTCTGTTCTGAGTTCTATATTCTGTTTTATATACTTTCCTCTCCAATTTCCTCTCATGACTTCATGGGATTTGCCTTTACCCTTTGGCAAGAAAGGAGGAGGTGAGATTTAATTGAGCTAGAGTTAGTAAGGTGAGGAAGCATCAACACATAAAGAATGTTTAGGTTGCCGTGGAGAGACGGCTTTTAACCATCACAGCTCATTTACATCTTACCAGACAGGTGTTCCATAATGCAAATACATGGGCAACAAGGGAGGCCATTCTGCCCTTCAACCTTGTTACCAACGGAATAAGAAATAAGAGGAGATGGTGATAAGTTTATTAAACAAACCCCACAAATAACCAATTCCATGGTTGCTCTAATCACCATTTTCCAACCTGGTTCCAATAACCCTTGACTCCTCCCGTAGACCGAAAATCTAATTCAATTGCATTCAGTTCCGCTCGCCTCCCATTATAGGAAGAACATGGATGCTTTGGGAACATGAAGAAGGAATTTATCAGGATTTTGAATGGATTAGAGGGCATGGGCTACAGGGAGATGTTGGCCAGACAAGCGTTGCTTTCCCTTGAGCATCAGAGGCTGAAGGAAGATCTGATAGAGGTTTATAAGATTGTAAGAGGCAGAGGCAGTCAACAGTCGGTAGCTTTTATTCCCAGGTTCAAATTTTGATGGGCTGAATGGCCTAATTCTGCATCTACATCTTATGGATATCCTATCATGAAATGGTATAATACTTGTCTCATACTCGCCTAATGTTTGTTGAAATGTCTAAAACAAGATGAGAGGGGGAAAGTTCAAAGGAGAGCAAGCTCTTATTACACAGAGTGCTAGAATGTGTTATCAAGGGTTGAGGTGGAGGTAAACAAGATAGAGATGTTTATGAGGCTTTTAGACAGATACATGAATATTCGGGGAATGGAGAGATGTGGATATTGTATAAGCAGAAGGGATTAGTTTACTTAGGCATTTAATTAATAGTTTAATTAGATCAACACAACAGCATGGCCTGAAGGACATATTCCTTTGCTGTATTGTTCGATATTCTATGTTCTCTGTTCTCTCTCAAGTATCTTCCATTACTTATGTTCTCTGGAGTAAAGTATTCTCAAGCTTCAAAGACATTCAAAAAAAAAGCCTCTTCATCTGCATCTTAAATCTTCCATTATTCAATGCAGCCAGCAGCCTCTGATCCCATATTCTCTAGACCCTTAAGCTAACAAAAGTCTTTCAATGTCAGATTTAAAATGTACAGTTCATGGGTGGATTTGAACCCTTTTAGAATTCACAATATAGACTTACAGCTATTCAGTGCTTACCTATCTGAATTTAGGTGGTTGCCACATTGCCTAATGATGGATGCATCTACTATAAGATCATAAAATCATAAACCATAAGATATAGGAGCAGAAGTAAGCCATTGGCCGATTGTATCAGGATACAATCTTGATAAATAAACTGAAGCATTGACTCTGCTCCACCATTCAATCATGGGCTGATCCAATTCTTGCAGTCAACACCACTCCCTGCCTTCTCCCCATACCGTTTGATGCCCTGGCTAATCAAGATCCTATCTCTCTCTGCCTTAATACACCCAATGACTTGGCCTCCACAACTGCTCATGGCAACAAATTCCACAGATTTACTACCCTCTGACTAAAGTAATTTCTCTGCACCTCTGTTCTAAATGGACATCCTTCAATCCTGCAGTTGTGCCCTCTTGTCCTAGACTCCCCGACCATAGGAAATAACTTTGCCATATCTAAACTGTTCAGGCTTTTTAACATTTGGAATGTTTCTATGAAAACTCCCCCTCATTCTCCTGAACTCCAGGGAATACAGCCCAAGAGCTGCCAGATGTTCCTCATACAATATCCCTTTCATTCCTGGAATCATTCTCGTGAATCTTCTCTGAACCCTCTCCAATGTCAGTATATCTTTTCTAAAATAAGAAGCCCAAAACTACACACAATAAAACTACTGTAAATTCAGATTTATCTTCAATTCATATATATTGAAAATAGAGCAGTTTACAGAGAAAATTTCCAACTTCTACCACTATCTATCTGCAGGGATGGTTCCTAACTTTACTCTTACAATGCCTGGCACTAATTACTCTACTCTAGCCCTAGGGATTCCCAACCAGGGGTCTACGGTCCCCTTGGTTAATGGTAGAGGTCCTTGGGGTTCCTGACCCCTGCAGTCTAGCTTGAGTTATTCACTGCCCAGCCAATGCCCAGGAACTCAAGAGGTTTCAGAGAGGCACAGCCTCATTCATCACTCCCCACCATTGACAACATCTACAGGAGGTTCGTTCGGTATGTGCCATGTCGTATGACATGACCGATCATGGTCTTTTCATGACCATGACTGTTCTTGGCAAACTTTTCTGCAGAAGTGGCTTGGCATTGCCTTCATCTACTGGAGGTGCTGCGACAATAAGGTGACATCTATCCATCAAAGATCTCCACCATTCAGATCATGCACTCTCTTGCTGCTACTATTGGGCAGGAGATGCAGAAATTCCCTGCTGCCGGGTTCAGGAACATCTCCTTTAAGACAACAATCAAGTTTTTGTGAGCAATCCTGCATAACTCACACCCTACCTCCACATTGGAACACTGCAGACCACCATTTTCCTTTGTTGCAAGCATTGTACCTCTACCTCACTATCCTTATGCATGTGACTCTACCTCACCAGCCTTGCACACGTGATTCTACCTCACCATCCTTGTGCATGTGATTCTACCTCACCATCCTTGTGCATGTGATTCTACCTCACCAGCCTTGTGCACGTGATTCTACCTCACCATCCTTGTGCATGTGATTCTACCTCACCATCCTTGTGCATGTGATTCTACCTCACCATTCTTGTGGATGTGACTCCTCATCACCATTCATGTGTATATGACTCCACCTCACCATCTTTGTGCATGTGACTCTCCCTCGACATCCTTGTGCACGTGACTCCACCTCACCATCCTTGTGTACATGACTCTACCTCACCACCCTTGTGCATATGACTCTACCTCACCTTTCTTGTGCACGTGACTCCACCTCACCATCCTTGGGTACGTGACTCTACCTCACCACCATTGTGCACATGACTCTACCTCACCATCCTTGTGCACGTGACTCCACCTCACCATCCTTGTGCACATGACTCTATCTCACCATCCTTGGGTACGTGACTCGACCTCACCTTCAAGCTGCTTGGAAGTTGGTACAGAGGAGATGTCAGGGGTAAGTTTTTTATGCAGAGAGTGGTGAGTGTGTGGAATGGGCTGCTGGCAGTGGTGGTGGAGGCGGAAACAATAGGGTCTTTTAAGAGACTCCTGGATGGATACATGGAGTTTAGAAAAATAGAGGGCTATGGGTAAGCCTAGGTAGTTCTCACTTTACACCACACGCTGTCAGAGCAGTGCTGCCAGAATAATCAAGGACAAGACCCACCCAGCCAACACACTTTTTGTCCCTCTTCCCTCTGGGAGAAGGTTCAGGAGCATGAAGATTCGTATGGCCAGATTTGGGAACAGCTTCTTTCCAACTGTGATAAGACTGTTGAACGGATCCTGACCCGGATCTGGGCTGTACCTTCCAAATATCCGGACCTGACTTGCACTACCTTACTTTCCCTTTTCTATTTTCTAATTATGATTTATAATTTAAATTTTTATTATAGTTACTTCGATTTGTACTTCAGGGAGTATGAAGCGCAGAAACAAATATCACTGTGATAATTGTACGCTCTAGTATCAATTGTTTGGTGACAATAAAATAAAGTATAGTAAGTATAGTTCTACAGTAAGGAAATGTTCGGCATAGCTTTGTGGGCTGAAGGGCCTGTATTGCGCTGTAGATTTTCGTTGTTTCTATATTTCTATGTTTATTAACATGCTTTGATCAAATAATCTTTTCAACAAAACTGGGGGAAAATGAACATGTTGTGGTTTAATCTCTGACTCCAGGAGGACCACAAGGTTGTTGTGGGTTGGAGGCTTGTGCATCTCAATGACCCGGTGCATGATATTGGCTGGTTTGGCTCTTGGTGGGGTCACCCATGCCAAATAGATCAAAGCATAGAGGCCAGACTAAGAGTGGTCCACTGGTCCTCCAGGTTCAGGGTTCAGCTCAGAGCTAACAGCCCTGACTGGTAAAACAAAGTTGCTACAGAAACAGCAGTGAAGAATTCCCCTACATTTGACTGTGACGGCATTCCTGAGACATGCATGACTGACAGTTGTGAAAACCAAGAGAAACTACTGACATGATGAAGGAAGCCCTGAACTCTAGAGATGGAGGAGCTTTATTACTGCCCTAAATGCCAGCAGCATTATGGGTAATGCTGCTGGTTTGATCCCTGGGTAAGAAGGGGCCAGCTGGACATTTTGGAAAGGTCAAGATCACAGAATGTGGAGGCTTACCACTGGTAAATCACAGAGAGAGGGGACAGGATAATGGAGGCCAGTCTATATGTGGGATGAGAGAAAAATGTTCACAGTTTTCCCATTGCTTTTGATTTATTTGTGGTGAGCTACATATTGTATTTAGTTTCAATAATATAAGGCAATGGACCCAGATTGGACATTAGTCGGCGTAGTCCATTCAGGCTCAGGCTCCCCACCACTGAAATCATCTTCAAGAGGTTTCTACCTCGAGAAGGTAGCATCTACCATCAGGAATCCCCACTATTCGAGTCATGCCCTCTCTTGCCACTACCATCAGCCAGAAAACACAGAAGTCTGAAGTCCCACATCACCAGGTTCAGGAACAGCTACTTTCCAACAACTATCAAGTTCTTGAACTGACCTGTCCAATCCTAACCTTAGTTGTCAGGTAAACATACATCTGAATTTAGGTAGATGCCATACCTGCCAACGTCAGTCAGGTATAGCAGCCACCTCAGTTCAGATGGATGCACAGTAAATAGCAGTAAATCTACATCACAAGTTATAAAATGGTTTAAGTTCACCCCTAGATGCTTGAAATGGGAAAATATATGATTCATTCTCTTTGCATTTACATTAACTCCATGGAGGAGGAGAAAATATATTTACAACCCTAAAAATATTTGGTTACTTACCAACTAATTCTTTCCTTGGGCCCAATCCCTGGTAGAGGTCTAGGAGATAAGTCCATTCACTTGTTTGAAATTCAGTGAAGTTCACTTTTATATAAAGGCCTGGTTCAACTCTAATCACAAGCACATATAAACATAGATAAGACTTTATCAACTGCATAGAAACAGAATCAGAATCTTCATAGCTTTACCAGCCCTCTAGTTTCTGCCCCATTCCACAGCTGACTAACAAACGTCAGGGCTATGGTCGGCTGTTCTTTCACCACTGGGTCAATTTTGCTGGTTGAGGTTTGCTAATACAGATGTGTGATCATGGCCCAAGTGCAGAGGGAGAGATACTGAAGTGGATAGAACTGTTCACTTCATTGTAATAAGAACTATGCAGAACAAAAGGGAAAGTAAGAAATGCTGGGCCAACAGAGCCATTAACTAAAACTGGCTGATCACCAAATTTGGTGCAGTCATTCATTGATTCTATTATGGTTATTAATTTATTATGGATTTATTGTGAATGCCTGCAAAGAAATGGGTTGTATATGGTGATATATATGTTCTTTGATAATAAATTTACTTTGAACTTTGAACTGTGCTAACTGTAGTGTGGACCTGTTTGGTATTCCAGTTGAATATGTTGTCCTTCAGTAAGAAGAAACCGATGCCCTTGTCTCCACACTGGCCATATGACTTTGCTATTGAACTCTTACCTGGTATTAGTTCTACACAGGGTTGGCTCTTTTCCCTCAGTCATCCTGATATGGTGGCCAAGTCATAAGGGACGTGAGACTGGACCCAAATGCAGGATGCAGGCACTGAAGTACTAGTGGCAGGACAGGAACAGCTAAATGATAGAACAACATGTGGAGACCATGGTGTGCGTTAGGGACGTGACATTCAAGTTGGTCCTGGGGTTCAGAGGAGGATCCTAGAGTTCAGAGATGGTCTTGGAGGCTAGACTTGAGGCTGGGGTCTCGAGGATGGGTTCTTGGAACTAGGAATTCTGGGAGGATAGCCCCCCTGGGCAGGGCCCAGAACTCCCAGGCAGGATACAGGGGCCTGAGCTGGTCTCAGGGCACAACCTGTCGGAGGCCAGGGATCAGAAGGGGCAGAATCCTCTGGGCGGGCCGCAGAACTCCTCTATAATGGTGGGTACTCCAAGCCAGGACGAACAGGATGGACAGGACAACCAGGTCGGAACAGGACAACGACGACGATGATTACTACTACTACTACTACTACAACCCCCCCACTACACTCAGAGTTTCTAGTATACACCGCCAACCATATCACCAGATAGGCATCAGGTGCGCCTCCTGAAGCCCAAACAAGCCAAGATGATCCTCAGGTGTGACTATTTGAGCTCAAGGCGAACCGAGGGAAGGTCAAAGGACCCGGAGTCCGGAGTCCGCGGACCGGATCTAGAACTGGAATGCAGGCTCTGGACTGGACCATAACAGGCCATAGTATTCGGGTTTATCCATCCATCAACACCATCAGCGGGGTGTGTTTCTTTTATTGTCAGCAAGAAGGATAGCAAGCTCGATTCTTGCATTGATTATCAGCCCCTCAACAAAATCATGGTGAAGAAACACTACCCTCTTCCTCAGCTTGTCTCTACATTTGTACATCTCCAGGGAGAAAACATTTTTTCCCAGGGAGATTTGTGGTATGCTTACATCCTGGTTAACATCGAGTGGAAGACAGCATTCAGCTCTCCACTAGTCAATATAAGTACCTCATGATGCCATTTGATTTGGCCAATACCCCACCCTGATTTTGAGTTTTTTGGTCGCGTCAAATGGCAACGAGAATATGAAACCCCAAACCCCCCCAACCCCCTACCCGCACAAAAAAAACTTACAGATTGCGTCAAATGGCAACACGAAAATCAAACCCTAAACCCTAAATGCCATCTCTTGCACAAAAAGAAATCTTACAGATTGCGCCACATGGCAACAAGAAAGAATGGTGTAAACACAGAATGCAAAGAAAAATCAGAACTGAAAGAGACCAAGTTGAATTGTAGTTAGTTTAAACTACAGTCCACAGTCCAATCCATAAATTGCTGAGCTTTGGTAACATTCTCCAACACCATGGAGATGGAGAGAGAGAGAGAGAGAGAGAGAGAGAGGCCTCTCGAATGCAGAGACTGAACAGCGAGCTCTGGTAGTTGTGTACTGTTTCTCCAAAGCTGCCAGCTTCAATGCTCTCCCCAAGCTCCTGATGGCTTGTGAAACTACCACCCTCAATGTTCCAGCAATACGGATTCACTCCAAGATATAATGTCTGGGTGAGAACCATAGTTTACGTCCCTTTATTGGAAGGCCTTCTGTTCTCTCGTGGGAGCCAGAGCCAGCCTCTCATCAGATTTCCAGCCCCTGCCTAAGGGCTAGATTGAGAGAATCTATCGGGAGCTGTAGAAAACCCAGTTCTACCACAATCTCAAGCGTCGAACTGACTTGGGCAGAGATTGACCACAATAACCTCCAGTCATCCTCCACTAGCGTGTCTCCCTTTGAATGCCAGTAGTGCTTCCAGCCACCGCTCTTCCCTGATTGAGAGATTGGCGTGGGAGTTGCTGCCGCCCAACTCTCAAAGCATAAATGGAAACAGGCCAGAACTTCTTTGCTGCAGACTCAGAAACAATACGCCCTGTGGGCTGATCAGCAGGTGAGGCTGCTCAAGCCAGGGGTAAAATTCTGGCTGCTGTCTAGAGATCTTCCTTTGGAAGTTGAGAAGTTAGAATTCTCACACTATGTGGGACAATTT
The DNA here is from genome assembly GCF_030144855.1 of Hypanus sabinus. Taxonomy (NCBI): domain Eukaryota; kingdom Metazoa; phylum Chordata; class Chondrichthyes; order Myliobatiformes; family Dasyatidae; genus Hypanus; species Hypanus sabinus. Next base: position 182,467,650 of record NC_082709.1, on the reverse strand, counting down.
GTAGTAGAGAAGGCTCCTATAGACAGTGCACACCATCATTGATGAAGGTTCACCCAGAGTTCCATATTTCCCAGTTCAAGTTAGTGACTTCCTCCCCTCATGGTGGAATGGTCTCAGGTCTATTCTGTGCATTGCCTTCTGGCATCTCACCAGGTATGGGGTACGGTCCAGTATATCATGGACTGAGAGGGGTAAGGGCCTGAGGAATATTTCTGGGTTCTGGCTTGTGACCTCTGGACCAAGTCTGTCATCTGAGGCTTCTAGAGGGCACAGATGTTGAGTGCCTCAGGATCTACACCCAGCGAAGGGAGCCCTGTCACAACCACGGGCTCTGCTGCGAAGTCTGGGTGCCCTTGCAGGAAGGCAGCTGAACAAGGCTGGCAACCACACTCGTGAGATTGCACATTCCAGACAATTAGTGCTTCACAGTGGTTCTATCTTACTCCCTTCCTTACGGTTTGGTCTTGTCGAGCCTTGACCCAAGCACAGTAATGGCTACACTTCTGCCTTCCTGACTCTTCTTTCCGGAAAGAAGATAACAATTTAGATTGCTGCTGCAAAATTAGTTTAGTATTAACTTACTGCTTCCAAGCTGCAGTGTGAGCATTAGTTTTACTTGATGGCCCTGTTGACCTAGTGTTTATTATTTTTCCTTTTGCTCTGCACAGTTCTTAACAAATTTCATTGAACAGTTCTATCTACTTCTGCTTCTCTCCCTCTGCACTTGGACAATCAATGCATGTCTGTCTTACATATCAACTGCAAAACACTTTCTCAGTGACACTTCACTCTGCATTCATTTCATTCCACCACCAAACCCCACCCACTTTCTGACTGTCAAGAAATACTTGGCTCTTGGATAGGCACGTGAGTGTGCAGAGAATAAAGAGATATCGATCTAGGGAAAGATGTGGAGTTATAAATTCACAGAAAAGAACAGCACAGAAACAGGCCCTTCACCCCATCTAGTCCTTGTTGAACCATATAAATTTCCTACTTCCATTGAGCTGCATCGGGACCATAGCCCTCCATACCCCTATCATCCATGTACCTATCCAAACTTCTCTTAAGTGTTGAACTGGAACTTAGAGGTTCCACTTGAGCTGGCAGCCATCCCACTCTCTCACGATCCTCTGAGTGAAGAGGATTCCCTTCATGTTCCCATTAAACTTTACACCTTTCACCCTCAACCCATGCCCTCTAGCGCAGTCCCATCCAACCTCAGTGGAAAAAGACTGCTTGCATTTACCCTATCTATACCCCTCATAATTTTGTATATCTCTATTAACTCTCCCCTCAGTCTTCTGCATTCCAAAGAATAAAGTCCTAAGCTATTCAACCTTTCCTTATAACTCAGGCCCTCCAGTCTGGCAACATCCTGGTAAATTTTTTCTCTGTACTCTTTCAATCTTATTTACATACTTCCTGCAGGTAGATGATCAAAACTGCACACAATACACCAAATTAGGCCGAACCAATGTCTTGTACAACTTCAATCTAACACATGACCATTAAGACCATAAGATACAGGAGCAAAATTAGGCCATTTGGCCCATTGAATCTGTTCCATCATTTCATCATGGTTAACCCATTCTTTTTCCTCTCAGCGCCTTCTCCCCATACCCCTTCATGCCTTACCAATCAAGAATCTATCAACCTCTCCATAAATGTACGTAAAGGCTTGGGGTCCTTTGCTGCCTGTGGCAAAGAATTCCACAGATCCACCACTCTCTGACTAAAGAAATTCCTCCTCATTTCCTTTCTAAAAATAGCCCCCTATAACCTGAGGCTGTATCCACTGGTCCCTGACTCTCCCAACGTAGGACACATCCTCCCCACATCCACTTTATCAAGACCTTTCAAAATTTGATTCTTTTCATTTAGGTCACCCCTTGTTCTGAATTCCAGTGAATATACGCCCAGAACCATCAATCGTTCTTCATATAACAAGTCGTTCAATCCTGGAATTGTTTTTGTGAGCCTTCTTTGAACCCTCTCCAATGCTAGCACATCCTTTCTAAGATAAGGAGCCCAAAACTGCCCACTATACTCCAAATAAGGCCTCACCAGTGCTTTGTAAAGCCCCATCCTTGCTTTTATATTTAAGTCCTCTTGAAATAAATGGCAACATTGCATTTTCTTTCCTCAAATTAACCTTTAAGGAATCCTACAAAAGAACTCCCAACTCACTTTGCACCTCAATTTTTTAATTTTCTCTCCATTTAGAAAATATTCTACCCTTTTATTTTCTTCTACTAAAGTGCATGGCCATGGACTTCCCAACACTGTATTTCATCTGCCACTTCTTTGCCCGTTCTTCTAGTCTGTCTAAGACCTTCTGCAGCCTCTCTTCTTCCTCAAAAATAACTGCCCTCCTACCTACCTTTGTAGCCATCAATTTCGTCATCCATTTTATTAACATATAATGTAAAAAGAAGTGGTCCCAACACAGTCTCCTGTGGAACACAACTTGTCACTGGCAGCCAACCAGAAAATGCTCACTTTATTCCCACTCTTTGCCTCCTGCCAATCAGCCACTGCTTTATCCATGCTAGTATCTTTCCTGTAACACCATGGGCTCTTATCTTGCTAAGCACGTCATATATATCACCTTATCAAAAGCCTCTGAAAATCCAAGTACACAACATCCCATCTCCTGTATTCAATACTTTGATTAATAAAGGCCAATATGTCAAATCCCTTTGTTAAGACCTTGCTACCTGAGATGACACTTTCAATGAGTTACGGACCTTTGTTCCCAGATGCAATTGTTTTACCACACTCCTCAATGCCCTACCGTTCACTGTGTGATACCTACCATGTTTGGCTGTATGGAAATGCAACAACTTGCATTTGTTTGCATTAAGTTCCATCTGCTAATTTTCAGTCTGAACTTCCAGCTGTTCCACATCCCGTTGCAAGTCCTGATAGCTTTCTTCACTGTCCACTGCACCCCCAGTCTTGGAGTCATCCATCGATTTGCCAATCGAGATGACCACATTATCATCCAGATCATTGATGTAGATGAAAAACAATAATAGACCCTGTAGCACTGCACTAGTCACAGTCCACCAGTCAGAGAGGTATATATTTCCATTTTCTGTCTTCTCCCACAAAGCCAATGTCTAATCCAATTTACTACTTCATCCTGAATGCTGAACAACTGAACCTACTTCACTAACCTCTTACTTGTGACTTTGTCAAATACGTTGTTATAGTCCATATGAACACCATCCACTGCCTTGTCTTCATCAATTTTCCTGGTAATTTCCTTGAAAAACTTTATAAGATTGGTTATATGTGACCTAACATTCACAAAACCGTTCTGACTATTCTAATTTATTTCATATCTATACAAATACTCACATGTCAGGTCTTTTAGAATACCTTCCAATAATTTTTCCACTACTAATGTCAGGTTTACCAGCCTATGATTTTCTAGTTTATTTTTAGAGCCTTTTTTAAACAGTAGAATGACACTGGCTGTCCTCCAATCCTCTAGTACCTCACCTGCACTAACAATGATTTAAATATCTCTTCCGGGATATATCTGCACTTGCCTCCTGCAGAGTCCAAGGGAACACCTTGTCAGGCCCCGATCCACTCTAATTTGGCTCAAGACAGCACCTCCTCCTCCTTATGTTCTGGAATTCCAGTATGTGAATAAGTTTGAAACAGTTCACGGAAAATTTACAAGGATGCTGCCCAGTCTGGAGGACCTGAGTTATAAGGAATATCTGGATAGGTTAGGACTTTATTCTTTGGTATAAGATTGAATGAAGATTTAATAGAGGTATACAAGATTATGAGGGATATCAGTAGGGTAAATGCAAGCAGGCTTTTCCACGGAGGTTGTGTGGGACAACAACGAGACATCACGGGTTAAAGGTGAAAGGTGAAATACTTAAGGAGAACATAATGAGGAACTTCTTCACTCAGAGAGTGGTGAGAGTGTGGAACAAGCTACCAGCACAAGTGACGCATGCAATTTCATTTTCAAACTTTAAAAGAAGTTTGGAGAGGTACATAGATGGTAGGGGTATGGAGGGCTATGGTCCCAATGGAGATCGATGGGACTTGGCAGTTTAAATACTTTGGCATGGACTGGATGGGCTGAAGGGCCTGTTTCTGTGATGTACTTTTCTGTGACTCTATGACTCGATGGATATTATGTAGGCAGAAAGGATTAGTTTAGTTATTTTTTTATTACTGATTTAATTGATTCAGCAAAACATTGTGGGCCAGAAAACCTATTAATATGCTGTTCTATGTTCTATAAACTGTACTTATATTGAAAGTTCAAAGTAGATTTATTATCAAAATACATATACATCACCATGTACAATCCTGAGATTCATTCCCAGCAGGACCGAGAAATACAATAGAAACTACACAGAAAATCTGACAACCAACCAACATGTAAAAGAGGTCAAACTGAGCAAATACAAAATAATTTAATACTGAGAACGTAAGTTGTAGAGTCTTTGAAAATGTGTCCATTGGTTGTAGAATCTGTTCAGCATTGATGTGAGTGAAGTTGTGTACAGTCATTTGTTTGGGTAGCTTGTGAACAAAAGACTATCATTGTATTTTGGTGCATTTGACAATAATAAAACTATTAGCAAATTAATTAACAATTAGCAATTGCTAATTTACAGAAAAAGTCGAATCACTCACTTGATGACCCATCTGCAGAAAATTTTCCGACCTTGGGGCTTAGGGTAGTGGAGAGAATGGAACGAGCCAGAGTCGCCAGTCAGTAGAAACTTCCCATCACAGGGTGTAGCTACAGAGGCAAGTGAGCAACGTTCAGTAACTGCCTCCTCCACAGAGTGCAAGCAGCAACTCATAGATGCGTTTGTATTCAGAACACAATGCAAGTTACCAAAGTAACTAATCTACCAATTCTTCTGCAATATTTAGAAATGCTGGAAGGAGGAAAGGCAGCACCAAAAAAACATCATCAGCACTGCCCAGGCAGATGAGGAGGCCAAGTCATTGAGTATATTTAAAACAGCGGTTGGTAGGTTCTTGATTAATCAGGGTGACAGAGGTTACAGAGTGAAGGCAGGAGAATAGGATTGAGAGGGATAATAAATCACCCATTATCAAATGGTGGAGCTGATCCAATTTTACTCTTATGTCTTATGGTCTTCTGTCAGAGATCACATCAACTGGCTAGAATTATTTTCTAAACTGAATTCTGAATTAATGAATTCAAACTTATCTGCTCTTTCTCATTGCTAGTCTGGATCAAGGATCATCTTGATGCCAGATCAGTTCCCCTTTCTCCACAGACCATAGATTTATTGTCTAAAAGTTAACATGGCCCCATTTTAGAGAGAGCTGCTTCAGAGTCAGACCACATTCATATTTTATAAATATATAAAGCAGAAGACAATGGCTAAAGTCAATGTAGGTCCCTTGGAAGATACGAAGGGGAAATTGATATTGGGTGATAAGGAAATGGCTGAGGCATTGAATGACTATTTTGTGCCAGTCTTCACGGTGGAGGACACATCTAATATGCCAAAGAAGGATATTATGGACAAAATGGGAGGTGAGGACCTCAATAAAATCACTGTCACTAAAGAGATAGTGATGAGAAAACTAGAGGGCCTGAAGGTAGATAAGTCCCCTGGTCCTGATGGGATGCATCCCAGGGTGCTGAAGGAATTGGCGGAGGTTATAGTAGACACGTTGGTAATAATTTATCAAAACTCTCCAGACTCTGGGCAGGTCCCAGCGGATTGGAAGACAGCAAATGTCATGCCACTTTATAAAAAAGGATGTAGGCAAAAGACGGGCAACTACAGGCCTGTTAGCTTAACATCTGTAGTTGGAAAAATGGTTGAAGCTGTCATTAAGGAAGAAATAGCAACACATTTAGAAAGGAGTGGTTCCATTAGACAGACACTGCATGGATTCAGAAATGGCAGGTCCTGTTTGACAAACTTACTGGAGTTCTTTGAGGACATAATGAGTGTGGTGGATAGAGGGGAACCGGTGGATGTTGTATACTTGGATTTCCAGAAGGCGTTAGGTAAGGTGCCGCACAAGAGATTATAAATAGGATATGGATGCATGGAGTCAGAGAGACTGTATTGACATGGATATTGGATTGGTTAACCAATAGAAGGCAGAGAGTTGGTATAAGTGGGTGTTTCTCCGGTTGGCAGTCAGTGGCAAGTGGAGTGCCATAGGGGTTGGTACTGGGGTCGCAGCTGTTTACCATTTACATTGATGATTTGGAAGAGGGGACTGACTGTAGCCTAGCAAAATTTGCTGATGACACTAAACTGAGTAGAAAAGCAAATTGTACTGAGGATGTGGTGGGTCTGCAGAGGGATATAGATAGGTTAAGTGAGTGGGCCAAGGTCTGGCAGATGGAATACAATGTTGGTAAGTGCAAGATCATCCACTTTGGAAGGAATAATAGAAGAGCAGATTATTATTTAAATGGTAAAAGATTGCAGCATGCTGTTGTGCAGAGGGATTCGGGACTTGGGGACTTGTTCATGAATCGCAAAAAGTTGGCTTACAGGTACAACAGGTTATTAAGAAAGCAAAAGGAATGTTGGCCTTCATTGTTAAAGGGACTGAATTCAAGAGCAGGGAGGTCATACTGCAACTATACAGGGTACCAGCGAGGCCACACCTGGAGTACTGTGTGCAGTTCTGGTCTCCGTACTTGAGGAAGGATATAATGGCTTTGGAGGCAGAGCAGAGGAGGTTCACCAGGTTGATTCCAGGGATAAAGGGGTTAACCTATGAGGAGAGATTGAGTTGCCTGGGACCTATACTCTCTGAAATTCCGAAGAATGAGAGGGGATCTTATAGAAACATACAAAATTTTGAAAGGGATGGATAAGATAGTAGGAAGGTTGTTTTCCATTCGTAAGGTGAGACTAGAATGAGGGGACATTGCCTCATGTTTCAGGGGAAATTATTTAGGATGAAAATGAGGAGAAACTGTTTTTCCCAGAGAGTGGTGAATCTGTGGAATTCTTTGCCCAGGGAAGCAGTTGAGGCTTCTTCACTAAATATATTTAATATACAGTTAGATAGGTTTTTACATAGTAAGGGAATTAAGGTTTATGGGGGAAAAGCAGGTGGAGCTGAGTTTATGGACAGATCAGCCATGATCTTATTGAATGGTGGGGCAGACTCGATGGGCTGGATGGCCTACTCCTGCTCCTATTTCTTATGTTCTTATGTATTATGCAAAGGTTATTCATAAGTGGCATTGTGGAGAGGGTACACAAAAGATTACTGCAGGGAAATTGCAAATCACACTTCAGCCCTTAGAGTCATTGAAGCATACAGTTATACAGCATGGAACCAGGCCCAACTCATCCATGCCAACCAAAATGCCCATCTGAGTGGTACAGGATGCCATGATAACATAATGGATAGTGTGAGTTTGTACATCCTCCCCAAGAACATGTGAATTTCCTTCAGGTGCTCCAGATTCCCCCACAGTCCAAAGATGTACCAGGTAAAAGATTAACTGGTCATTGTAAATTGTCTTGTGACTATTCTAGGGTTAAATAGATGGGTTGCTGGGCTGTATGGCTTGTTGGAACAGAAGAGCCTGTTTCATGCTGTATCTCTAAATAAATAAAATAATTAAAATAAAATAGGTCATTTCCATTGCTCTAGTTTGTTCCATATCCCTCTGAACCTTTCCTATCTGTGTACTATGGTGATGGCCAAGATGAGGGGCAGAATTTTGTCCAATTGAAGCCCTGGTACTGAAGGGCTGAATGGCTTGATGTGAAATTCTACAACTCCCACGTTGACTATAAAAGTTTGGATGACATGTTGCAGCTGTACAGGATGTGAGTGAGAACGCGTTTGGAATCATTGTGTGTAGTTGGGAGGCTGAAACCAACTTGCTATTTAAGCCCTTCGTGACTGCTTGACAACCCTTAATTCTTTACAGCTGATGACAAATGTAACCAGTACATGGGGGGGGGGGGGGAAGGAGGCACAATAGCATAGCAATTAGCATAAAGCTTTTCAGTGACAACTGCATTCAATTCCTACCACTCTCTGTGAGAGGTTTGTACGTTCTCCCCTTGACTGTGTGGGTTTCCTCTGTGTGCTCCAATTTCCTCCCACATACGGGGTTAGTAAGTTGTGGGCATGCTATATTGGTACTTAATGCATGGTGAGATGGGTTGACCACAGTATATCCTCAGACAGTGTTGATTGCTGGTGCAAAATGATGCATTTTACTCCATGTTGATGTTTTGATGTGCATTTGGCAAATGAAGTGAATCTTTATCTACCTCTGTCGGAGTGAAAGAATCAAAAAACAAGGTACAAGTACGCAAAAGGTGATCACAAACTCACAGAACTGGCAAGCATACCACAATATTCTTCGTCTTCATCCTGGGCATCCGGACAATCAGCTTCTCCATCGCACAACAAACTTTGATTTATGCAAGTCTTCCCATCGCCACACATCCAGCTTCCTGGAAAACACTGGTCTTTGGCACAACAGAGGTAAATCAGAAAGAGAAGATCAGTTGGTGTTGAAGTCAAATCAGAATCAGAATCAGGTTTACTATCACCGGCGAATGTCAAGAAATTCGTTAACACTGACATGTATCGTTATATTTGCTGTTTTGTGGCTTAAATTGTGGCTTATTGTAAACTTAAATTTACAATAAGTTAAAAAAAGAAATTCTTTAAAAAATATGTTAAATTGTCTTACCTGCTCTCCTTGATCTGTTGATAATTATTGAATCTATTCATACAGTACTGTGAAAAAGCTTTAGGCACATATACAGTGCCTATAAAAAGTATTTACCCCCACCTCCCTTGGAAATTTTCAGGTTTTATTGTTTTTCAACATTGAATCATAATGGATTTAATCTGACTTTTTTGACACTGATCAAATGAAAAGACTCTCATGTCAAAGTGAAAACAAATTTCTATAAATTGGTATAAATTTATTATAATTATTAAACACAAAATAATTGTTTGCATAATTACTTAACCCTTTCAAGTCAGTAATTAGTAGATGCACCTTGGCAGCAATTATGGCCTTGGGTCTGTGTGGATAGGTCTCTATCAGCTTTGCACATCTGGACACTACAATTTTCCTCCATCCATCTTTATAAAACTGTTTAAGCTCTGCCAGATTGAATGGAGATCATGAGTGAACATCCCTTTGCCAGTCCAGCCATAAATTCTCAATTTGACTGAGGCCTGGACTCTGACTTGGCCACTCCAGGACATTAACTTTGTTGTTTTTAAGCCATTCCTGTGTAGCTTTGGCTTTATGCTTGGGGTAGTTGCCTTGGTGGAAAACAAATCTTCTCCCAAGTTGTAGTTCTTTTGCAGACTGCATCAGGATTTCCCTGTATTTTGCTGCATTCATTTTGCCCTCTACCTTCACAGGCCTTCCAGGGCCTGCTGCAGTGAAGCATCCCCACAACATAAGACCATAAGACCATAAAATATAGGAGCAGGAGTAGGCCATTCAGCCCATCGAGTCTGCTCCACAATTCAAATGGCTGATCCAATTCTTCCAGTCATCCCAACACTCCTTCTCCCCATACCCTTTGATGCCCTGGCTAATCAAGAACCTATCTATCTCTGTCTTAAATGCACCCAATGACTTGGCCTCCAAAGCCACTCATGAAAACAAATTCCACAGATTTACCACCCTCTGACTAAAGTAGTAGCTCCGCACCTCTGTTCTAAATGGACGACCTTCAATCCTGAATTCACGCCCTCTTGTCCTAGACTCCCCTACCATGGGAAATAATTTTGCCATATCTAATCTGTTCACACCTTTTAACATTCAGAATGTTTCTATGAGATCCCCCCCTCATTCTCCTGATCTCCAGGGAATACAACCCAAGAGCCACCAGACGTTCCTCACACGGTAAACCTTTCATTTCCAGAATCATTCTCATCAATCTTCTCGGTCAGTATATCCTTTCTAAATAAGGAGCCCAAAACTGCACACAATTCTCCAAGTGTGGTCTCACAAGAGCCTTATGGAGCCTCAACATCACATCCCTGCTCTTATATTCTAGACCTCTAGAAATGAATGCCAACATTGCATTTGCCTTATTCACCACCAACTCAACCTGGAGGTTAACCTTTAGGGAATCCTGCACAAAGACTCCCAAGTCCCTTAGTATCTCTGTGTTTTGAATTCTCTCTCTATCTAAATAATAGTCTGCCCAATTATTTCTTCCATCAAAGTCTATGACCATACACTTCTCAACATTGTATTTCATTTACCACTTCTTTGCCCATTCCCCTAAACTAGCTAAATTTCTCTGCAGGCTCTCTGTTTCCTCAACACGGCCCGTTTCTCCACCTACCTTTGTATCATCGACAAACTTAGCCACAAATCCATTAATCCCATAGTGCAAATCATTGACATACATTGTAAAAAGCATCGGTCCCTACACTGACCCCTGTGGAACTCCATTGGTAACTGGCAGCCAGCCAGAATAGGATCCCTTTATTCCCACTCTGCTTTCTTCTAATCAACCAATGCTCCACCCATGCTAGTAACTTCCCTGTAATTCCATGGGCGCTTATCTCTCTAAGCAGCCTCCTGTGCAGCACCTTGTCAAAGGCCTTCTGAAAATCCAAGTACACCACATCTACTACATCTCCTTTGTCTACCCTGCTTGTAATTTCCTCAAAAACTTGCAGTGGGTTAGTCAGGCAGGATTTTCCTTTCAGGAAACCATGATGCAGCCACCATCATGCTTGACAGTAGCTATGGTATGCTTTTGATGATGTGTGTGTTTGGCTTATGCCAAACCTAGTGTTTAGCCTGATGGCCAACAAGTTCAATTTTGGTTTCATCAGACCATAGACCCTTCTTCCAGCTGGCTTCAGAGTGTCCTACAAGCCTTCTGGTAAACACTAGCTGAGATTTCATGTGAGTTGTTTTTTCAACAATGGCTTTCACTTTGTGATTCTCCCATTAATCTGCAACTGGTGAAGCACCCGGGCAACATTTTCTATATGCACAGTCTCTCCCATCTCAGCCTCTGAAGCTTGTAACTCCTCCAGAGTTGTCATAGTTCTCTTGGTGGCCTCTCTCACTAGTGCCCTTCTTGCACGGTCACAGTTTTTGAGGACAGCCTGCTCTAAGCAGACTTACAGCCACCATTCAATGTGATCATGGCTGATCATCCACAATCAGTACCCTGTTCCTGACTTCTCCCCATTTCTCTTGACTCTGCTATCTTTAAGAGCTCTATTTAACTCTTTCTTGAAAGCATCCAGAGAATTGGCCTCCACTGCCTTCTGAGGCAGAGCATTCCACAGATCCACAACTCCCTGGTTGAAAAAGTCTTTCCTCAAAAAAACTTTGTGCCAAACTGTAAACAATCCTGGTATGTTTCACATACTGGCAAGAAAGTTGATTCTGGTTCTGATTCTGAAAATGAAAGCAAACTAGTGAGGCAGTGCTCATGGTTCATGGACCATTGAGAAATCTGATGACGGAGGGGAGAAAGCTGTTCCTCAAACACTGAGTGTCTTCAGGCTCCTCTCTGATATCAGTGATGAGAAGAGGGCATGTCCTGGATGATGAGGGTCCTTACTGATGGAAATCCCCCTTCTTGAGGAAGACGTCATGATGGTGGGGAGGCTCATGCCATTGATGGAGGTCAGTGAGTTTGCAGCCCTCTGCAGCTTTTTCTGATCCTGCATATTGGCTCTTGTTTACTAGAAAGGTGATGCAGCCAGCCAGAAAGCTCTCCACACTGCCAGACCTTTCCTGGACACTCCCAACTCTTTGAATTTCACCCCTTCCACTCCCGGTCACTGGCAGCTGTTCAATGTAGTCATATGGCCACTGTTCTCCCCCATGGCCAGTGCTTGAGTTTCAGTTGCAGATTGCATCAGCCAAACTTACACCTGTGGTCCTGAAACAGTATCCCAAGCAGCTAATGAGGTAGGTCCATCTAATATAGTGTTGGTCCAGGCCTGAAACAGATGGGAAGCTCTGTACATTCTGTGTAAGTCAATGGGTAAACATTTTGAGGACTTTGTAGTGCAGCCATTGAAAAGGCTCTGTGGGGAAGGACAACAATTCCATTAACTCACATGGAGGGACTAAGTCCAGTGGAGAAGCCCCTTAAAGAGTGAAAGGGTGTATCACCCCAGGGAGTCACATAGGCTGAGAGGGAAAATGGATCAGCCATGATGAAATGATGAAGCAGATTCAATGGGTCAAATGGCCTAATTCTGCTCCTATATTTTAGGATGTTATAGCCACAGAGTTCTTCTGAGCATTGTGGACACTGGAATGTGTGGCTGCCCCCAGCGCATCCTTAGGTTGTGTTGCTTCTTAATTTAACTGACATAATTCCATGTATGTTTCAATGTAAGTGCGATAAATAAATTAAACTTGAATCTGAATATGCATATACAGTAAGAAAACAGGCTATTCGGCCCTAGTGGTTCACGCTGTCCAAGATCTCTGAGCCAAATTCATCCCATTTGCCTGCGTTATCCACGTTCCTGTCCGACTGTCTTTTAAATTGTTATCATGCGTGCCTCCGGCATCTCGTTCCTTGTACACACTCTGTGCAATGAAGTTGCCCCTCAAGTTCCTGCTTAATCCTTCCCCTCTTTGTTTTGTATTTAATATTTCAGTTATATCTGAGTACGGCATATGGGGCGTAGTGGTTAGCACAAAGCTTTACAGCAGAGGCAACCCACAGCTGCCTGTAAGGAGCCTGTACGTTCTCCCCATCACCACGTGTGTTTTCTCTGGGTTCTCCGGTTTCCTTCCACAGTCCAAAGACAAAGGTTATTTAGTCGTATATTGTTCCGTGATTAGGCTGGGCAGCAAGGCTCAAAGGGCCGGAAGGGCCTATTCTGCGCCGTGTCTCAATAAATAAATAAATATATTGGTTGATTAAGTTTTCCTGTTTGTGAAATAATTTATTACAGATTATATGTATAAGTATGGTAATTGCATACGTCATCACGCTACCATGTGATACGTGTGTGCCTCACTTAAAGTAAAGATGAAGTTACCCTGTGTTTTCTTTTGAATTACTTTAATGTTTTGAAGTTGCAGAATATAACATTCTTACCTTAAACCTGTGTCCTCTGTTCCTTGATTGTTTCCATACTGTATAAGTCTATTCAGATTCAGATTCAGATTCATTTATTTATCACATTTACATTGAGACATGAATTGAAATATGTCATTTACGTTAACAACCAGCACAACCTAAACCTGAAGAAGCCCTATATAGAGTCATTGAGTTCCATGGTGCAGAAACAGGCTCATCGGTCCATTACGTTTGTGCCAAACTATTATTTTGTGGCCATAGTCCTCCAGTAGTGACACAGTATTGTAGCAATTGCTGCAACACTATTACAGCTCGGAGCGTTCCAGAGTTGGGATTTCAATTCCGGTGCCATTCTGTAAGGAGTCTCTGTAATCCTCCCCATGGGATGTGTGGTTTTTCTCTGGCCCCTCTGGTTTCCTCCCACGCTCCAAAGATAGGAAAACATAAACACATAGAAAAACTACAACACAATACAGGCCCTTCGCCCACAGTGCTCCGGGAAGCAGTACTGCTGCATAAAAGCCAGGACCAACAGGCTCCGGGACAGCTTCTTCCACCAGGCCACCAGACTGATGAACTCACACTAACTTGAGCGTACTCTTTATTACATTGGCTGCTCTAGTTATTATAAATTATTATACATTACTATGATACCACATTGCACATTTAGATGGAGACGTAACGGAAGGATTTTTACTCCTCATGTATGTGAAGGATGTAAGAAATAAAGTCAATTCAATTCAATACTTTAGAAATTACTAGGCTTACCCATAGCCCTCGATTTTTCTAAGCTCCATGTATCTATCCATGAGTTTCCTGAAAGACCCTATTGTATCCACCTCCATCACCGTCACCAGCAACCCATTCCAAGCACTCACCACTCTCTGCATAAAAAACTTACCCCTGACATCTCCTCTGTACCTACTTCTAAGCACATTAAAACTCTGCCCTCTCATGTTAGTCACTTCAGCTCTAGGAAAAAGCCTCTGACTATGAGAAGGCCTCTGGGGATGAGAAGGCCTTGGCATGTAGGATTATGGAGAACCCCAAGGCATTCTATGTGTATGTGAAGAATAGGAGGATGACGAGAACGAAGGTGGGACCGCTAAAGGATAAAGAGGGCAACATGTGTCTGGAGGCAGAGGAGGTTGGGGAGGTCCTAAATGAATACTTTGTTTCAGTATGCACAAGTGAAAAGGATCTTGATCAGGATGAGGTCGAAGTAGAGCGGGCCTGTGTGCTGGACAATGTGGAGATTAAGGAAGAAGAAGTGCTGGATTTTCTTAAAAACATTAAGATTGCTGAATCCCCAGGGCCGGACATGATACACCCCAGGTTGTTGTGGGAATTGAGAGGAGAGATCGCAGGAGCATTAGCTATGATCTTTGAATCCTCTTTGGTTGCAGGGGACGTGCCGGAGGACTGGAGAATGGCAAATGTAGTTCCCTTGTTTAAAAAAGGTAATAGGGAGAAACCCGGGAACTATAGACCGGTGAGTCTTACGTCGGTGGTATGCAAACTACTGGAAAGGATTCTTAAGGATAGGATCTACGAGCATTTGGAGAAGTACAGTCTACTCATGGATAGTCAACATGGCTTTGTGAAGGGAAGATCGTGCCTCGCGAGCCTGATTGAGTTTTTTGAAGATGTAAAAAAAAATTGATGAGGGTAGGGCAGTGGATGTGGTCCACATGGACTTTAGCAAAGCATTTGACGAGGTCCCCCACAAGAGACTCATCCAGAAAGTCATGAGGCATGGGATCAGTGGAACCTTGGCTGTTTGGATAAAAAAATTGGCTTAAAGGAAGAAAGCAGAGGGTAGTTGTAGGAAGGAAAGTATTCTGCCTGGATGTTGGTGACTAGTGGAGTGCTGTAGGGATCTGTCCTGGACCCCTGCTTTTTGTGATTCTTATAAATGACCTGGATGTAGAGGCAGAGGATGGGTGAGTAAGTTTGCGGATGACACGAAGATTGGAGGAGTTGTGGATGGAGCTGTAGGTGGTCGAAGGTTACAAGAGGATATAGACAGGCTGCAGAGTTGTGCAGAAAAATGGCAGATGGAGTTCAATCCGGCCAAGTGTGAGGTGATGCATTTTGGAAGGACAAACCAGAAGACTGAATACAGGATTAATGGTCAGTTACCTAAGAGTATGGATGAACAAAGGGACCTTGGGGTTCAAGTCCATACATCCCTCAAAGTCGCTGCACAGGTTGATAGGGTGGTTAAGAAGGCCTATGGGATGCTAGTCTTCATTAACAAGGGGAATTGAGTTCAAGGGTAGAGAGGTCCTGTTGCAACTCTACAAATCTCTGGTGAGACTGCACTTAGAGTATTGTGTTCAATTCTGGGCACCTCATTATAGGAAGGATGTGGAAGCTATGGAGAGGGTGCAGAGGAGATTTACCAGGATATTGCCTGGTTTGGAGAACAAGTCTTATGAAGCAAGGCTAGCAGAGCTGGGACTTTTCTCTTTGGAGCGTAGAAGAATGAGAGGGGACTTGATAGAGGTCTACAAGGTTATGAGAGGCATAGATAGGGTGGACAGTCAGTACCTGTTTCCCAGGGCACCAATAGCAAACACCAGAGGGCATATGTACAAAATTAAGGGAGGGAAGTTTAGGGGAGATATCGGGGTAAGTTTTTTTACACAGAGGGTTGTGAGTGCCTGGAATGACTTGCCAGCGATGGTGGTGGAGGCTAAAACATTAGGAATATTTAAGATCCTCTTGGACAGGCAAATGGATGAAAGAAAAATGGAGGGTTATGGAGTAGTGTGGGTTTAGTACTTTTTTTAAGGATTATATTGGTCAGCATAACATGGAGGGCTGAAGGGCCTGTACTGCACTGTAGTGTTCTATGGGTCTGTGGTTATCCACATGATCAATGCCTCTCATCATCTTGTACACCTCTATCAGGTCAGCTCTCATGCTCCATTGTTCCAAGGAGAAAAGGTCAAGATGTACCAGGCTGGTTAATATGTCAGTGTAAATTGTCCCATTTTCAGAATAGGGTTTATCAGGGTTGTCGGCGATTGATGGGGCAGTGTGGTTCAAAGAACTGAAAGGGCCTTCTCAGTGTTGCATTGCTAAAATTTTTTTAAAAGCTTCTCCATCCATATGCCTGTCCAAATTACTTACAAATGTTGAAATCAAACCTGCATACAACAGTTCTGCTGGCAGTTTGTTCCTCACTCTCACCACATTGTGAGTGAAGTCATCCTCCCTTTAAATATTTCACCATTCACCCTAAACCTCCAACCTCTAGCTATAGGGCTGTGTTCTTTAGTTCCTCTAGTTCTAAGCACTTCCTGATTTTAGAAAATAGAGCTGTGTTCTCCAAGTCCTCCAGTTCTAAGCACTTCCTGATTTTACACAACTACTCTATGTAAGGTTACTCTTTGGATTCTTACACTTAAAAGTAAAAGAGTAATCTGTTCATCCCTGTAATTGATCTCCTTGAGTCCTGACTACAACCTCATAAATCTTTTATGCGTTTCTTCCAGTTTAGTAACATTGTCCCCACAGCAAAATGAACACAATGTACACTCACCATTCACCTAACTTAAAGCCTCAACCTTACCTGTGATCTGAATACTGTCCAGGTCTACTCGAAAGTTTCCCAGAAATGACCCCTCATTTGCATTGATGGTTGCCACCATCTCGTTCCTTACAGTGGTGTTTGACACAGCGGTGGCGAAGTAGAGCTCGAAAAATGCAACTACACTGCCATTCCTGGAAAAAAAACACAACCAAGGCTGAAATATAGTCCCTGTCTTGTCTTCCTTATAGCTGCATCAATATGATGGGACCAGGTTATACCCTCAGAGATCTTGACACCCAGAAACTTGGAATTGCTCACTGCCTCCATTTCTGATCCCTCTGTGAGGATTGGAATGTGTTTGCTTCTATTACCCTTCCTGAAGTCCACAATCATCTCTTTGCTCTTACTGACATTGACTGCAATATTATTGCTGCGACACCACTCAAGTAGCTGGTATATCTCACTCCTGTACGCACTCTCATCTTCACCTGAAATTCTACCAACAATGGTTGTATCATCAGCAAATTTATTGATGGTACTTGAGCTATTCCTAGCCACACAGTCATGGGTATAGAGAGAGTAGATGAATGGGCTAAACATGCACACCTGAGGTGCACCAGTGTTGATTGTCAATGTGGAGGAGATATTATCACCAATTCACACAGATTGTGGTCTTCCAGATAGGAAGACAAGGATCCATTTGCAGAGGGGATACAGAAGCCCAGGTTCTGTAGCTTATCGATCAGGACTGTGGGAGTGATAGTGTTAAACGCTGAGCTATAGTCAATGAACCACATCCTGACATAGGTGTTTGTATTGTCCAGGTGACCTAAGGCCCTGTGAAGAACAAATGAGATTGTGTCTGCTGTAGATCTACTGTGGTGATAAAGCAAATTGCACTGGGTGCAGGTCCTTCCTGAGGCAGAAGTTCATTTTAGCTGTGACCAAACTGTCAAAGCATTTCGTCACCGTAGATGAGAGTATGTCACCATATACTACCCTGACATCCATTTCCTTGCAGGCATTCACAGTAGAAAAATAAAAACAATGGAATCAATGAAAAACTACTCACTAACAAAGACAGTCAATCAATGTACATAGAAGATGAACTGTGTAAATAATAATTATTAAAAAACAAACAAAAAATTGTACTGTGAGTTGTAGAGTCCTTGTGAGTCCATAGGTTGTGGAATTAATTCAGTGTTCAACTGAGTGAGGTTATCTTCTCTGATTCAGGAACCTGACAGATGAGGAGTAAAAACTGTTCCTGAAACTGGTAGGGTGGAATCTAAGGCTCCTGTACCTCCTGCCCAATGGCAACTGTAAGACGAGAGCGTGGCCTGGATGGTGGTGGTCCTTGATGATGGATACTGCTCCCTCATGGCAGGGCTTCTTATTGGTCTGCTCTATGGTAGGGAGGACATAGCAAGCAAACTCCGTGGAGGGATAACAGACAATTTGCTGGAGGAACCCTATGGGTTAACCAGCAGTACTGAGACGAATGAATCATGGAATATTCAGGTCAAAACCCTGCACCTATGGGCAGATAAAAAGGATTAGCTTTTTTAAGCAAATGAGCTTTGCCCAAAACTGGAATAATTTTGATTATAATCCATTTCAAACAAATGTATATAAAAGAGAATGGAGGTTATAACAAAACTAAAGGTCAGGAGGGTGGTGGGAAGTTAAATTAAATGAGAGGAGGTGTAGTGATGGGAAGCAGAAGATAAAAATAGGATATTGTGAACTAGTTCATTACAAACAATGGCCTTCGCTAAATTATCATCAGCAATATGTCTATAAGCAGTGCCTCAGGTATTGCTATTGAGCTGAGTGTTGAGGCAGGAAAGCTGTGAGAGAGGGTAAAGGAAGGGTAAGGTGCTATTCACTGAGTCTGCCCAAGAACTCACCGAAACTCCAGAATCTCACAGTTTTTGTACTGATCTTGGAGTTGTCCCAGCATATACATTTCCTGGAGCTAGAGAAACAAACAATCACCTTGTCAACACGAGTGAATCTGCAGATGCTGGAAATAAATAAAAACACAAAATACTGACAGAACTCAGCAGGCCAGACAAAATCCATGGAAGGAGGTAGTGACGGCGTTTCAGGCCGAACCCCTTCATCACGAGTGAAGTAACATGGGATGGTCGGGGAGGGGGGGGGGAGAGATAAGAAGTGGGGGGAGGGATAAGCTGGGAAGTGATAGGCTGGAGGGAAATCGGCTAGAGGGAAGGTGGAGAATTATGGGAAATAAAAGAGAAAGAAAGTTAGGGCTGGGGGGAGATTATAGTGGGGGGGAGAAAGAGAGAGAAAGGCAACCAGACTAAAATATTAGATAGGGATGGGGTAAGGGTGGGGGGAGGACAGGGGTATCAATGGAGGAAATCACTGTGTCAGCTGATTTCATCGGCATTCAGTTCCTGCATGGAGTATGCTGGAAAATTGTGTATAAGCATTCTATATCTATTTAATCACTAGTGTGAACACGGCTTTGGGAAGGGGGAAGGGTAGGCTAAGGAGAAAATGAGCAGTTTTATCTGAATCATAAGGCAGGCATATTTAAAGGGAACCTGAGGGGAAAACTCTTTCCTTAGAGGGTGATAAGAGTATGGAATTAGCTGCCAACAGAAGTGGTGGATGCAGGTTTGAGTTCAACATTTAAGAGAAATTTGGATAGGTACACGGTTGGGAGGGGAATGGAGGGCTATGGACCCAGTACAGGTCGATGGGAGTAGGTAATATAATAGTTCAACATGGAGTAGATGGGCTGAAGAGCCTGTTCCTGTGCTATAGTACTGTACTCAATTACTCTATGGCTTTTCAGTTCTACCAACGTTTGACAAATAAAACCAAAAACACAAGAAATTCTGCAGATGCTGGTAATCCAAAGCACCACACAAAAATGGCTGGAGGAACTCAGCAGGTTAGGCAGCATCTATGGACATAAACAGAAAGTTGACATTTCAGGCCAAGGCCTTTCTTCAGGACTGGAAAGGAAGTGGGGAGACAACAAAAAATGATGGGCGAGGGGCGGGAAGATGCAGTAGCTAGAGAGTGATAGCTGAAGCCAGGTGGGTAGGAAAGGTAAAGGGCTGGAGAAGAAGAAATTTGATAAGAGAGGAGAGTGGACCATAGGAGAAAGAGAAGGAGGGGACCCAGGGGGAAATGATAGGTAAGTGAGAAGAGGTAAGAGGCCAAAGTGGGGGAATACAAGAAGAGGGGAGGGTGAGGGGAATTTTTTTTTAACTGGAAGGAGAAATAGATATTCATGCCCTCAGCTTGGAGGCTACCTAGACAGAATATAAGGTGTTACTCCTCATACCTGAGGGCGGTCACATCGTGGCACAAAAGGAGGCCATGGACCGACATAAAACCAAAGTTCACCCAATCTATTTGTAACACCCCAGAGTCACGAAAGACAAGCAAGATGGAATTGCTGACTAATTATGCCAAATTACCATTATTGATTTCATCCAGGTGCCCCATTAGAACAGAGTTTTAGGAACCAAAAGTCCAAAGGTTACTGTTCCTGCCAGAATGAGTCATTTCTCAGGTACTTGCACTGATACTTGTCCTAATATTCAAGCACAAGGTCGTTTCTCTCAGCAAAGCACTATCAAAGTCAATGTAACTTGGATTAACCATGTTTGAAATCACTTCCAGTTTAAATCACGGCAATCATGGAACCTGACTGGACACATGCTTATAGCAAGCATCCAATATGTAGAAGTCCCTGAGCCCACTGGAGACTAAAGACCTGGAGGCGGCCTGTACTGGGGATGGAGGACTATTTGTATGTCTGAGTGGGGAAGGGGCATGTTTTGCTGTTGTTGTGTCATGTTGGTGCTTGTGTTCTTCTGAACATTGTGGTCATGCTAAGTTGGCACTGGAATGTGTGGTGTTGGCCATTGAAGCAAACGGCACCTTTCAATGTAAATTTAAATAATTAGATCGAAATCTGAATCTGCCAGCCCAAAACAATACCCTTGTGAGAGTCTCCCAGGATGGTGTCATTCCCCTTTGCAACACTCCACTGGGAATGCCGTATGGCAGTAAGCTAGGTCACCCAACACAAATCAAATATTCCTAGTTCAAATCCAGCCATTTGCATCCTCTAATGTTCTGTTCACTGTCAACACTAGGTTCCACATGATCAAAGTCTCTTCTCTGAATCCCCACTAAACCTTACAATGAACACAACCGAGAGGCATTGAAAGAGGAATCACACATACCAAATTTGTGATATCAAATGCGAGAGCCTTGAATTGGAGTGATGATTTGTTCTGTAACTGAGCTGTGTACAAGGCTCCTTGAGTTATCTTGAAGGAGCCTCTTAGAATATGAGAAGTCTGGTTGATTGTGTTGTGGTGGTCTGCAGAATAAAGGAAAATCAAAGAATCATAAACAAGTTTAATATCACATGCATTTGTCGTGAAATTTGTTGGCACTTTTCATTCTTATTGAGAGGCACAGCATGGAGCAGGCTCTCACTGGCACCTTGAGTCATTATGCCCAGCAAACTCCAATTTAACTATAGTTAATCACAGAACAATTTACAATGACCAATTAACCTATTAACCCGTATATCTTTGGACTGTGGGAGGCAATTGGAGCACACTGAGGAAATCCACACCTTCCACATAGAGGACTTGCAAGCTTCTTACGGGATTGAAGTCTGATTTCCAATGCCCAAGCTGTAATAGCATCATGCTTAGAAACTATAAACTGCAATAAGAGGTATATATTAAAAATTAAATAAGTCATGCAAATAGAAAGCAAAAGTAAATAGTGAGGTAGTGTTTGTGGGTTCATTGTGTATTCAAAAATCTGATGGCAGAGGGAAAATGTTGTTGCTGAAATATAGAGTGTGTGCCTTCAGGATCCTGTACCTCCTCCTTGATGTTAGCAATGAGAATACTGCACATCCTGGGTGATCAGCAACCTTAACAATGGATGCTACCTTCTTGAGTTATCACCTTTCGAAGGTGTCCTTGTTGCTGAGGAGGCTAGTGCTCTTGATGGAGCTGGTTGAGTTTGCAACTTTCTGCAGCTTTTTCTGATCCTGTGCAATGGCTCCTTCATACCAGATGGTGATGTAACCAGTTCGAATGGTCTCCATGGAACACTCGTAGACATTTGTGAGTACCTTTGGTGACATACCAAATCTCCTCAAACTCCCAATGAAATATAGCCGCTTTCATACCTTCTTTGTAATTTCATCAACATGTAGTGTTCAGAAATGTTAACGCCCAAGAACTTAAAACTGCTCAGCTGATTCCTCAATGAGAACTGGTTAGTGTTCTTTCAAATGAAGTCCATTATCAATTCCTTGGTCCAATACCACAAGGAAATGGTTAAATGCATTCAAAGGTCAGCTTTATTTTTCACACGTACATCGAAACGTGTAGTGCAATTTGCATCAGATCAAATCAGCAAGTACTGGTGGTGGGCCACAAGTGTACTAACCCTGATCATATGTCTTTGGAACGTGGGTAGCATCACAGTTAGCACAATCGTCTTGCAGCGCCAGCGATCACCAAATGAGGTTTGATTCCCACTGCTTCTGTAGGCAGTTTGTACACTCTCTCCATGACTGCATATCTCCCTACTTTGCAAAGACTTACGGTTCGGGTTGGCGTGTTGTGGGATGCTGCACCGTAGACTGAGATGTCCTCGGACTGTAATGGCCATTCAGCCAGAAATGACACATTTCAGTAACAAGAGAAAATCTGCAGATGCTGGAAATCTAAGCAACACAAACAAAATGCTGGTGGTCACTGCAAGTTAGAATTTAAAATTTACTTAAAATCTTACATCCATCCCACAACATGAGGGAGTAAAAATCTTTGCATTGTTTCTCCATTGCAATATACAGACAAGGGAATTTAGAAGTCTAATGGCTTGTTGAAAGAAGCTGTCCTGTAGCCTGCTGGTCCTGGCTTTAATGCTGCGGTAGTGTTTGCCAGACAGAAGCAGCTGAAACAGTTTATGGTTGGGGTGACTGGCGTCCCCAATGAGCTTCCAGGCCTTCATTCTGCACCTGCTGCTATAAATTTACTCAGTGGAGGGAAGTTCACATCCACAGATGCACTGGGCTGACCGTACACTCTCTGAAGTGTCCAGCAATGAAGGTTGGTGCAGTTCCTGAACCATGCGGTGATACAGCCAAGAAAGTATGTTCTCAGTGGTGCCCCTGTACTAGGTCTTGAGGATTTGAATCATCGGTAATGTGTATACTGAGGTACTTAAAATTACTCACCCTCTCAACTGCAGACCCATTGATTTGAGTGAGCTGAGCCTGTCTCCATTCCTCCTGTAATCCACAATCAGCTCTTTTTTTTTGGACATTGAGGGAGAGGTTGTTATCCTGGCACCATTGTGTCAGGGTGTCAACCTCTCCTCTGTAGGCTGTCTCATCACCACTAGAAATTAGGCTGATCAAAGTTGTGTCATTTGCAAATTTAATCAGCAGATTGGAGCTATGTGTGGCAGTGCAGCTGTGGGTGTAAATGGAGTAGAGAAGGAGACTCAGGACACAACCCTGGGGGAACCTGTGTTCAGGAGCAGAGGAGCAGAGGTGAGGGAGCCCATCCTTGCCACCTAATGGCAATCTGATAAGTACAAGGTGAGGTGTAGGCCGAGGTCTCTGAGCTTGCTGTCAAGTCTGGAGGGAATTGTGGTGTTGTAGACCATGAACAGCTTTCTAATATATGCATCCCTCTTCTCTAGGTAAGTGAGGATGCTGTGTAGTGCTGTGGCAATGGTATCATTGGTAGACCGGTACTATTGGTAGGCGAATCGTAGAGGGTCCATTGCGGGTGGTAGCTTGCTGCAGATATAGTCTTTAACCAGCCTCTCAAAGCATTTGCTTATAATTGTTGTGAGTGCGACAGGGTACCTGGCCTGCTACCTTGGTTCTCTTAGGTGCAGAGACAATGACAGACAATTTAAAACAGGAGGGCACTACACGCAGGCAGAGGGAGAGATTAAAAATGTCTATAAACACACCAGACAGCTGTTCAGCACACACTTTGAGGACCCGCCCTGGGATCCCGTCCGGCCCCACTGCCTTCTGGCTGTTGGCACGTCGGAATGTTCTATGTACCTCAGCCTCGGAGATGACCAAGGTGCAGGTCTCGTCGGCAGCTCTCCTCGGGGGTTTAATCCTATCAACCTTGAATCGGGCGTAAAAAACATTTAGCTTGTCCAGGAGCGAGGCGGCAATGCTGGCAGTACTGCCACGTTTCCTCTTGAAGTTTGCGCTGGTGTGCAGACCTTGCCATAAGCTGCGTGTGTCATTGTCGCAGAGTTGTGACTGGATTCTGTCCCTGTCTTGCCATTTTGCCACCATGATAGTTCTATGTAAACCACAGGGGCTTCTCTTGAGCTCCTGTAGAGGTGAAAGCTTTACCCCTTGCGCTGAATCCAAGGCGTCTGGTTTGGGTAGAACCGAGCTTTTGGGGAACAGTATCTTCAACGCACCTCCAAATGAAGCTTGTGGCCACTTCTGTGTACTCGGAGATGTTTTCAGCTCGAAATACCCCCCAGGTGATGCTATCAAAGCAGCCTTGTAAAGCTGAGTCCGATTGGTTGGACCAGCAGCGGATGGTTTTCACTATGGCCGCCTCACGCTTCAATTTCTGCCTGTAGGCAGGCAGGAACAAGATGGAGGAATGACCAGACTTTCCAAACAGAGGGCGGACGTAATGCTTTGTAGGCGTTACGGACGGGAGAGTAGCAGAGGTCGAGTATGCTTCCTCCCCGTGTGCTCACCTCAACGTGGTGGGACGATGTAAACTAATCTTTAATATTTAGACACCTGCGCTCCATTAGACAGGAATGCATGTAAAATGTGTGTTTTAAATCTGGCTGATTGAGCCAAATCTGATGAGTTCTTCATTTCCTAATCAATTTCCCACTGGGAGAAATGGAGACTGGAGTACTGTGAAAGTAATAACATAGAGAGATTGTAACAAATATATTTAAGTAGCCACCTACCATCACACTCACCTCCTTAAATATTCCAAGTTCAAGTTTAATTGTCATTCATCTATAAGTGAATACTCATGAATATAGTCAAATGCAACAGTGTTACTCTGGCGTCATGGTGCAAAACATGGTATCAACAGTCACACACAGCACAAAGCATATAGCACATATAAGATAGCAGTAAAATATATAGTCCATGTCACAGGAGACAGACAAGTGGGTAACACTCAGGAGAGGGAATGGGAAGAGTTGGGTACTAGGGAGTATCCCTGTGACTGTTCCCCTGAACAATAAGTACTCCTGTTTGAGTACTGTTGAGGGATACAGCCTACCTGGGGGAAGCAACAGTGGCCGTGCCTCTGGTACAGAGTCTGGCCCTGTAGCTCAGAAGGGTAGGGAAAGGAAGAGGAAGGCAGTAGTGATAGGGGACTCTATAGTTAGGGGGTCAGACAGGCGATTCTGTGGACACAGGAAAGAAACTTGGATGGTAGTTTTCCTCCCAGGTGCCAGGGTCCGGGATATTTCAGATTACGTCCATGATATCCTGAAGTGGGAGGGAGAACAGCCAGAGGTCATGTTACATGTTAGTACCAATTACATAGGTAGGAAAATGGAAGAGGTCCTGAAAACAGACTACAGGGAGTTAGGAAGGAAATTGAGAAACAGGACTACAAAGGTAGTAATCTCGGGATTACTGCCTGTGCCACATGACAGTGAGAATAGGAATAGGGGCAAGTGTGAGCTGTACAAAAAGAATGGGTTGAATGTGAATCCCAGGGAGACCAATACCCTGGTGTGGAGGTTTGCTAAAGCTACAGGGGAGAGTTTAAACTAGAATTGCTAGGGGGTGGGAACTGAACTGAAGAGACTGGGGAAGAGGAGGTTAGCTCACAAATAGAGAAAGCTTGGAGACAGTGTGTGAGGGACGATAGGCAGGTGATAGAGAAGGGATGCGCTCAGACGGACGGTTTTAGATGTGTCTATTATAATGCAAGGAGTATTTTGAACAAAGCAGTTGAGCTTAGAGTGTGGATCAGTACTTGGAGATATGATGTGGTGGCCATTACAGAGACTTGGATGGCTCAGGGACAGGAATGGTTACTTCAAATGCCAGGTTTTAGATTTTTCAGAAAGGACAGGGAGGGAGGGAGGCAAAAGAGGTGGAGGCGTGGCACTGTTGATCAGAGATAGTGTCACGGCTGCAGAAAAGGTGGGTGTCATGGAGGGGTTGTCTACGGAGTCTCTGTGGGTGGAGGTTAGGAACAGGAAGGGGTCAAGGGGTTACTGGGTGTTTTTATAGGCCGCCCAAAAGTAACAGGGATATCGAGGAGCAGATAGGGAAACAGATCCTGAAAAGGTGTAATAATAACAAAGTTGTTGGTATGGTGGGAGATTTTAATTTCCTAAATATCAATTAGCATCTCCCTAGAGCAAGGGGTTTAGATGAGGTGGAGTTTGTTAGGTGTGTTCAGGAAGGTTTCTGGATACAATATGTGGATAAGCCTACAAGAGGAGAGACTGTACTTGATTTGGTATTGGGAAATGAACCTGGACAGATGTCAGATCTCTCAGTGGGACAGCATTTTGGGGATAGTGATCATAATTCTATCTCCTTTGCAATAGCATTGGAGAGAGATAGGGACAGACAAGTTAGAAAAGCATAATTGGAGAAATTGGACTAAGGGGAATTATGAGGCTATCAGGCAGGAACTTGGAAGCTTAAATTTGAAACAGATGTTCTCAGGGAAAGGTACATAAGAAATGTGGCAAATGTTCAGGGGATATTTGTGTGGAGTTCTGCTTTTGTACATTCCAATGAGACAGGAAGTTATGGTAGGATACAGGAGCCATCATTAACACTGAGCTACTAAGGTGAAATGTAGATATAGCCGCCCTACAAGAGACACGTTTGGCGGATTCAGGTACACAGAAGGAAAGGGACTACACATTTTTCTGGCAGGGAAAGAACCAAGATGAGCCCCGCGAGCATGGAGTGGGTTTTGCTGTTAGGGACTCCTTGTTGCAAATGGTGGAGCCACCAGAAAGATTGCTGAGCCTCTAGCGATGATCTTTGCATCATCAATAGGGGCAGGAAAAGTATCGGAGAATTGGAAGTTTGGAAGATTACCTAGGAAAGTATAGACCAGTGAGTCTTATTTCAGTGGTGGGCAAGTTGATGGAGAAGATCCTGAGAGGGTACATGGAATGCACTGCCAGTGATGGTGGTGGAGGTGGCACAGTAGGTCTTTTAAGAGACTCTTACATAGGTAATGGAACTTAGAAATATAGAGGGCTATGTGGTAGGGTAATTCTAAGCAGTTTCTAGAGTAGGTTACATGGTTGGCACAATTTTGTGGGCTGAAGGACCTGTAATATGCTGTAGATTTCTATGTTCTATGTTCTATGTACCAATCCAACTCTGAGAGACAATCCAAATGCCACTGGCATTGAAAATCTGTAACATTAAAGGTTTGTTTTTCTTAATCTTTAAAGATATGTGGTAACATGGTAGTGGTTAGTGCAATCACTTCTCAGCTCCAGCAATGACTGATCAGGGTTTGATGCCCTCCGCTGTCTGTAAGGAGTTAGTACATTCTTCCCAAGACCACATGGATTTCCCTCTGGGTGCTCTGCTTTCCTCTCACATTCCAAAGGTGTACACTTAGAGTTCGTGAGTTGTGGGCATCTTATGTTGGTACCAGAAGCATGGCAACACTTGTAGGCTGCTTCCATGGCATTATTCAAACAACATGCTCCACTGCGTTTTGATGTATATGTGACAAATAAAGCTCTATTTTATCTTTGATATCACCCTGTTTGCAAACATATCCCATTGTATGCAACATATGCAGATACCACCAGGCTCAAGCAGTATTTATATCCAACTTATATAAAACTTTTCAATGTTCCTCATAAAAAATAATGATGAGCTCTTGATCTTTCAATGCACTTCATTATTGCCCACTCACTGTATTTGTCTACCTGCACTGTAACAGTAACATTATATTCTGTTACTGTTTTCTTTCGTAGCATAACAAACCATTTATGTATGGAATGATCCAGCTGGTTGACATGTAAAGAAGGCTTTTCACTCTATCCAATTATATGTGACGATAATAAATCAATTAGTGATTACCAGCACTTCAATACTAAAACCTATTTTGGTTTCTAGGTAGTGTTAAGAATAGAGTGAGACACCAGAGACATTTTCTCTGGACTAAGTTGTCAAGGGTTCTGACAGTCTCACTTGTTAAAGATCTCCAAAAGGATAGTCAGCAACTGGCCCTTTGTCAATTCACCAACACCAAATGCTACCTGACTATCTCTTCCTCTCAGCCAAATCCATCAAGTCCCTCTTCACCACAGAAAGCGTCTACATATGGTGTTGTCTCAAGGCAGCAAAATCTGATATCAAGGATTGCCACCAACTAGGCCAAACCTCTTCCCTCAGCATATATGGACAGGAATAAACATTCTACATTTTGGGTTGAGACCCACATGGCCTGGTGAAGGGCCTCTTCCAGAAATGTCACCTGTTTATTCCCTTCCATACATGCTGCCTGATTTGTTGAGTTCCTCCAGCATTTTGCATACATTGCTCATGATTTCCAGCATTTGCAGAATTTCTGGAGTCATATTAACAGCACAGATTCAAGCCCTTTGGCCCACCTAATCCATGCCACTCTGCCCAGTCTCCCCATTGACCTTCACCTGGACCATACCTCTCCATAGCCCTCTCATCCATGCACCTATCCAAACTTCTCTTAAAACTTGCAATCAAAACCACGTCCACTCCTTTCCCTGGCAATTTGTTCCACACTCCCACCACTGCTGAGTGAAGCCATTCTTACTCAGGTTCCCCGTAACCTTTTACCCTTAACTTATGACTTTCAATTTTAGTCTCACGCAACCGGAGTGGAAAAAGCTTGCTTACATTTACCCTACCTATATCCCTGATAATTTTGTATACCCCGATCAAAACTCCCCTCATTCTCCAGGTAATAAAGTCCTTACCTGATATGATAACCCATGGACCAAACTGTATTGAGAGCAGACTCACCCTGGCCTTCAGGCTGGTGAATTGCGAGCCAAGTAACGGTGATTAGACCCACACACACCACCAGCAGCAGGAGGAACAAACTAATGAGCTGCATTTCAAATATGCTGAGCACCCTCCTATTTGTGAAGTACTTCATGTTGCTCTTCATCTTGCAACTGATACACGCACCTTGACGTGAAGCCTTCCTATAAGCACGCGCCTCCCGAATATAACTGTCAAAAATCGAAAGTGGTTACTTCTATTGGTGGAAGACCTATCACTTCCATATTGATTAAAGTAATTTTAATCAGGTTCCTTTACAAAAGGCAAGGTCAGAGGACAACATCATCATGACAAGCCTATAGAGGTTCTTATCTCTTGAACTGTGAACAGGCAGCCGATAAACCACAAGAAAGAATGTAGGTAAACATTAATTATCAGCTGAGTGTTATAACACTTGAGAGTGGTGAAGAACTTGTTTGCTTTAATGCAGTGCCTTCCCCAAGTCTGGGTGTCCATTATGACAAAACCATATTCCAAGCACCTTGTCAAAGGAGGACCCTCTAGGAATAAACTGTCCCTGCTTCTACATTACCGTCACACCTATTGACACGATCAGAGATCTATCACCACCACCCTTAATAAAACCATAGGACCATCAAACTATAGACATGGGAACAAAATGAGGCCATTAGACCCATCGAGTCTGCTCTGCCATTTCATCACGACTGATACATTTTCCCTCTCAGCCCCAATCTCCTGCTTTCTCCCCATATCCCTTCAAGCCTTAACAATCATGAATCTATCAAACTCTGCCTTAAATGTTCATAAAGACTTGGTGAACTCAGCTAACTCTGACAACAAATTCCACAGATTCACCACTCTCTGGCTAAAGAAATTCCTCCTCATCTCTGTTGTAAAAGGATTCCTCTCTATTCTGAGGCTGTGTCCTCTGGTCCTAGACTCTCCACCATAGGAAACATCCTCTCCACATCTACTCTATCAAGACCTTTCACCATTCGATAGGTTTCAATTAGGTCACTCCTCATCCAAAGGCAAAGCAAAATTTATTAATAGAGTACATCCATGTCACCACATATAACCCTGAGATTCTTTTTCCTGTGGACATATTTAGCAAATCTATGGAACAGTAACTATAAACAGGATCAATGAACAACAAACTGTGCAAATGCAAATATAAATAAATAGCAATAAATAATGAGTATGAAATAACAAGATCAAGAGTTCTTAAAGTGAGACCATCGGTTGTGGAAACACCAGAAATCGAATGAGCGTACTTATCCCCTTTTATTCAAGAGCCTGATGGTTGTGGGGTAGTAACTGTTCTTGAACCTGGTGATGCGAGTCCTGAGGTTCTCGTACCTTTTACCTGATGGCAAGAGCGAGAAAAGAGCATGGCCTGGGTGCTGAGGATCTTTGATGATGAATGCTGCTTTTCTACTGCAACATTTCATGCAGACAGGGTCAGTGGTTGGGAGGGCTTTACACGTGAGGTAATGGGCTGAATCCATTACGTTTTGTAGGATTTTCCACTCAAAGGAATTGGTGCTCCCATACCAGTTGTAATGCAGCCAATCGGCATGTTTTCCACCACACATCTATGGAAGTTTGCCAAGGTTTTTGATGATGTTGAATCTCCAAAAATGATGTTGATCTTGAGGAATAGAGGTGCTGTGTGCTTTCTTTGTAATTATATAAAGACAGGTCCTCTGAGATACTGACACCCAGGAATTTAAATTATTGACGTTCTCCAACTCTGATACTCTGATGATTACTGGCTCATGACATCTGGTTTCCCTCTCCTGAAATCTACAGTCAGTTCCTTAGTCTTATTGATATTGAGTGAGAGGTTGTTGTTTTTACACCACTGCACCAAATATTCAATCTGCCCCAGGCATCTTTGATACAGCCGTGGTGCTTCTGTGCTGATGGAGATTGTGGAGCAGATATTTTTTCCAGTCTGAACTGACTGGGTTCTGCAAGTGAGGAAATCCAAGATCCAATTGCACAAGGGGGTATCGAGGTCCAGGCCTTGGAGTTTACTGATTAGTTTAGAAGGGATGATGGTATTAAATGCTGAACTGTAATCAATAAAGAACATCCTGATGTATGCATCTTTGCTGTCCAGATTTTCCAAGGTAATGTGAAGAGCCAATGAGATGGTGGCTGCTGTAGACCCCTTGCTTCAGGAGGCAAATTGGAGTGGATCCAAGTCACTACTCAGACAGGAACTGATATGTTTCAACACCAGCCTCAAAACACTTCACTGCTGTGGATGTACTGTAAGTGTCACTGGGCGATAGTCACTTAGACAGGTTATCACACTCCTTTTGGGCACTAGTATGATTGAAGCCTGCTTGAAGCAGGTGAGTACCACACACTGCTGGAGCAAGATGTTCAATTTTTAAGTGAGTTAAAAACTTGGATAAGGGAGAATTTCACTGCTTTGAGCTTGTCCCCTACCCAGACTCTGTGACTTTGTCTTCAAAATAAGGTAATAACAAGTATTAAATTCATGAAACTTTTGATTTGTATTTTCTCACAAGAACTTTTAAAATACATGTCAAATTCACATGGGTTATTTTTTTATATAATTTGCATAGCTTTATGATGAAGAACTGCTGTCCCTAACACTACCAAAACACAACATATTTTAGAGACCAATCAAGTTTTTTACAAACTGCTTATGTGATTGCCATGGAAATGCCATGGAAGTGACAGGGGAGCATATGGCTGTCATGGCAGAAGACTGACATTTTAATGTGTAGAAATTCGAAGAATTTAAAAATTTATACTTCCTGATCTGAGAGTACGTTTATTACATGATATCACCAAAGAAGTTACTAATTGAGTGTTTTAACGAAATAATAAATAACTTCACTTTATTTCTGTACAT
Source organism: Hypanus sabinus (assembly GCF_030144855.1). Taxonomy (NCBI): domain Eukaryota; kingdom Metazoa; phylum Chordata; class Chondrichthyes; order Myliobatiformes; family Dasyatidae; genus Hypanus; species Hypanus sabinus. The sequence continues at coordinate 182,436,085 of NC_082709.1, read as the reverse complement.
AAAATTACATTTACAAGCTAACTATCTAGTCGAGTTCGCAAGTGCAAGATTAAGCCAACTTTTTCTTCAAATACTGAGAAATGTCAATTGTTGGTGAAGTTGGCAAGATAGCCCCAAAATCATCAGTGGACTGATCAAAAAATACAGAGACACAATTAAAGACCCAGTAAAATATCAGCAGTACCTTGAAAGAGAAGGAGAGAGATACAAAAATGAAGGGAGACAGGAAAGCATAAGGTCATCTCATAATTATCAAAGCACGAACAGGGACTTAAAAAACAAAAGTGAAAAGTTAATCAAAGATTCAAAAGGGCCACTGATATGAAAAGACAGATAGTATAGCAGAAAATACACCATCAGAAGCTCCAACAGGCCCACAACAAGAACAGAATGACCTCCATCTTCCTAAGGCTTCACCTATGTACTAATCGAGACTATAAAGAAGGTGCTTTAAATTTTAAGTGTTGCTTTTTTCAGAGTTGTTTGATTTCTGTGAATGTATCATAAGTCTTACTGATTAAAAAACAGTGTGCAGAGGATTAAGTGACTGTTTTGTCAGTGTTAAAAATGTATTCTCTCTTGTGGATTGCTGAACAATAATGATCTTTATAATCGGTTTGAAATTTGAATTGCTGTTTGTTCCAGAATTGGGGAGGGTTAGGTAGATGTTTTGTAAGCATTACTTTTAACAAGTCTAGACAATGCCTAGTTTAGCTAGGCCGTCTATTTTCATGTTTCACGTGGATGTTTTTAACAAACCTCTATAGCTGCCTGCCTTAAAAACTCTGATCTCTTGTGGAATTTTGATAACTAGTGCAGACTGTAAGAACATGTTTTTAATTGTAAGTGTTGCTTCTTCTGGTTGGACAGATGTTTTGTCAGTTAATGTTAAACAAAAACCATTGTTTGTCAATGTCAAAAGCTTTTTGTCTTACCACCACGGTGCATATTTTGATGGGAAGTAAAGTTTTGTTTAGTAATATTGACTGAACTCATTTGCTGGGATCAAGTGCTTTGATGCCAAAACCAGCATTCTGACAAAAATGGTTAAAATTCCACAGTGTAACTAGTACACAAATGTTTTTTTGTTTAGTCAAGGAAAATATTGACACACTTAAGAAGATGTTTCTCAAAATTGTATTCTGAATGTCCTTAAAATAGGTTAAAACTGATTTAGTAATGGGCATAGTTTTTATTTGCAGGATTGACATTGAAATCTTCGTTTGTCATTTCCTTTCCAATTAAATTCAGTATTTTGATAGTGTGGTGGTAATGACACTCATCCAGGAAAACTCTACAAAATTGCCTTAAAATATAAAAGTTCCCTTAAAGGTTAATCAATGCAAAGATCTGGTCTTCATTCCGGAGGCCAAAATAAAGGTTATAATATAAACAAAACAGAGTTACAAGAAATTTCATTTTTCAGAATTTCAGGCAGTCAAAAAGTGCCCCTGCATGAGGAATCACCCTTACACAATGTGCTGGCAAGCCTATTTTTTTAACCATCTGTAACAGAGGTGATTCTGATTGAGATGTCAAGGGGTTCACAGGCAGACTCATGAATGAACAGGAAATGTAAATGTATGTGTAGAAGGGATGAGTTCAGTTGGGTAGTTGGTGACTAATTTTGTTAGTTATTGTAATTTTGTTATTGTACTATGTTCAAAATGGCGGCATTCTTCATGATGGACTCCCCACTATTCAGGACATACCCTCTTCTTATTAGTCCCCTCGGGGAGGAGGTACAGAAGCCTGAAAGTCCGCACTCAACATTTGTTGAACAGCTTATTCCCCATCACCATCAGATATCTGAATGGACAATGAACAAATGAACACTGCCCCACTATTTTTGCACTACTTATTTTAATTTATATAATACATATACTGTATATTTTGCATAGATATATATATATATATATATATATATATATATATATATATATATATATTTATATGCACAGTACTCCATGGAGTGGAGAGTGAATTTGTAAGTCTGACAGGAGCAAAAAATGTTGAGAATGGTGATGGTGGAGTGCCGTGGGAGGGGTGTGGGGCAGGTGCCTTAAATTAAATCCACTGTGATTCAATGTTGTAAAACAATAAAGCATCTAAACTTACAAGGAGGATGAATACTTTGTACAGGCACTGTATATATGTACCTGACACTTTTGCACAGTACTGTATATATACAGTATATAAAGGCAGAAGTGTGAAGACGTGTTGTGAACATGTGTTGGTGCATGGCCTAGTGGGCAAGGCATCAGACTAGTAACCTGAAGGTCACTGGTTCTAGCCTCAGCTGAGGCAGCGTGTTTGTGTCCTTGAGCAAGGCACTTAACAACACATTGCTCTGCGACGTCACCGGTGCCAAGCTGCATGGGTCCTAGTACCCTTCCCTTGGACAACATCGGTGGCATGGAGAGGGGATGGCCTGCAGCTTGGGCAACTGCCGGTCTCCCATACAACCCTGCCCAGGCCTGCGCCCTGGAAACTCCAGGCACAGATCCATGGTCTCTCGAGACTGACGGATGCCACCAAAGGCAGAATAAAATGCAACATCTACAGCAAAACAACAGCAAAGGCAGATAATAAAGTCCAAGGTCTGAACAAGGTAGTTGTGAGGTCACTAGTCCATCTTATTGCACAAGGGAACCAATCAATAGTCTTATAGCAGCTGAGTAGAAGTCGTCCTTGAGCCTGATGATAACATGCTTTCAGGCTTTTGTATCAGGAGTTGAATGCTGCCGAAGGGCTGGTGACCTGCATCTGGAAGGAGAGTGGAGCTAAGGCCAAGGTAAAGCAAAAGATTTGGTACCAGGAGTCAGTGACTTCAACCTCTTCCCATTGTCAAGTTCTGATTGATCATCCAGCTCCATTTTGCAATACTTGAAGTAAGTTGAGCCTGTAAATCTTCCTGGGTAGAGAATTCCAAAGATCCATTAAATTCCCAAGTTTCTTAAATACCCCTAATGTATCTGCCTCTAGAACTACCCCTGCGGCATTTTCCATGCACCCACCATTCTCTAAGTAAAAAACTTGCTTCTGACATCCCCCTATAATTTCCTCCAATCACCTTTCTCCAGTTCCTCCAGCATTTTGCATGTGTTCTCTTAAAATTATGCCTCTTTGTATTAGCCATTTCCACCCTGGGAAAAATTGCTTCGGCTGTCCACACAATCTATGTCTCTTATCAAGTCACCTGTCATCCCCCTTTGCTCTGAAAGAGAAAAGACCTAACATATGCCTTAACCCATGTCAGAATAGATTGTTTCTAATCTAGGCTGGTGAATTTAAAGCTTTCATATTATTCCTAAAATCCTGCTTATCCTTTTCCATTGCGAATATTTGAAAGTTCCCAAAGTTCTCCATGATTTCAATGTTGTCAACATTCCCTACACTGTTTCTACCCTTTTCAGCTGGAGGTTCACCCTTTATCTTGTTCTACTTTCAAAACAAATGATCGATTTAGAAAGAAAGGGGAAACCTAAAAGAAGTGAGTCAATAAGGAAGAGCGTTATTAACCTGAATCACTTAAACTTTGTCCACAGAGAAAATCAATGATGTACCTTGAGCTGGAATAATGTATAGTACAGACAGTAAGTGTAAAGCAAATCTACCTCAATGGCCAAACATTTTGCAAACACATCAACTATTACCTGCTCAAAACAACTAGGTAATTAATCCTGACACATGTAGCACCAATGTCTTCATATGTAGATACTTCCTAACTAAAGCAAAGGGAATCCTGATTATTTCAGGGTTCCTTCTTTGATGCCGTACAGGATGCGGGCAGGCAGTATGAGGACCTATAACCCCCGACTCGGAGTGATTAGAGTTCAGTGACGGATGGCTCCTGTTGTCAATGTCAAGGGTTGAATCAAAAGTCCGGAAGTCATTGGCTGGAGGCCTGAGTCTGTAAATCTGCTGGGTTAGCCAAAGGCCCAATATCTGTGCAACCGTATCAGAATAAAAGCCCAATGGATGCTGGCGACCCCAGAAGATGGACTGTCTTTGGGTTAGAGGACTGTGTGTGGGAGGGAGGGAGGGTAGGGGCTTCTTTTGCCATTGTTGTTTTGTTGATTGTCGTGCGTTGTTGTGTTCTGTGTTGTTCTACCAAGCATCGTGGGCATGTTTTGTTGGTGCTGGAATGTGTGGCAATCCTTGCGGGCTGCCCTTGGCCCACCCTCTGATGTGTTGGTTGTTAATTCATGCAATGCATTTCACTCTGTGTTTCGGTGCACACATAATAAATAGACATGAAACTTGAATCTTACAGGGATCATTTAATGGATTCAGCAGATCACCTTGAACCTCAAAAATTAAAGGTAAATTTGTGAAATTCATCTCATGTTTGGTTGTCCAATCATCACAGGGACAGCTGGCACATCAGAATTGTTTCTCCTATTCCTGATCTTAAAGATTAAAGATTAGCTTTACTTGGCACATGTACACCAAAAATTCGAAACATACAGTGAATAACGTCATTTGTGTCAATGCCCAACACAGTCCGAGGATATGCACGAGGCGGCCCACAAGTGTCGCCAGGTTTCCGGCATCAACAGCACATACCCACAACTTACTAGGCTTCCAGCAGAACTAACCAATGCATCTTTGGAATGTGGGAGGAAACTGGAGCACCAGGAGAAAACTCTTGTGGTAATGGGGAGAATGTGCAAACTCCTTACAGGTGGCAGTGGGAATTGAACCCCAGTCTTACAACTGGCACTGTAAAACATTATGCGATCCACTACATTACCATGCTACCCCTAATACTTAGCTTATTCACTATTTCTTATGCTCCTAAATGATCTCATAGGACAAAAATACAAGAGATTTTGCAGATGCTGTAAATCCACAGTAAGTCACACAAAGGAACTCAGCAGGTGAGGCAGCAGAGGAATAAGCAGTTGACGTTTTGGGCTGAGAAGCTCCCAGTCCTCTCCACTGATGCGGCCTGACTTGCTGAGTTCCTCCAGCATTTTGTATGTATCACAGAAGACAGTTGAGCATCGAAGGTGAATGCAGTGCACTGAGTATAAAACATGGAGCTGACCAACACGGGAACAGGCCATCAATCCATGAGGTTGTGCCAAAGTAATTAAGTGAATGACACCTAACCCTTTCTGCCTGAATATGGTCCTTATTGTTCCACAAGGCTGTGCTATTACCTACCAACAGGAAAGATATCAATAAGAACGAAAGAATACAGAGAAAATTGACAAGTATGTTGCCAGGAATTGAAGACTTGAGTTTTCGCCCACAGAACTACCATGCACTGGATTTTTTTTTTCATTTTAGCTTCATTCTCTGTAAACTCTAAAGACTGTTGTGTGTGAAAATTCCAGGAGATCAGCAGTTTCTGAGATATTCAAACCACCCTGTCTAGAACCAATAATCATTCCATGGTCAAAGTCACTCAGATCACATTTCTTCCCCATTCTGATACTTGGTCAAAACAACAACTGAACCTCTTGACCATGTTTGCATGCTTTTACGCATTGACTTGCTGCTATGTAATAACCGTATAACCATATAACAATTACAGCACGGAAACAGGCCATCTCGGCCCTTCTACTCCGTGCCGAACGCTTTCTCTCACCTAGTCCCACTGACCCGCACTCAGCTCATGACCCTCCATTCCTTTCCTGTCCATATACCTATCCAATTTTATTTTAAATGACAATACTGAACCTGCCTCTACCACTTCTACTGGAAGCTCGTTCCACACAGCTATCACTCTCTGAGTAAATAACCTCCCCGTCAACTCATGTCCTCTTGTTTGAATCTCCCCTACTCTCAATGGAAAAAGTCTATCAACGTCAACTCGATCTATCCCCCTCATAATTTTAAATACCTTGATCAAGTCCCCCCTCATCCTTCTACACTCCAAAGAATAAAGACCTAACTTGTTCAACCTTTCTCTGTAACTTAGGTGCTGAAACCCAGGTAACATTCTAGTAAATCTCCTCTGTACTCTCTCTATTTTGTTGACGTCTTTCTTTGATTTCTATGATTGGCTAATTAGATATATGCATTAATGAGCAGGTGTACCTAATAAAGTGGACACTGAGTGCAGATAGGGTGAATGCAGATAGGTGTTTCCCACTGAAGCTGGGTGAGACTAGAACTATAGGTTAAGGGTGAAAGATGAAATATTTAGGGGAACCTGAAGGGAAACTTCTTCACTCAGATGCTGGGATGAGTGTAGCTTGAGCAGCCAGCACAAGTGATGGACATGGGTTTGATTGCGACTTTTAAGAGAGGTTTGGATAAGTACATGGATGGGATGGAAGCATATGGAGAATTAGGGTGCAGACACTGGTTGATGGGACTAGGCGGAATAACGATTTGGCACAGACTAGATGGGCCATAGTGCTTAGTATCTATGGCTCCGTGACCTGCTGACAGTCCCTAACTATACTGTGCTTTTCCAAATGCACGTACGTTCCAGCCCTATGAATACTCTCCAAAGGAATCTTAAAAACTGGGAAGACATGGCACTCTATAGACAGACTTGGAAGAAATCTGTTCAAGAGGGAGATGCGCCACGTGAGATCGATCTCTGCTCTGCCGCAGAGAACAAGCAGCAGCTGCGAAAGGAGGGACTGAACAACTAAAGGGCGGTTACTATTGCCCACACTGATCCCAGATCAGCTTCTGCAGCTGCCTGACAACCCACCAATAAAAACCCTTAGCAGAAACCATTGAGCACCTCTACATGGAGCGCTGTTTCAAGAAAGCAGCATCCATCATCAGAGACCCCCACCGCCCAAGTCATGGTCCCTTCTCACTTCTCAGGAAGAAGATGCAGGGACCTCAGGCCTCACACCATTTGTTTCAGGGACAGTTATTATCCATCAGGCTCCTGAACCAAAGTGGATGACTTCACTCAACTTTACTTACTCAATCACTGAACTGTTTCCACAACCAATGGACTCACTTTTGAGGATTTTACTGCTCATGTTTTTGTTATTTTTTGTTTATTTATTATTATTATTTCTTTTGCTTTTGCATTGGCATTGTTTGTTGTCTTTGCACTGGTTGGTCACCCTGTTGAATACAGTCTTTCATTGATTCCACTGTGGTGCACTGATTTATTGTCTATGTCCACAAGGAAACAAATCTCTGGTTTGTAGATGATAACATATATGTACTTTGATGATAATTTCTCTTTGTACTTCAAACATCATATTCAACTTGAGCAATCATGCTACTACAGTGCTCTAATAGCTTCCTTGCCACTCACCTGAGAACCAGCGGCCAATAATTTCCTGGATTTGCCACTGTCCTCTCTTAAACAAAGGAACAATATTAGCTACTCACTAGTTTTCTGAGACCTCAGCTCTGGAGGTGTGAATTGTCTCCCCTGATGGGAATAGCTTTAGTACTGATCCAATTTCTCAATCACTTCTGTTCATTTCACTCTTTTGAACCTATTACCCCATTAAACATAACATCCTGTTCCTAGGATCCTTACTACAATTCGCGGAGAGCAACCATGAGGATTGGGTGCTTGAAGTTTTCTTGGATAGGTTCCATGGTCTTTGTCTTGTGGGTGCCTGTGGGAGGACGAATTGCAGATTTGTATTCTGCATATATACTTTGAATCTTTGAATGTTTGAACTGAATTTGTTCTGCGGTAACCAGTATCATCACTGTCACACTTGACCCCGAAAGGGAAAACTCCCTGCCGATACAGTTTAACAGACTAAGTTCCCTTTGGAGTAAAGTCTGCCTGGCAGGAATAAGCAGAATTCCAGCATTCATTTCATAATGGCTAGAATATAAAAGCCAGGATTTAATTCTGAGGTTCTATACGGCAATGGTCAGTACACGCTTGGAGTATTGTGAGCAGTTTTGAGCCCTTTATCTAAGAAAGAATGAGAGGGTCCAGAAGAGGTTCACGAGAATGATCCCAGAAATGAAAAGGTTAATGTTTGAGGAGCATTTGATGGCTCTGGGCTTGTACTCGCTGGAGTTTAGAAGAATGAGAGATCTCATTGAAACCTGCCAAATATTGAAAGGCCTTGATAGAGTGGACATGAAGAGGATGTTTCCTATAGAGGGGGTGTCAAGGATCAGAGATCTCAGCCTCAGATTAGGACACCCCTTTAGAACAGAGATACTGAGGAATATTTTTAGCCAGAGGGTGGGGATCTGTGGAATTATTTGCCATAGATGGCTATGGACACTAGGTATATTTACAGGAGAGGCTGATAGTTTCTTGATTAGTAAGGACATTAAAGGTTACAGGGAGAAGGCAGTAGAATAAGGTTGAGAGGCACCATAAATCAGCCATGATAGAGCAGACTTGAAAGGCTGGATGGCCTAAATCTGCTCCTAAGTCTTATGGTCTTATTATCACTGCCTCACTGACTCCCGAAGGGCAAACCGCCTGTAGATACAGTTTAACAAGCCGAGCTTCCTCTGGAGCAATGTCTGCCTGGTGGGTAAAGTCTGACATGGGTAATTGGTTCATGAATATAAAGTCGAATTGCAAGGTAGGTCAGACATCCTTTACGTTTGTGAATTACATCATGTAACCCATGGATCATGACAAGACAATAGTCATAAATAATGATAATGTTCTGAGTACTTTATTATATACAGTGTCAGAATAGTGAATCACATGGTTATAAATTCAAGTGCTATATCTGTGGAGAAATACCTAATAAATCTTACCTGTGTAAGTGATAAAAAAATCAGTCAAGAATAGCTTTATGTGCTTTTGATAATCAAAGGTCATTTAAATTTCTCAAGTGTTAAAAATAAACACATGAATGTGTTTCTTTGATGTGCTCGGTAAAATGCTGATATTTCAATGTATATGACCATATAGGACTTATACTATGAATGGCAGGACACTGGGGAGAGCATGGAACAGAGAGACCTAGAAGAACAAGCACACTGTATGTTGGAAGGTAGATAGGGTGGTGAAAAGGTATACAGAACGCTGGCCTTTATTAGTTAGGACACTAAATATTAGAGCCGAGACATTTTGTTCCAGCCATAAATTGTTGTTGAGGCCACACATAAGACTATAAGCCATAGGAACAGAATTAGGCCATTCAGCCAATTGAATTTTCCCTATCGGCCCATCTCTCTCTCAACCCTATTCCCCTGACTTCTCCCTGTACCTTTGACAACCTTACTAATCAAGAATCCTTCCACCTCCGCTTTAAATTTATCCATTGTCTTAGCCTCCACAGCCACAGTCCACAGCCGAGTGAAAGTCAATGATGATCTCTGGTGCCATCTGGGGAAATGAATTCTACAGCCTCCAGTTAAAGAAATTCTTCCTCATTTCTGTTTTAAATAGATGTCCCTCAATTCTGAGCTTTGCCCTCTGGTTCTAGACTCCCCCACTGAAGGAAACATTCTCTCCATATTCACCTTTCAAGTCCTTTCGATGATCAATAGATCTCAAAGAGATCCCTCCTTATTCTTCTAAACTCCTCCAAGTACTGTCCCAGAGCCATTTCCCTGTCTCTCCTATCTCTTTACCTGCCTTCACCTCCCCCTGGTTCTCCTCCTTGTTCCCTTTCTTTCATGATCTTCTACCTTTTCCTATCAGATTCCCCCTCCTCCAGCCCTTTATCTCTTTTACCAATCAACTTCCCAGCTCTTTACCTCCCCCCTCCCCGTTTCACCTATGACCTACGACCTGTACTTCTTCCTCCCCTCCCCCCACCTTCTAGCTCTGACCTCTCATCTTTTTGTCCAGTCCTGATGAAGGGGTTCGGCCTGAAACACCGACCGTTCACTCTTTTCCACAGATGTTGCGGCCTGCTGAGTTCCTCCAGCACTGTGTGTGGCTGTGGATCAGTTCAGAGCTGAGGCTGGTGAAGTGACAGACATTGAACGGACGACATTCTGAAACCGGCTCACCTTGTTTTGCCAGTGAGCCAATTGGTGAAGTTCACCACCCTGTGCAGGCATCTCCTTATTTACCACTGTACATTTTACAGATTTTTGCTGGAGTGCCATTGACTCACTTGGTTACCACATTCTCCAGCGGCAATTCTATGTTTTGTTGCAACGCGCATGGCGTTCCATTATACACCCATAGGAATGCAGTACATTCCAGTATTGTTGGAAAGACTGCCTTCCCAGAAATCTGCCATTATTGCAACTTTGTAACACACAACCTGTCAGTGTAAGAGGGGGAGGTCAGTTCGATTTCAACATTTGAGAGAAGTTTAGATAGCTACATGAATGGGAGGGATATGGAAGGGTATGATCTGGGTGCAGGTCAATGGGACTAGGTAGTTTAAGAGTTTGGCACAGACTAGATGGACTGAAGGGCCTGTTAATATGCTCCATGACTCTTCAGGTGAATAATATTTGTTCTACCATTTGCAGTTTATGTTCATTCATTGTGTTTTACTGACATAAGGAGCAAGAAGGCTGCGAGTGAACGGCTGATTTTTCTGAAGGGAGTTTTTTTACTACTCGGGGTAAAAGAGAGGCGAGACTGCACAGGCGCGTGACGTCAGCCAGTAGTGTGCGGAAGGTTTAAAAAGAAGACCGCCATATCCAGTGGGCAGCGGTCGGAGCGGGCAGCGGAGTGAGAGGCAGCAAAGTGATAGGGCTTTGGCTCAATGGGCTTAGGCGGTAATGTTTCGAGGCGAAGTAGGTTTAACTGTGTTAATTGCGGAAAGGAGGTTATATGTGAGTGACACCGGCTTTCTGTGCTCAGTGTCGGATGTGCCGGGTCCTGGAGTCTCCCAGCCACTCAGATGGCTATATCTGCACCAGGTGTATCGAGCTGCAGCTCCTGAGGGACCAAGTTAGAGAACTGGAGGTGCAGCTCGATGATCTTCGCCTAGTCAGGGAGAGCGAGGAGTTGATAGAGAGGAGCTATAGGAAGATGGTCACACTGGGGCCACGGGAGACAGACAGGTGGGGTCACAGTCAGGAAGGGGGAAGGGGAAGAGTCAGGTAGTAGAGAGTACCCCTGTGGCTGTACCCCTTGACAATAAGTACTCCTGTTTAAGTTCTTTTGGGGGGGGACAGCCTACCTGGGGGAAGCAACAGTGGCCATGCCTCTGGCACTGAATCTGGCCCTGTGTAGGGAAGTGTAGGGAAGGGAAGAGGAAGGCAGTAGTGACAGGGGATTCTACAGTTAGGGGGTCAGACGGGCGATTCTGTGGATGCAGGAAAGGAACTCAGATGGTAGTTTGCCTCCCAGGTGCCATACAGGCCCTTCAGCCTATAGAGTTGAGCCGAACATGTCCTGACCTTAGAAATTACTAGGGTTACCCATAGCCCTTTGTTTTTCTAAGCTTCATGTACCTATCCAAAAGTCTCTATCGTATCTGCCTCCACCACCATTGGCAGCTACCCATTCCATGCACTCACCACTCTGAGTAAAAAACTTACGCCTGACATCTCCTATGTACCTACTCCCCAGCACCTTAAACCTGTGTCCTCTTGTGGCAACCATTTCAACCCTGGGAAAAAACCTCTGACTATCCACACGATCAGTGCCTCTCATCATCTTGTACACCTCTATCAGGTCACCTCTCATCCTCCATCGCTCCAAGGAGAAAAGTTCACTCCGAGTTCACTCAACCTATTCTCATGAGGCATGTTCCCCAATCCAGGCAACATCATTGTAAATCTCCTCTGCACCCTTTCTATAGCTTCCACATCCTTCCTGTAGTGAGGCGACCAGAACTGAGCACAGTACTCCAAGTGGGGTCTGACCAGGCTCCTATATAGCTGCAACATTACCTCTCGGCTCCTAAATTCAATTCCACATTTGATGAAGACCAATAGACCGTATGCCTTCTGAACCACAGAGTCAACCTGCGCAGCTGTTTTGAGTGTCCTATGGACTCGGACCCCAAGATCCCTCTGATCTTCCACACTGCCAAGAGTTTTACCATTAAAACTATATTCTGCTATCATACTTGACCTGCCAAAATCAACCACTTCACACTTATCTGGGTTGAACTCCCTCTGCCGCTTCTCAGATCAGTTTTGCATCCTATCAATGTCCGGCGGTAACCTCTGACAGCCCTCCACACTATCCACAACACCTCCAACCTTTTGTGTCATCAGCAAATTTATTAACCCATCCCTCCACTTCCTCATCCAGGTCATAAAAGTCAGGAAGGTTAAGGGTCCCAGAATAGATCTCTGAAGCACCCCACTGATGACCGACCTCATGCACAATATCACCCATCTACAACCTCTCTTTGTGAATACCAAATCAAGTACAGCCTCTCCTCTTGTAGGCCTATCTATATTGTGTCAAGAAACCTTCTTGAACACATCTAACAAGCTCCACCCCATCTAAGCCCCTTTTTCTAGGGAGATGCCAATCGATATTTGGGTAATTAAAATCTCCCATCACGACAACTCTGTTATTATTACATCTTTCCAGGATCTGTTTCCCTATCTGCTCCTCAATATCCCTGATTGGGCAACCTATAAAAAACACCCAGTAGATTTATTGACCCCCCTACTGTTCCAAATCTCCACCCACAGAGACTCCATAGACAATCCCTCCATGGCATCCACCTTTTCTACAGTCGTGACACTATCTCTGATCAACAGCGCCATGCCCCCTCCTCTTTTGCCTCCCTCCCTGTCCTTTCTGAAACATCTAAAATCTGTCAGTTGAAGTAACCATTCCTGTCCCTGAGCCATCCAAGTCTTTGCAATGGCCACAACATCACATCTCCAAGTACTGATCCACGCTCTAAGCTCATCCGCTTTGTTCACAACACTCCTTGTGTTAAAACAGACACATCTCAAACCTTCGGTCTGAGCGCATCCCTTCTCTATCACCAGCCTATCCTCCCTCTCACACTGTCTCCAAGCTTTCTCTATTTGTGAGCCAGTCATCTCTTCCCCAGTCTCTTCAGTTTGGTTCCCACCCTCCAACAATTCTAGTTTAAACTCTCCCCAGTAGCCTTAGCAAACCTCCCTGCCAGGATATTGGTCCCCCGGGATTCAAGTGCATCCCGTCCTTTTTGTACAGGTCACATCTGCCCCAAAAGAGGTCCCAATGATCCCTGCCCCTTGCTCCAATCCCTCAGCCACCCATTTATCCTCCACCTCATTCTATTCCGATTCTCACTGTTGCGTGACACAGGCAGTAATCCCGAGATTACTACCTTTGCAGTCCTGCTTCTCAACTTCCTTCCTAACCCCTGTTGTCTTTTTTCAGGACCTCTTCCCTTTTCCTACCTATGTCATTGATACCAACATGTACCACGACCTCTGGCTGTGTTCCCTCTCATTTCAGGATATCTTGGACGCGATCTGAAACATCCCGGATCCTGGCACCTGAGAGGCAAACTACCATTCGAGTTTCTTTCCTGCGTCCACAGAATCGCCTGTTTGACCCCCAGCTATCGAGTCCCCTATCACTACTGCCATCCTCTTCCTTTCCCTACCCTTCTGAGCCACATGGCCAGACTCTGTGCCAGAGGCACGGCCACTACCGCTTCCCCCAGATAGGCTGTCGCCCCCAACAGTACTTAAACAGGAGTACTTAATATCAAGGGGTACAGCCACAGGGGCGCTCTCTCGTACCTGACTCTTCCCATTCCCCCTCCTGACTGTGTGTCATGGAAAACGGGGTCATTGGCCCTGATCCCGACCGTATGCGCCCCTGTTAGAACTCCCTCTTCCCACCACTCTCAAACCCTCAGACGGTGCCTGGGTTTTTTTTCCTATTACGCCCAATGGGTCCCCCATTACGCAGACAAGGACCGCCCCCTGGTCAAGTCTACCACTTTTCCCCTCTCTGCCAAGGCCTGCACGGCCTTCAGCTGCATTAAAGAGGACATTGCCAAAGCAACGATGCATGCGGTGGACGAGACCGTTCCCTTCCAAGTGGAGTGTGACGCCTCCGATTTCGCTCTGGCTGCTACCCTCAATCAGGAAGGCAGGCCAGTAGCATTCTTTTCTCGCACCCTCCAAGGTTCTGAAATTCGGCACTCCGTGGTGGAGAAAGAAGCCCAGGCCATAATGGAAGCTATTAGGCACTGGAGGCACTATCTCGCTGGCAAAAGGTTCACCTTGCTGACCGACCAGCGCTCAGCTGCGTTCATGTTCTGCAACCAACGGCGGGGCAAAATCAAAAATGATAAGATTTTGTGGTGGAGAATAGAACTCTCCACCTACAACTATGATATCCTGTACCGGCCTGGCAGACTCAATGAGCCCCCTGATGCCCTTTCCCGGGGAACGTGTGCTAGCACACAGCTCGACCAGCTATACGTCCTCCATGCACATCTTTGCCATCCGGGGGTCACCCGATTTTACCATTTCATGAAAGCCCGGAACCTGCCATACTCCCTTGAGGACATCAGGACGATGACCAGGGACTGCCAAATTTGCGCTGAGTGCAAACCGCACTTCTACCGTCCTGACACGGCGCAACTTGTCAAGGCCACCCGCCCTTTTGAGCGACTGAGTGTTGACTTTAAGGGCCCCCTTCCCTCCATTGATCATAATGTCTATTTTCTCAATGTTATCAACGAGTACTCGTGGTTCCCCTTTGCCATCCCCTGCCCCGACACCACTGCCACGTCCGTCATAAAAGCCCTGCGCCAGCTCTTCACTCTGTTTGGGTATCCCTGCTATATCCACAGTGATAGAGGGTCCTCCTTTATGAGTGACGAGCTGCGCCAGTACCTGCTAGCTAGGGGCATTGCTACTAGACAGACCACGAGTTATAATCCCCGGGGTAATGGACAGGTGGTGCGGGAGAATGCCACGGTGTGGAAGGCCACACTTTTAGCCCTTAAGTCAAAAGGGTTGTCGGTCTCTCGATGGCAGGAGGTCCTCCCTGAGGCACTCCACTCTACCCGCTCCCTGTTATGTACGTCCACCAATGCCACCCCTCACGAACGCCTATTCTCTTTTCCCAGGAAGTCTGCCACTGGGACCACCCTACCAGTTTGGCTGACGTCCCCAGGGCCAGTGCTGCTCCGGAAACATGTGAGGAGTAATAAATACTCCCCGCTGGTCGAGAGGGTTCACCTTCTATATGCGAACCCCCAGTATGCCTACGTGGTCTTACCTGATGGGCGGGAGGACACGGTCTCCATGTTTTAAAACTTCCAGTCAATAAAATTGATGCACCATCAATAACTCACTCTGAGACGTAAGGCGAGATATCAGCTTTTATTGCCTGGAAGAAGGAACCAGAAGTGAGTGACCATCATACTACGTCCTGGAGACTGAGGCTGAGCATCAGGCTTCAGATCGCCTTTATACAGGGGCCTGTGGGAGGAGCCACAGGAGCAGTCAGCAGGGGGCGTGTCCCGACAGGCACACGTGGTTCACCACACTGTGACCCACTTGTTTGTCTCCCGTGGCCCTGGTGTGACCACCTGCCTGTAACTCCTCTCTATCAACTCCTCACTCTTCCTGACCAGGCAACTGTCATCGAGCTGCATCTCCAGTTCCCTAACTCGGTCCTTTAGGAGCTGCAGCTTGACAGACCCGAAAATGATGAGTTAAAAAAGGTTGAAAAAAAGTAAAAGAGGTAGCTTTACAACATTTAATATTGAATCCGGAAACTGAACTTCTGCGATGAGGCCTGGCTTATGCCTTAGGAACAGCACCTCATCTCCTACCTGGGCCCATTGGTGCATTTGGACTCCATATTAGGGAGTTCTCCAACTTCAGGTAATTCAAGTTCAAGTTCAAGCTGATGTTTAATTGTGACTCAACCATAAACGAATATAGCCGGACAAGACAGCATTCCCCTGGGGCCAAGATGCAAAACATTGTATCAGCAGTCACACACAGCATACAACATATACCTGTATAATTATGATAGCAGCAAAACATAGATACAAATATGTATATATATATAAAAACAATAATACAGCCCAATTCCCTGTAGATTGATAGTGCATGGATGTTGTCCTGGAGTCACATTTCTGCAAGAACAGCCTGCAGCCGTTCCCTATTGTACACAAGTACAGTACAGCCACAATCAAATGCAATCCAGCTTGCCTTCCGCTAAGTAAACACTGGAGAGCAGCACTTACAGGACGAGTCAGTCCCAAACCCAGCGTCACACAACCACAGCATGTGATTCTGGCATGAGGGCCTTGTGCACATTACAACTGAGACAACAACACAGCTCCCTCCGCTGTCTGCCTTGCCAATGAACCAGGCAATCACTTCCCCTCTCTATAAAGGCTGGGTGAAGAACTGGTTCTTCTTTTAAGTTGATTTGTCCATGAACCAGAAAATACTCAACAATAAGGTAAACATACCCTCGCAGTACTGTAAAGATTGGCAGTAAACACCCATAATACCGATGAGAAAGAACTATTACTTGAAACAGTGGAGAGAGGAGGCTAGTTCTGCTCTTCATAAGAATGATTGTATGAACTTGAACTTAATAATATTACTGGAGCTTATTTGTACATAAAGGTGTCTGTACGTCCGACTTTCGTAACTGACTCTTGTATAACTATTGATTGTTTATACTGCAGGTGATACTTCTGTAATATTGGCTCAGTTTTCCCTCTCCAGTAGCCCAGCTTGACCTGCTTGGCATGTCCCATGGTCTTGCTATTGCCAATCACATAGACACAGAAAATTTGACACCGTAATCAATCAGAAACCTATCTACCTCCACTTTAAATATACCCAATGACTCGACCTGTATAGCCGTAGTGGCAATAAATTCCATAGATTCACCACCCTCTGGCTAAAGAAATTCCTCCTCATGTCTCAAACAGTAGAAAGTCTGCAGATGCCAGAAATCTGAGCAATGCACACAAAATGCTGGAGGAAATCAGCAGCAAGGCAGCATCTATGGAAAAAAGTACAGCCAATGTTTCGGGCCAAAACCCTTCAGCAGGACTGGAGAAAAAAAAGCTGAAGGGTGGATTTGAATGGTGGGGGGAGGGGAGAGAGAAACACCAGATGATAGGTGAAACTTGGAGGGGGAGGGATGAAGCAAAGAGCTAGGGAGTTGATTGGTGAAAGAGACAGAAGGCCATAGAAGAAAGGAGGAGGAGGAGAGGGGCAGCAGAAGGAGGCGATGGGTGGGCAAGGAGATAACATGAGAGAGTGACAAGGGGATGGGAAATGGTGAAGGGGGAGTGGTGGGGGTATTACTGGAAGTTTGATAAACCAATGTTCATGCCACCTAGACAACACAAACACCTTTATCAGGATGCTGTTCATCCACTATACTGTAAGTACCAGCATGTACCTACAAACAGCATTATAAAAGTGGTTCAAAAGTGTTTACAGTCTAGAGTAATAGAGGGGGGTGGGGTGTGGCTAACTACAATGGTTGATCAGTTCAACAGTCAGGGTGAAAACATTTTTAAGATGCTGTGAAGTTTCCAGATGGGAGCTTTTGAAAAAAAGCAGTTAGGAAGAAGCATAATTGTTTGTCTGTTTATTGTTTGATTGAGAAACAGTGCGGAATAGGCCTTTCCAGCCCTTTGAGCCACTTCCCCAGCAATCCCCGGATTTAATCCAAGCCAATGACCAACTAACCTCTCTGGACAGGAGGAGGAAACTGGAGCACTTG
Organism: Hypanus sabinus; assembly: GCF_030144855.1. Lineage (NCBI taxonomy): Eukaryota > Metazoa > Chordata > Chondrichthyes > Myliobatiformes > Dasyatidae > Hypanus > Hypanus sabinus. The sequence goes on along the minus strand of NC_082709.1, from coordinate 182,418,555 downwards.
GAGGAAACCCTAGTAGTCGCCGGGGGAACATGGATACTCCTTACAGGCAACGGCTGGAACTGAACCCAAACCACCTCTTCTGTAAAGTGTTGTGCTAACCACGATGTTACCGTGCCAACCCACAATGTTATTTCCTGCCTGCTTCTTTGACTTGGATGCATACAGTGATGGTAAATTGCAGCCAATGGCTTTTTCTGCTGGTCTGACAGTTTGCTGCAGTTTCTGTGTACTGTGAGGGATGTTGTATCAAACCAGACAGTGATAGCTAATGTGAGGATGCACTCTGTGATAGTGAAATCACAAAAAAAGCTCTTGCAGAGGCAGGTTTGACAACCTGCTGTTATTTCACAACCTAACCCCTTAATTTCAAATGTTGATAAGCTTCAAACATATCAGAATCAGGATTATTATCACCGGCATGTGACATGAAATTTGTTAACTTAGCAGCAGCAGTTCAATGCAATACATAATCTAGTAGTGATAAAAAATATTTTTTTAAAAAATAAAGAAAATAAAAGTAAATAAATAAACAAACAAACAAACAAATAAATAAATAAATAAATAAATTATGTGGTTTGAATAGATTAAAAAACCATGCAAAAACAGAAATCAAATGAAGTCAAGTCAAGTCACTTTTATTGTCATTTCGACCATAACTGTTGGTACAACAGACAACGTTTTTCAGGGCCATGGTGTTACATGACACAGTACAAAAGCTAGACTGAACTACACAAAAAAAAACACAGAGAGAAAAAAAAACAACTACACTAGACTACAGACCTACTCAGTACTGCATAAAGGGCACAAAACAGTGCAGGCATTACAATAAATAATAATCAAGACAACAGGGCAGTAAGGTGTCAGTCCAGACTCTGGGTATTGAGGAGTCTGATATCTTGGGGGAAGAAACTGTTACGTAGTCTGGTCATGAGAGCCCGAATGCTTCGGAGCCTTTTCCCAGACGGCAGGAGGGAGAAGAGTTTGTATGAGGGGTGCGAGGGTCCTTCATAATGCTGTTTGCTTTGTGGATGCAGTGTGTAGTGTAAATGGCCGTGATGGCGGGAAGAGAGACCCCGATGATCTTCTCACTATCCACTGCATACTAAATACTGTATATTTTAAAAAAGTGAGGTATTGTCCAAAGCTTAAATGTCCACTTAGGAATTAGATAGCAGAGGGGAAGAAGCTGTTCCTGAATCACTGAGTGTGTGTCTTCAGGCTTCTGTACCTCCTAGCTGATGGTAACAGTGAGAAAAGGGCATGTCCTGGGTGTTGAATAATAGACGCTGCCTTTTTGAGACACCACTCCCTAAAGATGCCCTGAGTACTTTGCAGGCTAGTATCCAAGATGGAGCTGACTAGATTTACAACTTTCAGCAGCTTCTTTCAGTCCTGTGCAGTAGTCCCCCCATACCAGACAGTGATGCAGCCTGTCAGAATGCTCTCCACAGTACAACTGTAGAAGTTTTTGAGTGTATTTGTTGACATGCCAAATCTCTTCAAACTCCTGATAAAGTATAGCCACTGTCTTTCCTTCTTTATAACTACATCAATATGTTGGGACCAGGCTAGATCCTCAGAAATCTTGACACCCAGGAACTTGAAGCTGCTCACTCTCTCCACTTCTGACCCCTCTATGAAGATCGGTGTGTGTTACCCTTCGTCTTATCCTTCCTGAAGTTCACAATCAGCTCTTTCGTTTTATTGACGTTGATTACAAGGTTGTTGCTGCAGCACCATTCCACTAGTTGACAGATCTCACTCCTGTACGCCCTCTCATCATCACCTGAGATTCTGCCAAAAATGGTTGTATCATCAGCAAATTTATAGATGGCATTTGAGCTATACCCAGCCACATAGTCATGTGTATGTAGAGAGTAGAGCAGTGGGCTAAGCACACACCCCTGAGGTGCGCCAGTGTTGATTATCAGCGAAGAGGATATGTTATCATCAATCCACACAGACTGTACTCTTCAGGTTAGGAAGTCAAGGATCCAGTTACAAAAGGAGGTACAGAGGGCCAAGTTCTGCAACTTCTCAATCAGGATTGTGAGAATGATGGCATTAAATGCTGAGCTATAGTCAACAAACATCATCCTGATGTCGGTGTTTGTGTTGTCCAGGTAGTCCAAAGCCATGTGGAAAGCCATTGAGATTATGTCTGCCATTGACATATTGTGTTAATAGGCAAATTGCAATTAGTCCAGGTCCTTGCTGAGGCAGGAGTTCAGTCTAGTCATGACCAACCTCTCAAAGCATTTCATCACTGTAGATCTGGGTGCTACCAGGAGATAGTCATTAAGGCAGCCCACGTTCTTCTTCTTAGGCACTGGCATAATTGTTGCCTTTTTCAAACAAGTGGGAACTTCTGCCCATAGCAGTGAGAGTTGAAAACATCCTTAATACTCCTGCTAGTTGGTTGGCACAGGTCTTCAAAGCCTTACCAGGTACTTCTTTGGGACCTTCCACCTTGCGAGGGTTCACTCTCTTTAAAGACGGTCTAAAATCAGCCTCTGGGATGAAGATCACAATGTCATCAGTTGCATCAATGTCATAGTTGTTTTCTCCCTTTCAAAGCGCGCATAGAAGGTGTTAAGTCAAGTGTAAAGTTCAGCTGGTAGTGAAGCATCGTTGTCATTCATGGTATTGGGTTTCGCTTTGTAGGAAGAAATGTCTTGTAGATCCTGCCAGAGTTGTTGTGCATCCAATGTCACCTCCAACCTCGTTCGAAAATGTCTCTTCGACCTTGAAATAGCCCTCTGCAAATCATAGCTGGTTTTCTGCTACAGGTCCGGGTTGCCATGACATGGATCTGGCCTTTCGCAGACGTTGTACTTCCTGGTTAATCCATGGCTCTTGGTTTGGGAATGTACAGTGAGTCTTTGTAGGCACACACTCACCCCCACAGATTTCAATGAAGTCGGTAATAACTGCAACATGTTCATCCAGGTTCGAAGATGAATCCCTGAATAAACAAAGTAAAGAGAAGGGTAATAATGATGGAATGCAGTTACACCCAACTAATGAGATCTTGCAAAATGAAGCAAGTTTCCTCTCTGCTTTCCCTGGTGAAGTCAATGTTAATGCACCTCCAGGCTTGCCTCCCACTCCATTTCTCAAAAGCCTTTTGGTTAAAATGGTATTCCTTCATCTTCTAGTTCTAATTCCTGAAATTCTCATCCTAAATCTCTTCCATTCATCTTCCTGTTTCCCCAGGATCACAAGAGATTCTGCCGATGCTGGAAATCTTGAGCAACAAGCATAAAAAGCTGAAGGAACCCAACAAGTTAGGCAGCATCTATGGAGGAGAATAAACATTCAAAGTTTTGGGCTGAGATATTCTCCCTCCTTTTCTCTTTCTCTATTCCCCATTCTGTCTCCCCTCTCACCTTTTCTTATCTCCTTAACTACTAATCATCTCCTTCTGATTCCCCTCCACCTTCCCTTTCTCCTGTGGTCTACTTTACCCTATTATGATTCGTGACTGCCATGTGATTTAAATCTGCATTCTTTAGGATATTAGTTAAAGGAGATGGATTACTGGTCTCCAGCACAAATCACACAGGACAGGAGGCCACTCAGCTTTTAGCTACTACCACAGACCTTTGCAGCAATCCGATTAGTCCTAATCTCTACACCGCCCACTGTTTCCAGCCAGTTCTGCCGGTTTTCCTACGGAATTTGCTTCCTGCATTCCAAGTCAAAAAAACAGGTGTCTGTCTCAATTGCAAATTTATGTTATTTCCTACTGGAAATGTGGATATTGTTGCTAATGTGCTGTTTTGTTGGAACACAGAGTTAAGTCAATGTAGAATTTAGTATCAATGTACTGTATGCATTTGTCACCATAAACTACCTTGAGATTCATTTACTTGCAGGCATTTACAGGAAAGTAAAAAATGCAATATAATTTATGAAAAACAATAAGTAATTAAAAACTGACAAACCATCAATGTGCAAAAGAAGACAAGATGTGCAAATAATATAACAATACTGAGAACTTGAGTTGTAGAGTCTTTGAAAGTGAGTCCATAGGTTCTGGAATCAGTTCACTGTTGAGGTGAGTGAAGTTAACCATGATGGTTCAGGAGTCTGCTGGTTGTTGAGTAACAACTGTTCCTGAACCTGCTGGTGTGGGACCCGAAGAGTTTCTACCTCCTGTATGATGGCAGCAGTGAGAAGAGAGCATGGCATTGATGATAGGGTCCTTGCAGATGGATGCTGCTTTCCCGTGGCAGTGCTCCAGGTAAATGTACTCAATGATGGAGAGGCCTTTACCTGATTTAGACTAAGCTGCAGTCAACACTTTCTGTAGACTTTCAGAGCTGCTGCTTCACAGTTCCAGACACCCAGGATCCGTCCTGATCACTGGTACTACCCATCTGGAGTTTGGACCTTCTCCATGTGACTGGGTGTGTTTTACCACCTGCTCCCATTCAGGGGCAATTAGGGATGGATAATAAATGATGACACTTTTGGCAACATACACACACAAAAGAGCAAGCAGGTTGTAAAATAATTGGCCATTTTAATTGTAGGGCGAGTTCAGATTTAGTTACTTATTACATGTCCATTATGTGATATGGATTTCTACAGATTTCACTTACACAGATGAACCCGAAGATCACTCTAAATGGTTGCATCACCACCTTGTATGGAGGATCAGAAAAAGCCACAGAAAGATGTAACCACAGCCAGCTCCATCACGGTCACCAGCCTCCCCAGCATCGAGGGCATCTTCAGAAGTTAATGCCTCAAAAAGTCGGCATCCATCATTAAGGATGCTATTAACCCAGAACATGCCCTCTTCTCATTGCAGCCAGCAAGAGGAGGGACAAAGCCTGAAGCCGGTTGTACTCAAGAACATTTTCAACCTGTCACTGTTATGGGCAGAAGTTCTCACTTGCTTCAAAAAAGGCAACAATTATACCAGTGCCTAAGAAGAATAATGTGAGCTGCCTTAATGACTATCGCCCGGTAGCATTCACATCGACAGTGATGATATGCTTTGAGAGGTTGGTCATGACAAGACTGATTTCCTGCCTCAGCAAGGGCCTGCACCCAATGAAATTTGTCTCTTGCCACAATAGGTCAACAACAGATGCAATCTCAATGGCTCTTCACATAGCTTTAGACCACCTGGACAACACAAACACTTACAGAATGCTGTTCATCGATTATAGCTCAGCATTTAATACCATCATTCCCACAATCCTGATTGAGAAGTTGCAGAACTTGGGCCTCTGTACCTCCCTCTGCAATTGGATCTTTGTCTGCCTAACTAGAAAACCACAATCTGTGAGAATTGGTATTAACATCTCCTCCTCGCTGATGATCAACACTGGTGCACCTCAGGGGTGTGTGTTTAGCCCACTACTCTATTCTCTATATACTTATGACTGTGTGGCTAGACATAGCTCAAGTACCATCTATAAATTTGCTGATGATACAACCATTGTTAGCAGAATCTCAGGTGGTGACGAGAGGGCATACAGGAGTGAGATCTGTCAACTGGTGGAATGGTGCCACAGCAACAACCTGGCACTCAATACCAGTAAGATGAAAGAGCTGTTTGTGGACTTCAGGAAGGGTAAGATGAAGGAACACATACCAATCCTCATAGAGGGATCAGAAGTGGAGAGAGTGAGCAGCTTCAAGTTCCTGGGTGTCAAGATTTCTGAGGATCTAGCCTGGTCCCAACATCTTGATGTAGTTATAAAGAAGGAAGGACAGTAGCTATACCTTATTAGGAGTTTGAAGAGATTTAGCATGTCAACAAATGCACTCAAAAACTTCAATAGATGTACCGTGGAGAGCATTCTGATAGGCTGCATCACTGTCTGGTATGGGGGTGGGGGGTTGCCACTGTTCAAAAGAAGCTACAGAACGTTATGAATTTAGTCGGCTTCATCTTGGGTACTAGCTGACAAAGTACCCAGGATATCTTCAAAGAGCGGTGTCTCAGAAAGGCAGCATCCATTATTAAGGACCTCCAGCACCCAGGGCATGCCCTTTTCTCACTGTTACCATCAGGGAGGAGGTACAGAATCCTGAAGGCACACATTCAGCAATTCAGGAACAGCTTCTTCCCCTCTACCATCTGATTCCTAAAGGGACATTGAACCCTTGGACACTACCTCACTTTTTAAATATGTAGTATATCTGTTTTTTGCACAATTTTAATCTATTCAATATACAGCTACTGTAACTGATTTACAGTACTTATTATTATATTTATTATTTTTTTCTCTCTGCTGGATTATGTTTTGCATTGAACTGCTGCTGTGAAGTTAACAAATCTCACATCACATGCCGGTGATAATAAACCTGATTCTGATTCAACATTTCAGGAATGGCTTCTTCCCCTCTTACATCAGAATTCTGAAGGGAAAATTAACCCATGTAAACAACCTCACTATTTTTTTTTATCTCTTTTAGTCCTACTTAATTTAATTCATGGCAGGGTGAGATACATCTCTACCAAAGGAAATGTAAGGCCTATACTGGCCTGCAGGTCACCCTTGGACAAGGTCTAGCATCTGCTTACCCACCCCCACCCCCCACCGATCAAGGTCACGTGAAGCCATCGGAGTAGGGGGTGGAGCAGCTGGTGCAGATCACAAGTCCTGGTTATGTGACCACTGATGCCAGGCAGACAATCTCTGAAGGGTATTGATTATGGCTGGGGTCACCCGTCTTGTAAATACACTGTCTGGAAGGAGGCAATGGCAAACCACTTCTGTAGAAATATTTGTCAAGAGTAATTATGATTATGAAACCATGATCGCCCATGTCCTACAACATGGCACATATAATGATGATGAAGTATAGAACCATAGAACACTACAGCACAGAAAACAAGCCGTTCAGCCATTCTAGTCTGTGCCGAAACTTTATTCCGCTAGTCCCATTGACCTGCACCCAGTCCATTACCCTCCAGATCTCTCCCATCCATGTACCTATCCAAGTTATTCTTAAAACATATGAGTGAGCCTGCATTTACCACATCAGATGGTGGCTTGTTCCACACTCCCACCACTCTCTGAGTGAAGAAGTTCTCTCTAATGTTCCCCCTAAACTTTTCCCTTTTCACCCTGAAGCCATGTCCCCTCATATTTATCTCTCCTAATCTAAGTGGAAAGCGCCTACTCTCATTTACCCTATCTATACCCTCATAATTTTGTAAACCTCTATCAAATCTCCCCTCATTCTTCTACACTCCAAGAAATAAAGTCCTAACCTGTTCAATCTTTCCCTATAACTCAATTCCAGAAAACCCAGCAACATCCTAATAAACCTTCTCTGCACTCTTTCAATCTTACTGATATCCTTCCTATAGTTAGGTGACCAGAACTGTGTACAATACTCCAAATTTGGCCTCACCAATGTCTTATACAACCTCACCATAACATCCCAACTCCTATACTCAATACTTTGATTTATGAATGCCAGGATGCCAAAAGCCTTCTTTACAAATCTGTCTACCTATGACACCACTTTCAGGGAATTATGTATCTGAACTCCCAGATCCCTTTGTTCCTCCACACTCCTCAGTGCCCTACCATTTACTGTGTGTGTCCTACTTTGATTTGTCCTTCCAAAATGCAACACTTCACACTTGTCTGCATTAAATTCCATCTGCCATTTTCTGGCCCATTTTTCCAGTTGGTCCAGTTCCCTCTGCATGCTTTGAAAGCCTTCCTCACTGTCCACAACGCCTCCAATCTTAGTGTCATCAGCAAACTTGCTGATCCAATTTACCACATTATCATCTAGATCATTGATATAGACAACAAACAACAATGGTCCCAGCACAGATCCCTGAGGCACACCGCTAGTCACAGGACTCCAGTCTGAGAAGCAATCATCCACTACCACTCTCTGTTTTCTCCCACACAGCCAATTTCAAATCCAGTTTACAACCTCTTCATGGAGACCTAGTGTCTGAACCTTCTGAACTAACCTCCCATGTGAAACCTTGTCAAATACCTTACTAAAGTCCATGTAGAAAACATCTGTCTGCTGTCTGTCTATCCATAGCCTTTCCTTCATCTACTTTCTTGGTAACCTCCTCGAAAAACTCTACAAGATTTGTAAAACATGATCTACCATGCACAAAGTCATGCTGACTATCCTTAATCAGCCCTTGGCTGTCCAGATACCTGTATATCCGATCTCTGAAAACACCTTCCTATAATTTACCTACTACTGATGTCAGGCTCACCGGCCTGTAATTACCTGGTTTACTTTTGGAGCCTTTTTTAAACAACGGAACATGAGCTACCCTCCAATCCTCTGGCACTGCACCCGTGGCTAAGGACATTTTAAATGTTTCTGCCAGGGCAGAAATATAATATATTTTATTGTACTTTAGTATAAGGATTTTTATTATGGATTGCACTGCAGTGCTACCGCAAAACAACAAATTTCACACTATGACACATGATATTAGTAGTAAACTTAATTGTTTCTTCTCCCCACGTCCCGCACCATTTCCCCCAACTTCAAGTAAGTTTATTCATCATGTGTACATTGAAACATACTGTGAAATGTAGCGTTTGTGTTAACAGCCGACACAATCTAATGGTGTGATAGGGACAGCCCACAGGTGCCGCCACACTTCCCTGCACCAAAATATCATGGCCAGAAAGCTCAGAACAACCCAGGGCACAACAAAACAGAACACAGCAAGATAGAAAGCAGAAACAGGAAGACAAGCTCCATTCCTCCCTCCCACCCACCCACGCACGAGCATAGTCCTCCAACCCCAGGACAGGCTGTTAATCCAGTGGACTTGGATTAACAGGCTTCGATATCCCCAGAGTACTCTCAGGACTCACAGACACTGGGAGGGCATCTATACCGTTTTAATTGCACCCCCCGTGTGTAAAATCTGGGGTGAGTCAATGGAATTGCATCGAGAATAAAATAGGGTGATCGTCAATAAGGGCTTTCTCTTTCTCTTAGGAGAGAAATTAAAACTAGGAGATAGTAAAAGAAACTAAAAACAAAGAAATGAGGGAAGGCACAATAAGCTGAACCTCGAAGTGGATGAGCAACAGCAGCAGAAAATGCACCAGCATACACTCAGTTATCAGGTACCTAATAAAGTGGCCACTTATGTCATAATATGCCACATGAACATTCATTTTCAGAATCAGAATCAGGTTTAATATCAATGGCATATGTCATCACCTTTGTTGTGTGGCAGCAGTACATTGTAATATATAGCAATAAAAACTACAAATTACTATAAGTATATTAGCATATTAACAATTAATTAAATAAGTAGTGCAAAAAGAGAGGGAAAGATACTGAGGTAGTGTTCATGGGTTCAATGTCCATTCATGGTGGAGGGGAAGACAATGTTCCTGAAATGTTGAGTGTGGGTCCTAAAGCTCCTTTACCTCCTCCGTGATGGTAGTAATGAGAAAAGGGTATGTCCTGGGTGATGTGGGTCACCATTTTGAGGCATTGCCTTTTGAAGGTATCCTCGATGCTAGTGCTAGGGAGGCTATTACCCATGATGGAGCTGGCTGAGTTTACAGCTTTTTGCAGCTTTTTCCAATCCTGTCCAGTGGCCCCTACATTCCAGACGATGATGCAACCAGTCAGAGTGCTCTCCAGGGTACATCTACAGAAACTTGCTAATGTAGCAGTCTCCTCAAACTCCTGATAAATTATAGCCACTGTCATGCCTTCTTTATAATTGCATCATTATGTTGGACCCAGAATACATCCTCAGAGATGTTGAGACCCAGGAACTTGAAACTGCTCACCCTTTCCACTTTCGATCACTGGATGAGAATGTTCCCTTGACTTGCCCTTCCTGAAGTCCACAATCAATTCCTTGGTCTTATTGATGTTGAGGGTTATTGCTGCAACACCACTTAACCAGCAGATCTATCTCACTCCAGTAAACCTCTTTCTCACCATCTGAAATTCTGCCAACAATAATTGTATCATCAGCAAATTTACAGGTGGCATTTGAGCAGTGCCTAGCCACACAGTCATGGGTGTAGAGGGTCGAGCAGAGAGCTGGGCACACATCCCTGAGGAGTGCCAGTTCTGATTGTCAGCAAGGAGAAGATATTACTTTCAATCAATTTTCAGACTCTTCTCCCAGTGAAGGATCCAGTTGCAGAGGAAGGTACAGAGGCCCAAGTTTTGGAGCTTTTTGATTAGAAATGAGGGTATGTTGAACATAGAGCTGTAATCAATAAACAGTAGATTGATATAAGTATTACTTTTGCTCAGGCAATCCAAGGCCACATGAAGTACCGATGAGATCATATCCATTGTACACCTATTGCAGTAATAGGCAAATCGTAGTGGGTGCAGACCCTTGCTGAGGAAGGAGTTGATTCTAGCCATCACCAACCTCTCAAAAACACTTCATCACAGTAGATGTGAGTGCCACTGGGCAATAATCATTAAGGTGTCTCACCCTGCTCTTCTTGGGCACCGGTATCATTGTTGTCTTGTGGAAGTAGATCTGAATCTCCAGAAGCAGCAATGAGAGATTGAAGATATCCTTGATCACGCCTGCCAGTTGGTTGGCCCAGGTTTTCAGAACCCTACCAGGTACACGACCAGGGCTTGTTGCCTTGCAAGGATCACGCTCTTGAAAGACATTCTGACATCAGCCTCCAGGACAGAGGTCACAGGGTCACAGGGTAATGAGATGCCGCAGGGATCTACATAGATTTAATTTTACTCTCCCTTTCAATATGTGCATAGAGGAGGTTGAGCTTTTCTGGGAGTGAGGCATTCATGATGTTAGGTTTCACTTTGTAGGAAGTGATGGCTTGCAAACCCTGCCACTGCTGAAGTACATCTGATTCAGTCTCTAACCTCAATCTGAATTACTTTTTCACTCTTGACGTTGCTTTCTGTGGGTCATACCTGGACATCTTGTATAGTTCCTGATCATTGATCTTGAATGGCACAGACCTATGAATATCCTGGTTCATCTATTGCTTTTTGTTTGGGTATGTCCACACACTCATCCACACAGGTTTTGATGAAGTCGGTGACAACTGTGGCATATTCACTCAGACTTGAAAATGAATCCCTGAATATTGTCCAGTCCACTGACTTAAATCAGTTCTGTAAGTGCTCCTCTGCCTCTTGTGACCATACCTGATTGTTGCAGTGGTGAGTACTTTACTTCTCTGAATAGAAGTAAAGCCAGGTGATTGGACTTTCCAAAGTGCGGGCATGGGATGGCATAGTAAGTAGTCTTGATGGTGGTATAACAGTGGTCAAGTGTGTTGGCTCCTGTGGTCCCACAGGTGATATGTTGGTGGTAGTTGCTCAGAGAGTTCCTCAAACTGGCCTAGTTGAAATCCCCCGCAAGGATAGGGAAGGCATCAGGGTATGCTGTTTTGTGACTGCCGATCACGGTGCTCAGACCATACAATGCCTGCCTGGTGTTGGCCTGAGGTAGGAAGTATGCCACTACCAGAATTATAACAGAAGATTTCCTCAGCAGATAAAAAGGACAGCATTTGACTATTAGACGTTCCAGATCAGGTGAGCAAGTCTGAGACAGAACTGGCACATCTGTGCAACACAATGAGTTAATCAGAAAGAACATTTCATCTGCGTTCCCTTTAAAAGACCGAGCTGTCCTGTCTTACCGAAGTTTGGTGAAGTCATTGAACCGCAGTGCTGCTTCTGAGATGGCGGAGGGGATAGCCATGTTTCCAGGAAACAAAGAATAGCGCAGTCCCTGATGTCCCTCTGGTACAGCAATCTTGCTTCTGAGTTCTCCAGAGAGTGTACATTTGCCAGAAAAGATAGTTGGGATCTAAAGCTTCCATGTTTCAATCTTAATTGCAATCCAGCATGCTTTTCATGCTTCCACTTCCTTAAAGGGAAACTGCCCTCACGTTCTGAGTCCGTCGATTCACGATGTTACTTACTGAAGTACCTGTGGCTGTGACTGTAGATTTCAGCTGCGGTAGTCCTATATGGGAACATTTGATGACTCCTATCAGAATTGCATGTAATGGGTCACTCTTTAATGGCAGCATCTTGCTGACATTCACAGTAAAACAAAAGAATACACACAAAAACTGACAGTTAATGTGGAAAAAGAAGACAAACTCTGGAAATGATAGACAGATGAATAGACAGATAGACAGAATGACCAAAAGATAGTTAGGTAGGCAGATAGAGAAATAAATAAGACCATAGGAGCAGAAGTGGGTTATTTGGCCCATTGAGTCTGATCTGCCATTCAATCATGGGCTGATCCAATTCTTCCAGTCACTCTCACTCCACTTCCTTCTCCCCATAGCCTTTGATGCCCTGGCTATAGACAGATAATTCTGAGCACATGAGTTGTTGAGTCCTTGAAAGTGAGTCCATAGTTTGTGGAATCAGTTCAGAGTTGTGGTGATAGGAAAAAGAATGGAGGCATTTGAAGGAAGAAGAGGAAATGAGAAAGAGAGGGACATGCGAGAAATGGAAGGAATGAACATGAGGAGAGGAAGGAAGAGAAGCCATGAAGTTGAAGCAGATAGCAGTCCGGGATGACATGGGGGAGGATAGCAGTCCGGGATGTCATGGGGGAGGATAGCAGTCCGGGATGTCATGGGGGAGGATAGCAGTCCGGGATGTGGTGGGGGAGGATAGCAGTCCGGGACGTGGTGGGGGAGAGGAGATAGCAGTCCAAGATGTGGTGGGGGCGAGGAGATAGCAGTCCGGGACGTGCTGGGGGGGGGAGGAGATAGCAGTCCGGGACGTGGTGGGGGAGAGGAGATAGCAGTCCGGGATGTGGTGAGGGAGAGGAGATAGCAGTCCGGGATGTGGTGAGGGAGAGGAGGTAGCAGTCCGGGATGTCATGGGGGAGGATAGCAGTCCGGGATGTGGTGGGGGAGAGGAGATAGCAGTCCAAGATGTGGTGGGGGCGAGGAGATAGCAGTCCGGGATGTGGTGGGGGAGAGGAGATAGCAGTCTGGGATGTGGTGGGGGAGAGGAGATAGCAGTCCGGGATATGGTGGGGGCGAGGAGATAGCAGTCCGGGATGTGGTGGGGGAGAGGAGATAGCAGTCCGGGATGTGGTGGGGGAGAGGAGATAGCAGTCCGGGATGTGGTGAGGGAGAGGAGATAGCAGTCCGGGATATGGTGGGGGCGAGGAGATAGCAATCCGGGATGTGGTGGGGGAGGATAGCAGTCCGGGATGTGGTGAGGGAGAGGAGATAGCAGTCCAGGATGTGGTGGAGGCGAGGAGATAGCAGTCCGGGATGTGGTGGGGGAGAGGAGATAGCAGTCCGGGATGTGGTGGGGGCGAGGAGATAGCAGTCCGGGACGTGCTGGGGGGGAGGAGATAGCAGTCCGGGATGTGGTGGGGGCGAGGAGATAGCAGTCCGGGACGTGGTGGGGGCGAGGAGATAGCAGTCCGGGACGTGGTGAGGGAGAGGAGATAGCAGTCCGGGACGTGGTTGGGGCGAGGAGATAGCAGTCCGGGACGTGGTGGGGGAGAGGAGATAGCAGTCCGGGACGTGGTGGGGGAGAGGAGATAGCAGTCCGGGACGTGGTGGGGGAGAGGAGATAGCAGTCCGGGACGTGGTGGGGGAGAGGAGATAGCAGTCCGAGATGTGGTGGGGGCGAGGAGATAGCAGTCCGGGACGTGCTGGGGGGGAGGAGATAGCAGTCCGGGACGTGGTGGGGGAGAGGAGATAGCAGTCCGGGATGTGGTGAGGGAGAGGAGATAGCAGTCCGGGATGTGGTGGGGGCGAGGAGATAGCAGTCCGGGATGTGGTGGGGGAGAGGAGATAGCAGTCCGGGATATGGTGGGGGCGAGGAGATAGCAGTCCGGGATGTGGTGGGGGAGGATAGCAGACCGGGATGTGGTGAGGGAGAGGAGATAGCAGTCCAGGATGTGGTGGGGGCGAGGAGATAGCAGTCCGGGATGTGGTGGGGGAGAGGAGATAGCAATCTGGGATGTGGTGGGGGCAAGGAGATAGCAGTCCGGGACGTGCTGGGGGGGAGGAGATAGCAGTCCGGGACGTGGTGGGGGCGAGGAGATAGCAGTCCGGGACGTGGTGGGGGCGAGGAGATAGCAGTCCGGGACGTGGTGAGGGAGAGGAGATAGCAGTCCGGGACGTGGTTGGGGCGAGGAGATAGCAGTCCGGGACGTGGTGGGGGAGAGGAGATAGCAGTCCGGGACGTGGTGGGGGAGAGGAGATAGCAGTTCGGGACGTGGTGGGGGAGGATAGCAGTCCGGGACGTGTTGGGGGAGAGGAGATAGCAGTCCGGGACGTGGTGGGGGAGAGGAGATAGCAGTCCGGGACGTGGTGGGGGAGAGGAGATAGCAGTTCGGGACGTGGTGGGGGAGGATAGCAGTCCGGGACGTGTTGGGGGAGAGGAGATAGCAGTCCGGGACGTGGTGGGGGAGAGGAGATAGCAGTCCGGGACGTGGTGGGGGAGAGGAGATAGCAGTCCGGGACGTGGTGGGGGAGGATAGCAGTCCGGGATGTGGTGGGGGAGAGGAGATAGCAGTCCGGGACGTGGTGGGGGAGAGGAGATAGCAGTTCGGGACGTGGTGGGGGAGGATAGCAGTCCAGGACGTGTTGGGGGAGAGGAGATAGCAGTCCGGGACGTGGTGGGGGAGAGGAGATAGCAGTCCGGGACGTGGTGGGGGAGAGGAGATAGCAGTCCTGGACGTGGTGGGGGAGAGGAGATAGCAGTCCGGGACGTGGTGGGGGAGAGGAGATAGCAGTTCGGGGGGGGGGGGGGGGGGGGGGGGGGAGGATAGCAGTCCGGGACGTGTTGGGGGAGAGGAGATAGCAGTCCGGGACGTGGTGGGGGAGAGGAGATAGCAGTCCGGGACGTGGTGGGGGAGAGGAGATAGCAGTCCGGGACGTGGTGGGGGAGAGGAGATAGCAGTCCGGGATGTGGTGGGGGAGAGGAGATAGCAGTCCGGGATGTGGTGGGGGAGAGGCGGATTGAAGTTTGTCTCCGCCTCTCGAAGCTGGTGATTGGTCGTAGCAGATGGAAACTGCCGGCAGCTGCAGAGGGTAAACAGACCTGGAGAGAGATTGCTATGTTTAGGCTCCGTGGTACCAGTACAACCTCGGAGTCCCTGCATCCCGAATTCTGCTGACATTCGAGAAAACGCGCATCGTTTTTCCTCCCCCAAAACGTTATTGTTTAACCAACTGCTAAAAATACTTCAATTGCGTTTTAATAAACTGCAGTCGGTTCTGAACAGGCTGTGGGTGAGTTTTACAATTTCTCAAGCTCTCGCTTAGCGTAATATAGAATAAGGAGGTAGCGGATTGAAGGGTTGGCAAGGTTTGCAAATATAGCAAAGGACGCTTTTTATTATGTGACGCATCGATGAGATGGCGTTTAATTAGTACCGAATATCCCTGTTGTAGATGGAAACTGCATCGTTTATTGATAAGAAAGTTTCTAACGAAAACAATAAAATTATATATTGCAATGTATTAATTGTCATTAATTGAAGGGAGTTTCTGATTAGTGCGGACACCCCACTGATAGAATTAACAATGCTTTGTTAAAAACATTAAGTTGTTGCATTCCAGTTTTTGAAATATTATTATGCATTCAGGATCACTAGTTTTTAGATTAATATTTCTGTTCAAAGCACCATTAAGAATGAATAATCAGTTGGATTTGTTAAAATCGTTCTGATTATTGGGAACAGGTTAAGCGATTCGCCGCTTCTCCATCCCTCTCGTTCACTGGGTTTGATTTGACCGACAGTAACCCCGCTCTTGTTCGCTCATGAGTCGTCAGGAGGGAGTTTTGGTTGCATGTTTAATCGCAGACTTGAGGAATCCAAAAAAAAGTTATTGACGGTGACGTAATGTTTACCGTAATCATTTAATGGGGCGCAACATTGCAATACAATATTTAGTGCTATTTATGTTATTTGTTATTTAAGTCTTTAAAGAGGTTTAGGGGTAAATGTGATGGCGCTATGAACGCCGTGGATACGTGACGAGTATCCTTTAGAACACATAACAGTACAGTACAAGAACAGGCTGTTCGGCCCACAATATTAAAGACTCGTAATCAAATAGCTAACTAAATTAATCTCTTTTGCCTGCACAATATCCGTGTCACTCCGTTTTTCTCAAATCCATGTGCCCATCTAAACGTCTCTGAAAAGTCCCGAATGTATCTGTCTCTACCATCGCCTCAGGTGGGACATTCCAGACACCCACCACTGTCTGTGTGTTTAAAAAAAATCACTTGCCCTTCACATCTGCTTCTGTACTTTTTTTTCCCCCTTCCATGTGGCAAGGAGGTGTGAGCTGACAGGCTAGCCACCATTGTAAATTTGCCCTCCTGTGTAGCTGAGTGGTAAAATCTAGGTGGTGGGGAGAGTGAAGTTGATGGAAGGGAGACAATGGGATTAGTGTAAATGGACACGGACTTGATGGGCCCTTGGGCCTGTTTCATGATGTTGGACTAATTGAATCATTACCTGAGTTAAGAGGTCAAAACAAAATCCATCACTCTTTGATAAATGATTCCAATGGAAGGTCGTTTTGATATTTTAGGAGGCATGGTGGACCTCAAGACTGTTTGCATTTCAGTCAATGAGGTGGTCTCTAATACGGAGAGCAGAGCTGGAAGTGAGATACGTGGTGAACGAGATGATGATGATCCCATTAACATTATAATGTGAACATCTGTAAAGGGGCTCAGCCTAAAATGTTGGATCTTTAGATGCTCTGTAGATGCTGTCTGACCTGCTGCGTTTCTCCAGTATGTTGTTTGTGTTACCCTGGATTTCCAATTGGCCAGGTGGATGGATTGGATTATCGCGGTGCCTGTGAAGAACATGGTAACCCGTGTCAATGACGATCATCCAGTGGCAATTACTTCCTGTATGATGAAGTGCTTTTAGAGATTGGTGATGAAACCTATCAACTCCTGCCTGCTCCAATTTGCCTTCATCACAACAGGTCAACAGCAGATGCCATTTCACTCAACCCTGGAACATGTAGACAGTGAAGATGCATACATCAGGATGCTCTTCATTGACTACAGCTTGCCATTCAATACTAATACTCAAAACTGATCAATAAGCTTCAAGATCTTGGGCTCAGTACCTCCTTGTGCAACTGGATCCTTGATTTCCTCACTTGCAGATCCCAGACAGTTTAGATTGACCACAAAATCTCATCCACATTCTCCATCAGTATAGTGTGTCTGCAAGGCCATGTGCTGAACTCCCTGCTCTATACTTGAGGCTATGCACAGCTCCAATGCCATATTTAAGTTTGATCAAGACACACAAAGTGCTGGAGGAACTCAGCAGGCCAGGTAGCATCAATGGAAAAGAAAAAAACAGATGGCGTTTTGAGCTGAGACCTTTCAGAACGTTGTGTTTATATTTGTTTTTCAGTCAATGAGGTGGTCTTGAACAGGGCGGCTGCCCTCTTGCAGGCGGATTGTCATTGGCCAAACCGTGAATCAGCATATAGGAGGGAGATTGAAAATCTGAGGGAGTGGTGCCACAGCAATAACTTCTCACTCAATGTTAGTAAGACCAAGCAGCTGATTATTGACTTCAGGGAGAGGAAACTGGAGGTCCATGAGCCAATCCTCATTGGAGAACCAGAGGTGGAGAGAGTCAGCAGCTTTAAATTCCTTGGTGTTATCATTTCAGAGGATGAGTCCTCAGTCCAGCATGTAAGTTCCATTATGAAGAAAACATGACAGCAACTTTGCTTCTTTAGGGAGTGTGCAAAGATTTGGCCTGACATCTAAAACTTTGATGAACTTCTATAGATATGTGGTGGAGAGTATATTGATTAGCTGTACCAAAGCCTGGTATGGAAATACCAATGCCCTTGAATGGGAAAATCCTACAAAAAGTAATGGATATGGCCTGGTCCATCATGAGTAAAGCCTTCCCACTGTTGAGAGCATCCACATGGAACTTGGTCGCAGGACAACTGCATACCTAATCAGGGACACCCAGCACTCGGATCATGCTCTATTTTCTCTGCTGCCATCAGGAAGCTGGTACAGGAGCCTCAGAACTCACATAACCAGGTTCAAGAACAGTTATTACCCCACAACCATCAGGCTCTTGAACCAAAAGGGAAAACTTCAGTCAACTTCACCTGCCCCATTACTGAAATTTTCTCACAACCTATCTTAACATTCAAGGTCTCTTCATTTCATGTCCTGGATATTTTTTCTTATTTATTTATAGTTATTATTGTTTCCTCCTTCTTGTATTTGCACAGTTTGGTGACTTTTGCACAGTGGTGTCTGCCCTGTAGTTGCAGTTTTTCATTGATGCTATTCTGGTTATTAGATTTATTGAGTATGCCCACAACTTTGCCGTTCTAGCAGTCATGGCAGACCCCAAGTCTGTTTGCGTTTCGGTCGACGAGGTGGTCTCGAACGGGGCGGCTGCCCGACAGGATCCCCTCTTCCAGGCACACTTGAAGAAAGTGGAGAACAAGGTGATGGAGCCTCACCGCTTCTCTTACCTGCCCAAGCGACTTGCCGTCACCATTGAGTTCAAGGACTTGTCGTACTCCGTCTCCGAGGGTCCGTGGTGGAGGAAAACAGGTAAGAGAGCGAGGGGGCTGTGGGCAGTGAGCGAGCAGCACTGCCACTGGGATACTCAGTGCACACGATGGTAAAGATCTGTTAACATTATAGTCTGAACAACTGATATAATTCTCTGTTAACTTCATAGTGTGCATATCTGATAGGAGTTTTGGCCCAAAATGTCGTTTCTTTATTCCTATTCATGATGCTGCATGACCTGCTGTGTTCCTCCAACAGTTTGTGTGTGTTGTTTTCTTTTAGGCCGTTGATGACCTTCTGTCTCCATCATTAAAAGTCAATGTCATGGTTGGAATTCATTAATGTTTCTGTAATCCCCTGTTCAGGGGACTGGCCTGTGCAGCTTCACCAGAGCCCCGTTGGCCAGCCTTACCCTTTTCCACCTCTTCCCATTGGGACTTTGAGAGGCAGCATGGTGTGTGCGTTATTCTGGATTTCTAGCATCTGCTGAATTTCTTGTGTTTATGATATCATTCTCCATTAATGGTATAGTGTGTACATTTTGGTTTTCGGTATCGATTTATTACTGCCAGGATACAGTGGAAGTCTTGCCATGCATTTTGATGTAGAGGTCAAATCATTACACAGTGCATTGAATAAGGTAAAACAATAACAACACACAACAAAGTGTAACAGCTTGAGAAAATGCAGTGCAGGTAAACAATAAGGTCATAAATTGTGAAGCCAGTCTTATCGTTCATGAGGGCCTTTCGAGAGTCAGGTTATAGTAGGGTAGAAGCTGTCCTTAAGCATGGTAATACATGCTTCCAGGTTGATGGGAGAGGGGAGAGATAATGAATGTTCAGGGTAGGTGGGTCTTTGATTATTAACGTGTTTTATGTTCATATTATCTGTTAATGTTAAATTGTGCACATAGACAAGACACTGTGTTAATGTTATGAGAGCTATGTCTCTTCGTACCACCAGGCTCAACGAGAATTTTGATCCTGTTGTTATAAGACTATTGAACAGATTTCTTGTACAGTAAGACAGACTCTTGTCCTCATGATCTACCTCGCCATGGCCTTGAACCCTACTGTCTGCTTGTGTTGCCTTTTCTCTGTAACACTTTGTTTTTCAATCTGGTGTTGTTTTCCAATGTACTCACTCAATTCATTGACATGGTGAAACTATCTGAACGGTATGTAAAACAAAGTTTTACCCAGTGTCTCGACACATTTAACACTAATAAACTGATTTACCCAATGAAAATATTCTAAAGCTTGTACTGCTATCATGGCTGAAACTCCCACATGTCTCCCAACCACAGGACTGCTGTTGACGACATTTGCATTTGCTTCATAATTCCCTGTGTTCCTCCCAGAAACTTCTCAGATCAGAGGGGTAATCAGGCTGGATGATTACAGCTAAATAGGGTATGACAGAGGGAAGAAGGAATGTTGGCCAAGAGATTCCCACTCCTTTTTCAACTGATGATGAGTGGCTGTCCAGTGCGTATCTAATGTTATACACCCCTCTCTAAAACACTGATTCAGATTAATCTGTCACACGTACATCAAATCATACATGTGTCATTTGCGTTATCAACCAACACAACCTAAGGGTATGCTGGGAGAGGCTTGCAGCATACCCTTAGCACTCAGAAGCATCTCCCCAGCCTATCAGGTGTGATGTCTTGTGCAAACCTCCTCTACATATATTTTCGGATCTCTATTAGAGAATTCTAGAACAATACAGCACATACACAGGCCCTTCAGTCAACTAGTCCATGCCAACCATGGTGCCCACTAGTCCTAGTGGACAGCCAGATTTCTTCCCAGGGTGGATATAATTAATATGACAGGAGTAATTTTAAGATGATTGGTGGAAAGTACAGGGGGATGTCAGAGGTAAGTTTTTCAGGAACAGAGGTGATAGGTTGTATGGGACACTCTGTCAGGGGCATTTAAAAAAATTCACCTAGTCCCATCCACCTGCAAGTGGACCATATCCGTCCATTCCTCTCTCATCCATATTCTAATCCAAATTTCTCTTAAACCTACTGAATATTGAAAGGCTTAGAGAGAGTGGATGTTGAGAGGATGTTTCCAACAGTGGCAGAGCCTACAGGAGCTCCCACACTGGGGTCCATGGACCCATCAGTTCTAGGAGTAGGCAGCACAGCCTAAGAATACGAGGATTTCCCTTTACAACAGAGGTGAGGAGGATGGTTTAGACAATAGACTGTAGACAGTAGGTGCAGGAGTAGGCCATTCAGCCCTTCTAGCCTGCACCACCATTCACTGTGATCATGGCTGATCATACACAGTCAGTACCCCGTTCCTGCCCCCTCCCCATATCCCTTGACCCCGCTACCTATAAGAGCTCTATCTAACTCTCTCTTGAATGCATCCAGAGACTTGGCCTCCACTGCCTTCTGGGGCAGAGCATTCCACATATCCACCACTCTCTGGGTGAAAAAGTTTTTCCACATCTCAGTTCTAAATGGCCTACCCCTTATTCTTAAACTGTGGCCTCTAGTTCTGGACTCACCCATCAGCGGGAACATGCTTCCTGCCTCCAGCATGTCCAATCCCTTATTAATCTTACATGTTTCAATCGTTTTAAATTTTAGCCAGAGTGTGGGGGGATCTGTGGACTTCATTGCTCCAGATGGCTGTGGAGGCCAAGTCATTGGGTATGTTTAAAGTGGAGGTTGATAGGTTCTTAATCAGTAAGGGTTTCAATAGCGATGAGGAGAATGTGGTTGCAAAGAAAAATAAATCATCCATGATGCAATGCAGATGAATTGAATCACCTAATCTTGGCTCCTCTGTCTTATGATCTAAATGTTGCAATCGACCACTTCTACTGGCAGCTCAGTCTCCTCTTGCCACATCACCTTGCAGAGCATAGCCTCTTCCAGACAGTGATTTCCAGAACCCCACCTCCTCTGTTAAACTCTCGTCTCCAGGTTTTTGATCTTTCTACTATGGTTCTTCCTAGTTGTTCTGTCTAAGACCCTCATAATTGTATGCACTTACACTGAGTGTTCACTTTGTTAAGTGCACTTGTATGCCTGCTTATTAATGCAAATATCTAATCAGCCAGTCATGTGGGAGCAACTCCAAGGCAGAAAACAACATGCAGATATGGTCAAGAGGCACAGTTGTTCAGACTAAACATCAGAATGGGGAAGGGATGCAATCCAAGTGACTGACTCAGAAACGACCGATCTCCTGGGATTTTCACACATGACAGTCTCTAGAGTTCACAGAGGATGGTGCAAAAAACAAAAAGGGAACATCCAGTGAGTAATGCTCACAAAACGTAGGAGGAACTCAGCAGGCCAGGCTGCAGCTACAGAAAAGAGTAAACAGTCGACATTTCAGGCTAAGACCATTCATCAGGGCTTCATCAGTGGTCCTGATGAAATGTCTCGGCCCAAAGCATCGACTGTTTACTCTTGTCCATGGATGCCGCCTGGCCTGCTGAGTCCCTCCAGCATTTTATGTGTGCCACTGTATCAGGTACAGGAAGTTGCACGTTGTGGTTTGCTTGTACTGCACTTTTTCTGTAACTGTAATACTTTATTTTCCATTCTCAAGTCAAGTCACTTTTTATTGTCATTTCAACCACAACTGCTGGCACAGTACACAGTAAAAACAAAACAGGACCATTGTGCTACATCAAACAGTACAAAAACTACACTGAACTACGTAAAACAACACAAAAACTACACTAGACTACAGACCTACCCAGGACTGCATAAAGTGTACAAAATAGTGCAGGCATTACAATAAATAATAAACAAGACAATAGGCACAGTAGAGAGCAGTAAGTTGGTGTCAGTCCAGACTCTGGGTATTATTGTCTTGCTTTGTACTACCCCAATGTACTGTGAGATGAATTGATTTGTATGCAAGACTCATTTTTTACTGTACTTCGGTATGTGTGACAGTAATAAACCAATTTACCAGTTTATCACCCTGTCCATGCAGTCATATCCTTCCTGTACAGTGGTGACCAGAAACGTATACTGTGAAATAAACAAAGAGATATTAGCTTTAAGAGTACGTTTAATATCACCGGTACATGTTGTGAAATTTGTTGTTTTGCAGCAGCAGTATATTACAATACATAATAATGAGACTAAATTTTATCAATTACAATAAGAAGTGTACATATTAAAAATTAAACAAGTTGTGCAACAACAGGAAAATATAGAGAGATAGTGTTCATCATTCATTCAGAAATGTGATGGTGGAGAAGAACTGTTTCTGAAACAGGCCCTTCTCTGCTATTCCTCTATCTGTCACATGTACATCGATATATACAGTGAAATGTATTGTTTGTATCAAATCATATCATTGGAGATTGTGCTGGGCAGCCCGTGAGTGTTGCCATGCTTCCAGTACCAGCACAGCATGCACATAACTCACCAGGCTGTCTGAGGAATGTGGGAGGAAACTGGAGCATCTGGTGGAAGGTCACGTGATCATGGGAGAACATGCAAAACTCCTTGCAGACAGCAGCAGGAATGGAACCCTAATCATTGATCGATGAACTGGGTTCAGAATGTGCCCCCAATCAATCTTGTTTCTCCTCAGGATCTCAGATCAAAGATTTTTGATTTTATTTCTCCCCAGTGAGAGCAGGCTTTCTGCTTTCTTTATCTCAAGGCCTTTGAGACTTTTCTGTTCTGAGAGAATGGTTCTATTTTTGTAGCTAAAGTCAGTCAAACATGAAAATATTCCTGATTAAACCTTTCCTGCAGCTGAGACCAAGTTAGTGATTAATAAAGAATGGCACTTTAGTCTGTATATTTAATTATAAATAAACCAATTTTTTTTTATCCACATCGTTCTGCTCCTTGAAAAGACTGTGTTGGTATAACGGATGCTTCACTGTGGTAGAGGCACATATCTGTTTTGAATTTTTCTCTCTGCAAGATTTTATTTCCCCTGGTCTCTTGCTATTAGTGACTTCTCTAAAAATAGCATTGCATATGAAAGACATCTTAAAATATGGGCACAATTTGTGCAGTAATCAGGTGCAGTGCACCATAATGCAACGTTCTAACTGGTAATCCTTGGTTACCGTCGGTCATTGTCCGACAGTAACCTCTTGCTGGTGCTCAGCAAGCAGCCAGGATCTGATTGGCTTTATGTCTCGCTGTTGCTAGGGTAGCAAGATGCAGGGATGTGCTGTGAAAGGGGTGGGGTTTGAAGAAAGTGCATGTGCAAATTCAGAAGCCAGTGCTTTTCATCTGCTGTGACACAAAATAATGATGTATTACAGCAGGGTTCCAAGCTGGATATCTCAGTATTGCTGTCTAGCAAATAGGTGGTGAAAGATATACCTGCATGTGAGAGAGAGAGAGTGAAAGATGGAGAGCGATAGATGTGATACAGTATATATCTGTCTTGTCCCCTCCGCTCTCTCCCTCCCCACCCTCCTCTTTTTCACCCCACACACACTCACCCCCCCCCCCCACATAACCCCAACCCCACCACCCCCCTCATTCTCCCTCCGGAAGTCAAGGATGTTGGGATTAGAGATGATGTAGCTCTGCAGGAGAGGTGTGACACTTGTATAAAATATGGATAGGGTTAGAGATAGGTGCCATTACCAACCCCAGTATGAATGGGATTGAATGGTTGCACCTGCCAACCCTATTACCTTTACAACAGTCCAGGTCAGAGATTAATTGGAGTTTTATCCTGCACCCTTCCCTTATCAGGCCATTTGTTCATGCATTAAGGGTGCGGCACAAATTTACCACCACTCTCCTAACCTTTATTAATTCAAATTCTGATTCACTTAATTTACTAATTCACTCATGGTGGCTGTCTCTCAAATTACTGGAAATTTAATTACACTAGTGTACAAAAATCACTAATTGTTCTGGCAATGTCACCACTAATATTTAGTTGTTGGAAATGCAGTGAAGATGAGTTATAGAATTGCAGGAATAATATACAGAGATGCAGATATGCTCAGAGGAACTTGGGATACTTCCACAAAAACCATTGAAAGCCAGCGTGTAGGTGTAAGAGGCACATTGGAAGGCAATCAAACTGTTGACTTTTCTCGTAAGAATATAAAACAATATACAACTTGCCTTTCTTATTGTCAATTTCTAATTTCTAATGGAATGAACAACCCCCTCCCCCCTTCTCTCTTTTTCCATTCCCCATTCTGGTTCCCCTATTACCTACTCTCTTCTCCTCACCTGCCTGATGGTAGTTATGGTTCCTGAACCTGGAGGTGTGAGTCCTGAGGCTCCTGAACCACCTTCCTGATGGCACAGAAGGAAGAGAGCATGACCCGGGTGGTGGTGTCCCTGATGATAGGCGCTGCTTTCCTGTGTCAATGCTCGGTGTGGATGCTCTCAATAATGGGGAGGGCTGTATCTACTTCTTTTTGTAGAATTTTCATTTCAAGGGCATTGGTGTTTCCGTGCCAGGTTGTGATGCAGCCGGTCAATACAATCCCCATCATATATCTTTATAAGTTTGTCAAAGGTTTAGATGCCATGTAGAACCTTTGCAAATTCCTAAGGAAGTTGAGGTGATGCCGTGCTTTCTCGGTAATTGCACTTATGTGCTGGGCCCAGGAGAGATCCTTTGAAATGATAATGCCAAGGAATTGCTCATCCTCTCCATCTCCGATTTGCCGCTGAGGACTGTATCCTTAGAAGATCCATTAAAGATTAGCTTGTATGTCAAAACATGCAGTGAAATGCAACACAGTCTGAGGATGTGCTGCAGGCAGCCTGCCAGAGTTGCCTCACTTTTGGCACCAACAACATACTAATCCGTACATTTTTGGAATGTGGGAGGAAACTGGAAAACCCCAAGGAAACCCATGTGGTCATGGGGAGAATGTACAGATTCCTTATTTACAGAGGTGGAAATTGAATGCCTATATTTCACTGAAAAGCATTATGCGTTATGCTAACTGTTACACAATCATGCCATCCTGTGGTGAGAGGGTGTGATTCCTCCCAGCACGGTAGCTAGAGAAGACTGGTGAAGGATGGTTTAATCCACTGGGTCGGAAGATGGGTTGAAGACCATTAAGAGGAATAAAGCCTCTCAGTTTTTGTTACATTTAACCCTGATGCCTCCATGTTAATACTGAAGAGATTCAGTCAGGTTTCAAGTGACTCGACTCTTAGATTTGCTATTTTTTGTTTTCTGCACTGCACATGAATTGCTGTAGGTCAGTCAGAGAATATAGTTTTCTGGAAAATTCAAGTAGAACCTAGAAGTAACAGGGAAACTTTCATTTGAGCCCTCCTGATAAAACCAATAACCGTGGAGTTGATGAAGACTACTAGTAGGATTGTGAAAGGATGATGGGAAGAAAATGGAGACAGTGAGAGAAGGACGATGAACATGCCAATTAGTTTCCCATCTATGAAGGGATGAATAAAGTCTTTAACTTTGCTTCCCTCTTTATATCTTGACTTACTGAATATTTCATAGGCGCAATGGACCCATGCTGACCAAGACTCATATTTAGGCCAGATCAATTTGTGTGCACTTAAGATGCTGTGCAGAAGTCTTAGGCACATATATTTGTCAACGTTGAGTGGTGAGCGAGTTTGTAAATCTGGCAGGAGCAAAGGATGTTGGAGAGTGGAGTGCTGAGGGACGGGTGTGAAACAGGTTGCAAAGATGGAGTGCCAGGGGTGGGGGTTGGCACAAGCACAGACACACCCAGTCCTGAGACATCAGGCAAGGTCATTTGATTCTAAACAATTTGGTTACTGATCATTATGGAATCTATCTCAGGTGCTTCCTGCTCCCTCCCCTCTCCCTTCCCCTTTTCCCAGCCATGATTCCCCTCTCTCTGCTCCCTTCCCACTCTCTGTCCACAATATCAAAACCAGGTTTATCATCACTCACATATGTCATGAAATTTATTTATTTTTCTTTATGGCAGTGCATTACATAAAAATACAGTACACAGCAAGGGTGTCTAAGATTTTTGCACTCTTCTGTATCTCTCCAAAATTTTCTTACCTGTGTACCTTCTGATATTTTTGTATTTTGTAATCTGCAGAGGATTATAAACTCAGCCATCTCCATCATGGGTACTAGCCTCCCTACCATTGAGGGCATCTTTAAAAAGCAATGCCTCAAACAGGTTGAATCCATCATTAAGGACACCTGTCACCTCTTCTCATTACTACTATCAGAGAGAGGTACAGGAGCCTGAAGACACACTCTCGATGCTTTAGGAACAGCTTCTTCCCCCACCATCAGGTTTCTGAACAGATACAATCTCATTATTTATTTGGCTCTCTTTTTGTATTCAGTGGTCACCTCATTAGGTACACCCGTTCACCTGTTCATTAATGCAAATATCTAATCTGCCGATCCTGTGGCAGCAACTCAGTGCATAAAAGCATGCAGACGTGGTCAAGAAGTTGAGCTGTTGTTCAGACCAAACATCAGAACAGGGAAGAATTGTGATCTGAGTGACTTTGACAGTGGACTGATTGCTGGTGCCAGATGGGGTGGTGGTTTGAGTGTTTCAGAATGTGCTGATGATCTGGGGTTTTCACACACAGTCTCTGGAATTTATAGAGAATGGTGTGAAAAATGGAAAAACATCAGTGAGCGTCACTTCTGTGGGTGAAAACACCCTTACACAGTATCTCGTCAACAATTGTATGTAAAATCTGCGATAAAGAACTGAATTACAGGATGTTCATAAAGTGGACACTGAATGTTTTTCTTCTTGTAATTTATTGTATGTTTTTATATAGTACACTGAACTGCTGCCACAAAAAGAACAGATTTCATGACATATGTCAGTGATAGTAAACTTGTTCTGATTCTGAATCTGATTGCAGTTTCCAATTTACACCAACTGCAGTTTTTTTAATTTTTGGTTTCGTAGAGTCACAGAATACTACAGCAAAGGAAGGGGCCCATCAGCCCATCGATCCCACACTGAATTATTAATCTGCCTAGTCCCATCAACCTGCACCTGGATGATGGCCCTCTCTTCGGTCCACATCATTGTACTGACAATGATTTAACTTGGTCATTGTGAGTCATTCAGGCAGGGCGCAGCCACACAGAGATCATGGGTAGGGGCCTAAACAGATAACACTGTTCAGAATTGACTGCTGATATCTTTGTTGGCATTTTCTAACACAGACAAGCACGTTTCCCTGGATATTTGTTCCACAAACACAGCAGTGTACTTTAAAGGGCTGGGGAACTACAGGCAGAGGATTGGCATACTGTCCTTTGTAATAAAAACAGATCTCTTAATTGTGCAGTAATTGTAATCATTGAGATCACAGTAAGGCGAATGAGTGGGTTGCATTAAAGCTGGATGTCACCCCCGACTGTGTGATGGGTGTCAACCTGCAGTTCCGGCAGCCATCTGCCACCTCTGAATCTCTAATTCAAGCACCCAAGACCTTTGTCTATTCATTATCTGTCATTGGTTTTGTATTGACCTGGGAGGCATTAATGAACAGCTGGCTGTAACGGGTTCCCAGCTGCATCTGGGTACCGGCGGTGCACAGGCAGCGAAAACTTGCAGCATTCTACGTTACCAAGGTTCAACAGGGTCTTGCAATCCCAATACGATCACTTGCACCGTGCACCATGATGGCACAACGGTGCACTACCACCAAGTCCAGGCGATAACGCAGCAATGGTACGCACCAAGTCCATCACGTTGATCAACTTGCTGATGGAAGAGTCCTGCAGTACTCAATGTTCTTAATATCCGGTAGGATCTTGAGATCTTAATAAAAAAAAGCATAGGATGAACAAATACACCTTTGATTGTGCATGGAGTGTGCTGCCGTTTTACCGGAGCCTTATAGACTCATAGAAAACTGCAGCACAGAAACAAGCCCTTCAGCCCATCCAGTCCATGCCTAACCATTTAAACTGTCTAGTCCCATCAACCTAGGCAGTTTAAATGGTTCAGCATGAACTAGATGGGATGAGGGGCCTGGTTCTGTGTTGCAGTTTTCGATGACTCTGTAAGTGATTGAATTCTTGAAAGAGATTGTGTCTGACATGTTCTCAGTATTAATTTTTTTATTTCTTTATCTGCACAATTTTGTCTTCTTTTGTACGTTGGTTGTCAGTCTTAATTTACGTATTAGTTAAAATAAGTGGTGCAAAATAACAGATAAAAAAAGTAGTGAGGTAGTGTTCATGGGTTCAATGTTCATTCAGAAATCGGATGACAGAGGGGAAGAAGTTGTTCCTGAATCTCCGAGTGCGTGCCTTCAGGCTTCTGTACCTCCTTCCCAACAGTTTATTCTTCATTCTGTTATTGTTTTACCTTGTTCTATCTCAATGCATTGTGTAACAGTTTGATCTGCAGAACAATATGCAAGACCAGCTTCAGTGACAATGAACTAATTCCAATTCTAAAAGCAAGAAGTGTCGGTTTCAGACAGAGGTGAGAGATTTAAAAAGGACATCAGGGGCAGCTCCTTCATGCAAAAAAAGTAGTGTGTATTCAGAACGAGCTGCCAGAAATACTGGTTGAGGTGGGCACATGAGCAACATTTAAAAGATACATGGACAGGAGAGGCTTAGAGGGCTGTGGGCCAAAGATGGGACTAGGTTGCTGGACAACAGTGTTGACATAGACAGATGGGGCCGAAGACCCTGTTTCCATGTTATGGAGTCATTGAACACAACACCACAGAAACAGCCCTTTCAGCCATCTTGTATATTTAACATTTCTGTAATACTTGATTATTCTTGTGTGTGTGTGTGTGTGTGTATGTGTTTATATGTAAACAAATTATGTACGTCATCACATGATACGTGTGTGCCTCACTTAAAGTAAACATGAAGATAGACTCACATTTTGGACTCCAATATCTTCCTTTGAATTAGTTTAATGTTCTTAAGTTACAAAACAGAACACATCTAGTCCATGCCAAGCTATTATTCTGCTTACTTCCATCAACCTGCATCTGGACAATAGTCTGCCATAACGCTCCCAAATTTCTCTTAAATGTTGAATTCAAATCTGTACCCACACTTCTGCTGGCAGTTCATTCCACATTCTCACCGACCCCTAAGGGAAGAAATTCCCCTTCAGGTTCCCCTTCCCTCCTCTTCATTTTTACACTGTGGCACCCTTCTCACCTATCTACCACCTTATCACTTTCCCCTGGTAGCCCTCCTCTTTCCCTCTCTCCCATGATTCACTCTCCTTTTCTATCAGATTCCCTTTTCTCCAGCCCTTCCTCTTTTTCACTTATCACCTCCCAGCTTCTTACCTCATCCCTCCCTCCCCCACTCACCTGGCTTCACCACAAGGGTTCCTAACCTAGAGTCCATGGACCCCTCGGTTAATGGTAGGGGTTCATGGAATAAAAAACGCTGGGATCCCCTGACCTATCACCTTCGAGCTTGTCCTCCTCCCACTACCCTTTTCTTCTTCTTCTGGCATCTTCCCCTTTCCTTTCCAGTCCTGATGAAGGATCTCAGCCTGAAACATCATCTGTTCATTCATTTCCATTGATGCTGCCTGACCTGGTGAGTCCCTCCTGCATTTTGCGTGTGTGTCTCTGGATTTCCAGCATCTACAGAACCTTTTGTGTTTACAAATGTGACCGTCAACATTTTATAAAGCTTGCTGTTACATTCCTTCTCTGTAAATCATAGAATCAGCTAAGCAGCTAAGCCTTTCTCAACGTGCCTTGTCTTCTTAAATCATTTCTCAGCATATGTCCCAGATCTCTGTATGCCTGTTAGAGCCGTGTCCTCTAATTTACATTGCTAATCCCTACTCTTTCTTGCAGAGAGTAACACTTCACACTCCCCTGTTAAATTTCATCTGTCATGTGTCTGCCCATAATTTAAAGCCTACTTCTATCTTTGCATTTCACAAACTTTAAAGTTTGGATTCATTACTAGAATCCTCAAATCCATTTTGATTGTTTTAAAATAATTTTTGCCCTTGTCACCAATTGGGTAAAAATATTCTCACCTTTATGACTTTCAAAACCTTTTCTAAATTTTCTTTCTCGACAAGAGACAAAGCAGTCCAAACTCTCTCCTCATCAGATCACTCTCTTTCATCTGTCGTGGGGCAGTTTTTATCACTTATACCCCCCCATTTTGAAACCCACTTTCATCGCAGATTTGGAAAGTCTGCTGCATGACAGGCTAATCAATCAAAAGTCAAGTTTATTGTCATAAACGCAAGAGATTCTACAGATGCTGGAAATCCAGAGCAACCCACACAAAATGCTGGAGGAACTCAGCAGGTCACACAGTTTCTATCAAAGTGAATAAGCAGTCGATGTTTCAGTTGCCTAGCACCATCCAGGCTGATTTGACTTGAAGCAGACAATGCATTTCACTGTATGTTTCGATATTTCGATGTACATGTGTCAAATAAAGCTAAGGTAATTAGTGGAAAGTTACACCAGGGCAGGACATACACAGTTAATGAACAGAGAGACTTAGAGGGTACAGGATATGGAATATTAGAAAGTTTTTGACAAGAACAGGCCATTTGGCCCAACAAAGCTTGCCAAATTCTTATTCACATATATTGAGTTTTGATTTGAAAGTCTCTAAGGTACTACTCTCAACTACACAAATAGGTAGTTTATTCCATGCATCCACAGCTTGCTGCAAAAAAAAAGGTGTCCTGGTGTTGCAAACATTTAATCAGTCTCCCCCTATGGCCTTGTGTCCTTGTTGATGTGCATTCTTGAAAGCAGAATGCTTTCGAGATGAGTTATCGAGTACAAGAGCTGGAACATCATGTTACAAATTTACAAAATTATTGTTAGGTTATACTTGAAGCATTGTGTGTGGTTCTAGTCACTAGACTACAGGAAATATGTGATTAAACCAGTGAGGATGCTGGGTGGTTTGGATGGCTTGAGTTACAAACAGAGATCAGATAGGCTGGGCATAAACACTAAGTTGAAAGTAAATTTATAATCAATATACATATGTCACCGTATACAACCCTGAGATTCATTTTCTTGCAGGCATACTCAGTTGATCCATAATAGAATAGTAACTGTAATAGAATCAATGAGAGACCACACCAGCTTGGGAGTTCAACCAGTGTGCAAAAGACAACAAACTATTCAAATAGAAAAAGAAAGAAATAATAATATTAAATTAATAAGCAATAAGGATTGAGAATATAGATGATGAGTCCTTGAAAGTGAGTCCACTGGTTGTGGATGCTCTCAATAGTGGGGAGGATTTTACATGCGATGGACTGGGCCATACCCACTGCTTTTTGTAGGATTTTCCATTCAAAGGCATTGGTATTTCAATACCAGGTGAAGATGGAGTCAGTCAATATATTCTCCTCCACGTATCTGTAGAAGTTTGTCAAAGTTGTAGATGTCATGAATCTTTAGAAACTCCTGAGAAAGTAGAGGTACTGCCATGCTTTCGTCATAATTGCACTTACATGCTGGGCCCAGAGGACAGGTCCTCTGAAATGATAACATTGACGCTGACCTTCTCCACCTCTGATCCTCTGATGATGACTTGCTGATGGACCTCTGGTTTCCTCCTTTTGAAGACAATAAACAGCTCCTTGGTCTTTCTGACAATGAGTAAGATATTGTAATCTCCCTCTGCATGTTGGAAATCCAGAGCAGCACATACAAAATGCTGGAAGAACTCAGCAGGTCA
Organism: Hypanus sabinus; assembly: GCF_030144855.1. Classification (NCBI taxonomy): domain Eukaryota; kingdom Metazoa; phylum Chordata; class Chondrichthyes; order Myliobatiformes; family Dasyatidae; genus Hypanus; species Hypanus sabinus. The sequence continues at coordinate 182,386,357 of NC_082709.1, read as the reverse complement.
GGTAGCATCTAGGGAGGGGAATAAGCAGTTGACATTTTGGGCTGTGATGTTTCATCAGAACTGGAAAAGAAGGGAAGAAGCCAGAATAAGAAGATGAGGGGAGTGGAAGGAGTACAAGCTGACAGTGTCTTGTTATCTGCACAAGTATATGTATGCACAGGTGCAATGAAAATCATACTTGCAGCAGCATCACAAGAATAGAGTCTCATATAAACAACAAACTCAATAAATGAATCTTTTTTTAACAGGAGAACGCAATTAGAACCAAAGAGTCAAGTTTGTGGCAAGATGGTCATAATGTTGCTAAAGTGTAATGATTGGGATTTTGCTAGTTATATTAAGAACTGAATGTTTAAAGGGAAGTTGCACTTCTTGAATGTGTTTGTGTGGGACTTCAGGCTTCTTTACCTTCTGCCCAGTGGTAGCTGTGAGACGATGGCATGGCCCGGTTGTTAAGGGTTTTTGATTGATGTTGCCTTCTTGAGTTACTACAAATGATAAGGATGGAATTGTTTTGATGTAATGAGTCTACCACCAATTCAGAACTTGCAGAATTATGTAGAATTACAGTTCAGAGAGCAGCTATCATACTCAACCGTTCGTAATAGACTTGTAAGAGTTTACTATCCACATGTGTGACAGTCTCCAGAGGGGCTAGCTTCACTCAACTTCACTTGCCCTTCACTGAACTGTTCCCATACCTATGTACTCAACCTCAAGGACTCTTAATCTCATGTATTCAGTATTTATTGATTATAATTTTTTTTCTCTTTTGGTATTTGCACAGTTTGCATATTGGCTGTCCTCTGACCTGTTGTGTACAGGCTTTCATTGATTCTACTGTGGTTCTCATATTTACTGTGAATGCCTGCAAGAAGACAAATCTCAGGGTTGTATAGGGTGACATATATGTACTTTGATTATAAATTTATTTTGAATTTTGAACAACCTTGCTCTGTTCCAGGTGAATTGAAGGTTTTCTGTCCCAGCCTGTATAATTATTTATGAGATTCATCTTGCGGTCTGCTTCATTTATTTCAATATTTCATTCCATAACCTAACAACTAGCCCCCACCCAACTCCTAATTTGTCTTAACATCTTAACATGTCTTAACTTTCCACCCATGGCAAAATGGATTGTTGACATGTCTGGACTCTTCATCCATGGCAATATTATTTGAGATTTGTTCATGTATCTTTAAACATGGAAGGTATTTTTTGTCTGTGTGTTCATGTCAGAAACCTATTAGTGAGCAGACTGATGTAATGGGGCTGCTTCTCAAGTTATGTAACAGCTCTGACGGCTTACATTGTAGGGAGAGATTCAGTCAACTGAAACTGTTCTTTCTGAAGTGAAGGAGGTTGAGTGGTGACCTTATAGAGGCATATAAAATTATGATTGGCATATATAGTGGTGTGTTCCCATACCACTAGGTTTAGGAACAATTATTATCCTTTAACCATCAGGTTTCTGAACTATCGTCGACAATTTTACTTACCTCAACACTTAACTGATCCCACAGCCTATGGCAACACAGCAGGCTGGGCAGAATCTAGGAAAAGAGTACAGGCAATATTTTGGGCCAAAATTCTTTGGCAGGAGTCCACAACCTATGGACTCACTTTCAAGGATACTACAACTCATGTTCTCAATATTATCTGTCTGTCTATTTATCTATCTATCTATCTATCTATCTATCTATCTATCTATCTATCATGTTTTTATTGTATTTGCACAGTTCATCTTCTGTTGCACATTGGTTGGTTGTCAGTCTTTGTTCGGGTGTAGTTTTTCAAAATTTTACCTGTCTTTGCATGCAAAACTATTTTCAAACCTGATTCTTGAAGAGCCTGGCTCTAACTTTTCCCTTTCCCTCTCTGCTTCTTGAACAGAGGTCATCCCAGGCAAAGTTCAGCAGGATCAGTAACCTATTAGAGAAATGGGTGAAAGTTTAAGTAACCATCTGTTCTACTCAGCATCAAAACTAAGTCGAGAAACAGCCAGTTAAATCCGATTAATTAAATTGAAGGTTCTATTGAGGCCATGTGTTAATTTATACACAACATGCTTACAGACCTGGGTGGGAAATCTGGTTGTGCAGTAGGCTTGTAGAGTTAATGTATAAAACTTTGAAACTTTGAGGTAGTTAACAGCATGAAATAAACAGCATGGTAGCATAAGCAGAGACTTTGTCCAGGGTAGGAATAGTTGATATAAGGAGGAAAGTATCGGGGTGAGTTAATTTTTTTTTACACAGAGTTGTAGGTGTGTGGAACATCCTCCAACAGGTGATGGTAGAGACAAATACATTAGGGACATTTAAGAAACTCTTAGATAGGCATATGGACCTGAACCATCAGGCTGTTGAACCAATTGAGGTAACTTCACTTGCTCATCATTGAAATGTTTCCACAACCTATTGACTCACTTCCAATGGCTCTTCATCTCATGTTTTCAATATTTATTGCTTTATTTATTCACTTGTTATTACTTATTTCTTTTTTGTATTTGAACAGTTTGTTGTCTTTTGCACAGTGGCTGAACACCCAAGTTGGAGTGATGTTTCATCGATTCTGTTATGGCTGTTATTCTATATATTTATTGAGTATGCCCACAAGGAAATGAGTCTTAGGGTTTTATATGGAGAAATATGGATAAGGGAAGGGTTCAATTGACCTTAGAGTAGGTTAAGGTTGTCACAACATTGCGAACCAAAGGGCCTGTCCTGTCTGTGATGTTCTATGATAATATACAACACCAATGTTTGCAACTTGGGTTTAATTCCTGCTACTGTCTGTAAGGAGTTTCTACGTTCTCCTGATGACATCATGGTTTTCTTCCAAGTGTTTTAGTTTCCTCCCACATTCCAAAGATGTACAGGTTAGGCTTAGTAAATTGTACACTTGTTGTTATGTTGGTGTCAGAAGCGTGGTGACACTTGTGGGCAGCCCCCAGCACATCCTCAGACTGCATTGGTCATTGACTTAAAACAATGCATCTCACTGTATGTTTTGATGTACATGTGACAGATCATGCTACTTTTAAATGGGGACATGAAATTCTTGTACCATCACCCTTCCTTTTAATTGTCTTCCCTGGCATCCCATTTATTTCCTCCTTAATTTTCTACTTGAGCTTCGAGGAGGCGACACTTGGAGTTCTCTGTATAGTTTTGGTTAAATGAAAGACACCATTAAGCTGAAAACAGAGCAAAGATTTTCTCCATTCTGAAGAAGCGTCTTGACCCAAAGCTATTTATATCCGTTCATGCTGCCTGACCTGCTGAGTTCCTCCAGCATTTTGTGTGTGTTGCTTTGGATTTCCAGCATTTGCAGTCTTTCTCATATCAAATATTTGCAAGTTTCTTTCTAGGATGTGAGGACCTGAATTATGGGGAGAGAGAAGTGGGATATGCTGAGACTTTATTCCTTGGACCATAGGAGACTGAGGGATAATCTTTAAAAAGGGGTGTAAATTCATGAGGGGCAGATATAGGGTGGATGCAGATATATGATCCAAGGCTTTGTCAGTAGTTGCAGTGTGATCACTCAGGTCAAGTATAAGATTCTCCTAAGGGATCGTCTTGGTGGGTCTGAGGGTTGCTGTAGATCTACATATTTTGGTCACTAGCAGCTTCCCCATGTCAGAATTATGCCCCCTTCCACTTGCTGATTACCATGGTACTTAATCTGGGATGTTGGGGGTGAATTGATAACACTTGTGCACGACTTCGTTATGCGCGGATGCTGAAACAAAGGCCGTCATCAGACTGTCCTTGACAGATCAAGCTCAGGGTCCAGTGGCATGGAATGAAAAGCAACTGGGGACCCTTCACTGCTTCAGTCTTACTCTCCCTTCACTGACATTGTGATGTGTCATCATCCTCGGCCAGCTCCACCGTCAAGGTCTTGGTTGGATTGCCCTTGTGTCTGGAACCTCTCCCTAGATCTTACCTCACTGGGTGACCCTACCGGGAACTAAACATCAGGTGATGCCACCCTTGGGATCTCAGGAACTTACTGTGGCAAGATGATGTCAGCTTCCTCAGTCACCTCAGAACCCACAAGACTCGAGTGGAAGCAAATCACCCTCAATAAAGCATTGCTGAGGCCAAATTTGGAGTGAAGTGTGAGTTCTGGCCACATTCCTGCAGGAAAATTTACAAAGGTGTTGCCAAGACTTGAGGATCTGAGTTATAGAGAAAGATTGAATAGGTTAGAACTTTATTCTCTAGAACGTAGAAGATTGAGGGAGGATTTGATAGATGTATACAAAATTATGAGGGGTATAGATAGGGTAAATGCAAAGTGGCTTTTTCTGCTGATGTTGGGTGAGACTAGAACTAGCAGTCATGAGTTAGGTGTGAAAGGTGGAATGTTTAAGGGGAAGATGAGAGGAAGCTACTTCACTCAGAGGATTGTGAGGGTGGAATGAGCTGCCAGTGGAATTGGTAGATGCGGGCTTGATTTCAACATTTAAAAGAAATTTGGATAAGAACATAGATGGGAGTGGTATGGAGGCTATAGCCCAGATGTAGGTCGATGGGACTAGGCAGAATAATAGCTTGGCATGAATTAGATGGGCCAAAGGGCCTGTTTCTGAGCTGTAGTGTTCTATGACTCAATAATCCTGAAGGATAAAGCAAGTTAACTTACATTTACCTTGCTCTAAGCTCATCTAACCCTTCCCTCCCACATAATCCTCTGTTTTTCTGTCATCCATGTGCCCATTGAAGAGTCTTTTAAAAGTCTCTAATGAATCTGCCTTTATCATCAACCCTCGCAGTACGTTCCATGCACCCACCACACAAGTGGTGTCACAGGTAGATTGGGTCATAAAGAATGTTTTTGGCACATTAGCCTTCATAAATCAAGCTATTGAGTAGAGGAGATGAGATGTTATGTTGAAGTTGTATAAGACATTGGTGAGGTCTAATTTGGAGTATTGTGTGTACTTTTGGTCACCTACCTACAGGAAAAATGTAAATAAGGTTGAAAGAGTACTGAAAATTTTATAAGGATGTTGCTGTGTTTGGAGCACCTGTGTTGTAGGGAAAGACTGAATACATCACAATGTTATTCCTTGGAATGTAGAAGATTGAGAGGAGATTTGGTAGAGGTATACAAAATTATGAGGGGTATAGATAGGGTAAGTACAAGCAAGCTTTTTTCACTGAGGTTGGGTGAGACTAGAACTAGAGATCATGAGTTAAGGGTGAAAAGTGAAATGTTTAATAGGAATTTGAGGGGAACTTCTTCACTCAGAGGGTCATGAGAGTGTGGAGTGTGCTGCCAATGTAAGTGGTGCATTAGTGGTGTAGTGGCATCCGCACTGAACTTCAGGAAGTGGTCCCGGGCCATATCTGGCTGGCTCCTTGCACGCTTTGCAACCCTTGCTGGTTTGAGCATTGAGCTGGCAACACTGCTTCATTAAAAAAAAACAGACAAAATACTAAAGAAATGACGGGGTTGCTGCCTGATGCACCACAAGATATGGAAAGGAAGAACAAGTGGTGTAGGAAAGCTCGCTTTCAACATTTAAGCGAAGTCTGGATAGGTAAGGGTATGGATGGCTATGATCTCCATGCAGGTCGAAGGGACTAGGCAGCTTTTAACTGGTTTTTGCATGGGCTAAATAGGTCAAAGGGCCAGTTTCTGTGCTGTACTTTTCTATGACTCTTACTTGAGGTGTATCTATCGATCAGCTAATAAATTATATCAAAAGATAGTGGGCACCGTGGTTGTGTAGCAGATAGCGCAACAATATTACAGCTGAAGGCATCAAAGTTCAGAGTTCAATTCCAACGTCACCTGCAAGGGCTTTGTACATTCTTCCCTCCACTTTCTTCCCACAGTCCAAAGACGTACCAGTTAGTAGATTAACTGGTCATTGTAAATTGTCCTGTGATTAGGCTAGTGCTGAACAGGTGGTTTGCTGGGCCAAGCTGCTTGTTGGGCTGGAGAGTCTATTCCACACTATATCTCTAAATAAAAATAAATCTTATCGATAGATTAGCCAATAGCCATTAGTTGAAAACTGGGACTTTATTAAACTGCATGACGGAATCATAGAGTTCATAAGCTGTGAGTCAGCAAACCATCCCTTAAGTATGCACTAAGAAGCAGAGAAGCAGTTAACGCACAGAGTACGCTGTACGTAACTAGGTCAGTGACCAGCATTGGCTTCCATCTGCCTGAATAAAGCCAAGAGATTAAGGAATGATAAGGTTTAAATGGATTTTGTGTATAATCCACAGCCCAGTGTCGGCATAGCCAGACTGTGTGTTGATCCAGTTCTCTGGCTGCCCCAAGAATTTGGTGAAGGGATCCATGAGAACTGATAAAATTATTCTAAATTACAAAAATAAATGGTGCAATAAAAATGGTATGATGAGACTGTGCTCTCGATAATGGGTGCTGTCACAAAAATAACGAGTTTCACAATGTGCGTCTGAGATAACAAACATGATTATGGTTTCTGATGCTGACCTTGGAGAGAGGGTGATTCATTTTTACCTGCGTGGCCAAGAAAATCTGAGTTTCATTCCCTGAAATTTAAAGTCATGGTGAGATACCGAAAAATCTTTTTTTTAAAAAAGGATAAAAATTAATAAAATACAAGAAAAATCTAATCAAATTTAGATAAAAGCCTAATCTAACAATGGAATATTGGCGTCACATCTGGAGGACTGGAGTAGATGGAAATGACACTGCCTCCATACGAATCCATATCAGATTATTATCATGACTTGTGTGATGTGAAATTTGTTCTTTTCAAGTTCAAGTATACTATCATCTGACTCTTTATTGTCACATGGCACAGCCAAATGAAACAACATTCCTCCAGACAAATGGGCACCCACAAGACATATATCACACACAACACATAACCCAAAATGTTATCACAAATAAATTAATAAAATATAATAGAAAGTGCATGTAGTGGACAGCACAGGTAAGCAGGTAACAGCTTGCTGTCCTAGTGATGAGACCTTGGTGGTGGCAGGGAATTCATTAGTCTCACAGGCTGAGGGAAGAATCTGTTCCCCAGTCTGGCAGTCCTAGTCCTGATGCTCCTGTATCTCCTTCCTGATGGTGGTGGGTCAAAGAGATTATGGGATGGTAGTAGGGATTCTCGACAATGCTTCAGTCCCTTTGTATGTAACACTCACAGCAAATGCCACAAAGAGTAGGGGAGTGATGCACTTGGTGTTTTTACTGTCCTCTGTAGGGTAGCAGAATATTGCAAAGGCATAAAATTGCTCCAAATTACAAAAGCAAAGAGTGCAGAATAAAGACAGTATGGTGGGTACTGTTCATGGTAAGGAGTGCTGCCTTCTCGAGGCACTGCCCATTGAAGATGAAGATGTATGGAGCGACGTGTCTGTGATGGAGCTGGCTGAGTCTACGACCATCGGCAACCTCTGGCAGTATTCTGTATTAGAAACTCCATTCCAGGCTGTGACAAAACCTACCAAGTTACTCTTCACCAAACACTCTAAATATTATTGTCATTAGTTTTACTTTTTAACTATAGTTTATAGTAACTTTATGTATTGTACTGTACTGCTGCTATAAAACAAATTTCATGACATAGGTCTATATTAATAAACCGGATTATGATTTCTGATTTGGACTTTGGTGAGAGGAAGATTCACATTTACCAAAATAAAATGTAGAATGTAGAACATTACAGCACAGTACAGGTGTTGTGCCAAGTCTTTAACGTACTCTAAGATCAATCTAACTCTTCCCTCCCACATAGCCCTCCATTTCTCTATTATCCATGTCCAGGAAAATCCACATTTTATTCCTTGGAATGTAAAGGATTCAGGGCAAGCTGATGGAAGTTTTCAGAATATTAGGGGAATTGATAAGGCCAAGAAACTTGAAGGTACAGACTGAGTGCATGACTCACAGAAAACCAGCATATCAAACGGAGTCAATTTACTCAAAAAATAATGTCGCAATGATGGTTACATTATAACAGTATCAGTGATCAGGGTTCAATTCCTGCTGCTCACGGTAAGGACATTCTCCCCATGACCATGTGGATTTCCTCCATGTACTCCATTTCCTCCCATGTTCCAGTAAACAGCCTGAAACATTGACTGTTTATTCCACCCTACAGATGCTGCCTGACCTGTTGAGTTCCTCCAGCACTTTGTGGTCTGATATGATGGTGGGGTGCAGATATGCCTCCTCAAAGGAGTTGTGAGGCCCTCCTTTCCTCCGCTAGCCTGCAGGTCACCCTTGGGCAAGGTGTAGCACTTGATTGTAGCCCAATCAGTCATGTGAAGCATGGAAGCAGGTGGTGGATGGCCGTATGAACAGCTGCTACATATCACAAGTCCTGGTTATGTGAACACTGATGCCAGGCAGACAATCTCTAAAGGGTATTGATAATGGCTGGGGTCACTTGTCCTGTAAAGACACTGGCCAGAAGAAGGTAATAGCAAACCACTTTATTAGAAAATTTGCCAAGAATAATCACAGTCATGGAATGACCATGATTGCCCATGTCAGGTGACAGAGCACAAAACAAACGAATGATCACTATATTACAACAGTAAAAACACATGCAAAGTATATCATTGACTATAAATTAGCCAAGGAGATACTAAGACTATGAAAAAGCTTGACAATTTTTCAGGTTTTTTTTGGGTGGTGTCATAGCGGTCAGCACAATGCTTTCCAGTGCCAGCCATCAGGTGTCAGGTCTGTAAAGGTTTTATAGCTTTTCCCGGTCCTCTGGTATATTCCCACAACCCAATGATGTGCGGGTTAAGTTATGTGCCAGAGGCATGACGATGCTTGAGAATGCCCCAGCGCATCGTCAGACTGTCAAACATCTTCACTGATGCAAACAACACTTTTCACTCTATATTATGATGTACAAGATTCTGCCTTAGACACACATATACATGTATAGCTAGAGTGCCTAACACTTTTGCATAGTAGTGTAGTAATTTTATGTCTTGTGCTGTACTGCTACCACAAAGAAAGACAAATTTCATGACATACGTGAGTGATGATAAACCTTACTCTGATCTGGGTCTCTATTGTGGACTGAAAGTGGGAACGGGAGCAGGGAGAGGGGAATCATGGTTGGGAAAAGGGGAAGGGAAAGGTGAGGAAGCGGGAAGCACCAGAGAGACATTCTGTAACCAATTGTGTGGAATTAAATTACCTTAGCTTGTGTCTCAGAGCTGGGTGTGTCTGCCCCTTGTCAATGCCCCCACCCCTTTCACTCCTTCTCTTCCACCTGTCCACACCCTTCCCACAGCGCTGCACCCTCACCATTCCAACATCCTTTGCTAATGATAGATTTACCGGCTTGCTCTCCATTCCACATTGACAAATGCAGTGCTGTGCAAAAGTCTTGTGCACCCTAGCTGTACATATGTACCTCAGGTTTTTGCACAATTCTGTATATACATGTAACAAATAAAGCTAATCTGATCTTCCAGTCACATTCTTAGGAAAGTTATCTTTTTCCACATAATGGAAAAAATCTTGTTCCTGTATAAACTGAAGAACAAGGGGAGATATTACCATTGATGTAATATATGTCACCTCTGGCATCTATAACCTTGAAAATGGACATTTCTTTTTGTGTTTATTACCTTTCACATTCCGTGTTTCTGTTTTTCAAGGTTACAAGACTTTACTGAAGGGCATCTCGGGCAAGTTTAGCAGCGGAGAGCTCATCGCTATCATGGGTCCCTCGGGAGCTGGGAAGTCGACACTCATGAATATTCTGGCTGGATACAGGTAAGCGGAATCTAGGCCAGAGAACAGCTCAACAGCACAGCTGCCATGGTCTCCATAATATACACACACTGTGAACACCATCCTTGTGTGTAGGTGGAGATGCAGGAATTAAACCCCCAGTCGGTGACGAGGCACTGTGAAGCGCTGTGCTGACTGCTACACCACTGTGCCACCCTTCACCGCACAGTCAAAGAAAACTGCCTTATTATCAAGGTCACGTGCAGAATTACAGTGCATACATACTGAGGTGCAATGAAAACCTTATTTGCAGCAGCATCACTGGCACAAGGCATCAGGTAAAAGTTCAAAGTCAGTTTATTATCAAAGTACACATAAGTCATCATATACAACCCTGAAATTGATTTCTTTGCTGACATTCTCAATAAATCTTTTGAATAATAACCACAACAGAATCGACGAAAGACCTCACCAACTTGGACTTCCAACCAGTGTGCAAAAGACAACAAGCTGGGCAAATACAAAAAGAAAACCAGCTTTCACAAGGAAGACCTGAACGAAACATAAATTAAACACAGTTTTTACAACTGAAAACATAATTGTAACAAAAAATATCCATTTTAGTGCAATGCAGTCACAGACTTGCTAAACTCTAGATTAAAGTTGTGTAGGCTGGTTTAAGAGCCACGTGGTTGAAGGGAAATAGCTGTTAGAACATAGTACAGCACAGGAACAGACCCGTCTGCTCACAGTTTGGTGCCGTACTAGCTAAAAAGTAAATAAAAAATAACAAAAATGAATCCCTGCTACCTACGCAGTGTCCATACCCCTCCATCTTCCTCACATTCACATGCCTATCTAAATGTCTTTTAAAGGCCTCTAAGGAATTTGCCTTTGCCACCAAGCCAGGCAGCACATTCCAAGCATTCACCACTCCGAATAAAAAAAAACTTGCCCCTCACATCCCCTTTGAACCTATCCCCTCTCACCTTCAATGCATGCCCTCTGATGTAAGACATTTCTATCCTGGGAAAAACGTACTCCCTGTCTACTTTATCTATGCCTCCCATAATTTTATAAACCTCGATCAAATCTCCCCTCAGCCTCCACTTCTCTAAAGAAAGCAGCCCAAGTTTATCCAGCCTCTCATGATAACACGTGCCCTCTAAACCAAGCAACAGCCTGGTAAACCTCTTCTGCACCCTCTCCAAAGCCTCGACATCCTTCCTATAGTGGGGCGACCAGAACTGTATGCGATACTCCGGATGTGGCCTAACCAGAGTTTGATAAAGTTGCTCTATAACCTCTTGACTTTTGAACCTGGTGGTGTGAGATTACAGACTTTTCTCACTCCTGCCTAGTGGTAGCAGTGAGCAGATGGGATAGTCCAGATTTTGACGATGGATGTTGTCTTCTTGACGCAGTGCCTCCAGTAGGTACTGCCGATGTGGGGAGGGATGTGTCCATGTTGTACTGGGCACACACACGACTTGATCACATAATTCCACCATTTTACTGTTGAAAAGCTGTGGAAATGAAATCCCACTACACTGCAGCTTCTCATGTTCTGACACACCCGGTTTGCCATACCAGACCATGATGCAGGGAGTCAGGACACTTTCAGCAATACATCTGCAGAAGTTTTGTTAGAATGCTTGTGACAAGCTGAATCTCCTTAATCTTATTTAAAGTAAGAACTCTGGAATGCTTTCCTGTAGGTAGAAGAATATCAAGACGGTCCTCACTGTCTGTTTGAGCTCTGACCCTCCTTGATTGCTGTCTTTCGTAAGGGTACAGGTTCTGGGAATGGCCAAAATCACCTGTAATATTCCCACATTCTCCTAGTAGCTGTACATTTAACAACATCACAATAAATAAAATCCAATGTGGAATCAGATGGGAAAGTACAATGTGGATGCATGTTGTGCACAGGAGACTAACCTTGCTCGACTTGCCTCCCAATTTGTCCAAGAGCATTCTAATTGCTTCATTTTAGTTATTTGTTCATTTAGAGGTACAAGCCCTTCCAGCCAAATGAGCCACACTGTCCAAAAACCCACTGATTTATTACTGGCCTAATCACAGGACAATTTACAATGATTTATTAACCTACAAATCCGTACGTCTATGGTCTGTGGAAGGAAACCAGAGCTCCCAGTGGAAACCCACACAGTCACGGGGAGAGTATACAAACTCCTTACAGAGAGTGCTGGAATTTAATTTGGAACTTCAGCACCTCAAGCTGTATAAGCACTGCATTATCTGGGGTTCTGTAAAACACGTAATGTGCCTCAGAGATGGTTTGGAGAATGTTTGCAGAACTGTCCTATGTGGAAAGATCCCTTTGTGCATCAGATCTTAATAGAAATGTTTACTGGAAATGATAGAGGTTTCTGTTTTTTTTTAAATTTTGGACATCAGCAGTTCATTGGAAATCCATTTTTTTGGAGTTAAGAAAACTCTCATCATTTCTCTTTACTGATCCGCCTTGCTTTTGTGATTCTAGAGAGACAGGAATGAAAGGACAGGTCCTGATTAATGGACGGCCTCGGGATCTGCGATCCTTCCGCAAAGTGTCCTGTTACATCATGCAGGATGACATGTTGCTCCCCCACCTCACCGTTCAGGAAGCAATGATGGTAGGTCGATGCCATTAGGTGCTTTGAATGACACCAACCACAGATTTCTCTCAGACACATAGCAGACAGCAGGTTTAAGATTCAAGTTTATTTATTTCATGTTTGTCGAAACATTGGGTGGCGGGATAGAGATACATCTCTACCAAAGGAGGTGTGAGACGCTCCTTCTCTCCACTAGCCTGCAAGTCACCCTGTAGCGCCTGCTTAGACCCCCAATCAGGGTCAGGTACATTGTGATGTTACAGGAAGTAATCCAGTAGATCAGGGTGCCAATGTAACTGTGGTTTTGGCAGATGATTGTTGAGCTGGGATGCTGTATAATGAGATGGTCTAACATTGGGCTAAGTTTCTGTTCTCTCCAGTTACTGCTGTAGGATCTGTGCACAGGAACTGACGAGAGAGTAGCACACACAAAATGCTGGAGGAGCTCAGCACATTAGGCAACATCTATGGAAAAGAATAAACGATCAATATTTCAGGCAGAGATCCTTCGTCAGCACTGGAAAGGAAGAGGGAAGGAGCTGGAATAATGTGGGGACAGTGGGAGGCGTACAAGCTAGTAGGGAATAGGTGAGACCGGGTGAGGGAGACGGAATGAAGTACAAAGCTTGGGAGGTGATAGGTGGGAAAAGTAAAGAGTTGGCGAAGGAAGAATCTGATAGAGGACAGTGGACCTTGGGAGAAAGGGGAAGGAAGAGGCGAGCCAGAGTGAGGTGATGGGCAGGCGAGAACAAGAGCAGGGGTAAGAGGGGAGTCAAAATGAGGAATGGAAAAAGAGAGCAGGGGAGGGGTGATAGGGATAAAATTACTAAGTTGGAGAAATCAATGTTCATGGTATCAAGTTGGAGTCTTTCCAGATGGAATATGAGGTGTGTTGCTCCTCCAACCTCATTGTGGCAGTAGAGACATGTTGGAATTGGAATGGGGAGTGGAATGAAAATTGTAGCTGATGAGCCTCTTTGTAACGTAGTGTTTGTTGTATTTCAGGTCTCAGCAAACCTAAAACTCCAGGAGAAAGACGAAGGCCGGAGAGAAATGGTGAGTCCTGTCTTGGGCTTGACCTGGTTCTGTCTCTTCTCTTATCCCTGCATTATCTAGGTTAATACATTATAAAGCAAGCTCCTGAATTGGCGTGGATAACCTTACTCATCACAGCTCCGAACTGATTCTACAACCTACAGACCCACTTCCAAGGACTCTTTATAACTCATCTTCTCACTATACTTTTATTTGCACAGTTGGTCTTTTTGAGCACTGGTGTTTAGAACATGGAACAGAGAGTATAGAAGCTATAGCACTGTGCATGCCCTTTGCTCACGATGTTGTGCAAAGATCAATCTATTCCTTTCCTCCTACATAGAACTCCATTTTTCTATCATCTATGTCCCTATCTAAGAATAACCTAAATGCCCTTGCTGCATCTGCTCCGACTCACCCCTAGCTGTGCATTCCCTGCACCTACCACTCTCTGTGTAAAAACAAAACAAACTTGCACATCTGCTGGTGCACCATCAATAACTCATTCTGAGACGTAAAGGTGAGATCGGCTTTTATTGACTGGAAGAAGGAACAAGCAGTGGTTGACCACCATACTACATCCTGAAGACTGAGAGGCCGGGCTCAGTCCTTGATCGCCTTTATACAGGGGTCTGTGGGAGGAGCCACAGGAGCAGTCAGCAGGGGGCGTGTCCAGACAGGTATATGTAGTTCACCACATCTGCCCAAAACTTTCTTTCAATAATCCTATGATTATTTCTCCTCAAAATAGCTAAGCCTGCCCTGGCAAAAAGACTCTGGCTGTGTCCACTGGATCTACAGTTTGCCTCTTATCATCTTGCACACCTCTGTCAAGCCATTTCTCATCTGCCTTCACTCCAAAGAGGAAAGCCCTAGCTCAGGCAAACCTTTTTCCTATCAGACATGCTCTCTAATCCAGGCATCATTCTGGTAAATCTCCTCTGCACCCTCCCTAAAGTTTCCTCATC